>NW_016107644.1:468507-487458 GCF_001604975.1 Cebus imitator
AAAAAAAAAAAAAAAAAAAAAAAAAAAAAAAAAAAAAAAAAAAAAAAAAAAAAAAGGACATCAGTGATATTGGCTTGGGACCTACCCTTCTCCATTTTGACCTCATCTTCACTAATGACACCAGAAGTGACCCTATTTCCAAATGAAGTCACATTCTGAGGTCCTGGGAGTCAGAGCTGCAACATGTCTCTTTGAGGGTCACAAACCCACAACACTAAGATGGCTGAGCAGAAAGGTCGAAGGAGGCAGAGGGCCTGATGGCCCTGGCCCATCCACCTGCGGGCTTCCAGTCATCTCCAGCCTCTGTTTCCATTTCCTAGCAAGCAGTAGTAATTCCTAACAGGGATGGCATCCTGCTGAAGTACCTGGAGTCTGGACCACAGTCGTGGTGGAAGGGCGAATGGAAACGCTGGCCATTGACCCTCCAGCCTGAGCCCTTCCCTCCAGCTGTCTGTCCCCTGGGAAGTCTCATCCCAACCCGATTGTTCCCCACAATCTCTTGTTTGGAACCTTCTGAGGCCGCACCGAGGTGGTGGAAGAGCCCATGTTCTACTTGGTAGACACCCACTGGTCTGCCTTTTGCTTTCTTCTAGGGAACCTTCTGCCTTGCTCTCGGCTGTGGCTCCTGAAGTCCCTGTTTTCACTTTTTAAGTCTGCCCTCTGGACAGAGCTGATCTGTCTGGGTGGTCATCTGACCCAAGCTGGGCCAATTAGACTCTTTGTGGGAGGCGGGAGGTTGACCTTTGCAGGAAGAAGCATCGTGTCTGGTGGTTGTTATCACAGGGTCATATCAGGATGGAGTCTAGTGCGGGGACTTTCAAACTCCAGTGTACCTCTGGGTCACTTAGGGACCTAGTTACAGGTTTCCAGGTGAGCCACTGTCCATTGCGGAACACAGTACGGAGGTTTCTCAAAAAGTTAAAAATAGAACTGCTGTGTGATCCAGCAATCAACAATTCCGCTTCTGAGTCTCTATCCTGTGTTAGTTGGGGTTATTCCAGAGAAACAGACAGATAGGATATATACATGGTGGATCATACATGTAGATAGATATCCATCGTGCATCAGTGGTCCCCAACCTTTTTGGCACCAGGGGACTCCCTGCCTGGTGCACAGACTGTGGGCCCAGTGGGACAGCTTGGGGAGTGTGTGTTGACCACGCCCGCCCTTCCTCCGGTGTGACACAGCCTGGAATCTGCACGTTATCTGTTCATGGAAATGTGCCTTTGATTCGTTCCTTGGTGCTTATAATTTCGTTGTTATTTGTGCAGTGAATTCCTTTGGTTCTCAGTGCCTCAGTCGGTCCTCAATTCATTCTGACTCATTTTACTTGAGTCATGGTCTAATTAAGTTGTTCTGCGGCACACGGCGGCCTGGGGACTTTCCTTCTTTCCGTGAGTTACTGTGTTTCTCTAGGTTGGGATCTTTCTATTCCAGTCATCACTTCTCTCCTGCGTAGCGTGTTCGCCTGGTTGTGCTTTTATTTTTTTCATGTTGTGTATGCCTGCACCGTTCTGACAGGTCACTTCTAGATGTCTTCCCAACAATTTGTGACCAGGCTATTTCAGGCCGGAGCTTAGGTGAGAAGCTGGGATAACTTATGTTCTCTCTGATTTCTGCAGCCTGAAGGAATGGCTCTGGGTAGAGAATGAGGAAGTCTCTCTTCCCTGAGATTTGATTTAAAGTGCTGCTCTAGGGTACTCTTCTCCAGGGTTGAGAGTGTGGGTGCTGCTCAGTGGGAGATTCCCCTGGGATTTTGACAGCTTCTCTAATTCAGAATATTGTCTTGGTGACTTTGATTCCATCAAATGGATTCTGCCAATGCTTTAGGTTCCTATCAGTTTACATTGCTTTGTGGTCAGAAGAAGGAGGGAGAAAGAGGAGGAAGAGGAGGATGAGGAGGAAAGGGTGGAGGGGGAAAGGAGGAGAGGGAGAAGGAGCAGGAGCAGGAGGAAGAAGGGGAGGAGCAGAACAACCGTCACCATGGCCTCCGCCCACAGAGCACCTGCCCCGCTTGCCTTCCTCCCTTCTGGTGTCTGTGAGAAAGCACAGGATTTTGTCACCTCCCAGCCCAGTCTCGGGCTGGGAGACTTGGTGGCATGGCTACTCCAGAATCTTCTGAGACTTTCCTTGATCTCCAGTCGGTGAGGTGTACAGCTTTAGGATAAGGCTCTTCCCTTGTTTCGTTGCCCAGGGTAAATGGGGGTGAAATGGCGTTGGGGAGGTTTTTGCAGCCTAGAGTTTCTCACGTGGTTGGGGGTTGGGGCCGAGAACTTCCACACGGAGAGTTCAGTCGGCTGCCTTTCTGGGCACTCTTCCATCCTGGCAGTGCCTGGGCTCCTCAGGAAGACAGTGGTCAGCAGAGTCCCCCCAAGGAAGACACAGTGGTCAGCAGAGTCCCCCCAAGCCAAGCAGGCTTCGAGAAAGAGTGATTGAGGTTATTGTTTTCAGTGGCTTTGTTCTTAAAAGGGAGGGTGTGCTGAGGCTGCTGGGAGTGCTCTAGAGTTTGTGGGTGCATCTGTATGTGTGCACATGTATGTAAGCAAGTGTATTATGTTCATGTGTCTGCACATGTGTGCATTGCATGCACATGTGTGTTCACATGTGTATGTACTGTGTGCATGGATGTGTGCACCGTGTGTGCATGCACTGTGTGCATGTGTCTGTGCACGTGTGTGCATTGTGTGCGCATGTGTGTTTATGTACTGTGTGCATGTGTGTGCACATGTGTGATCACGTGCGTAGGTACTGTGTGCATGTGCATGCACATGTGTGCATTGTGTGTGCATGCATGTTCATGTGTTCATGTGTGCATGCATGTTGTGTATGTATGTCTGCACATGTGTGCATTGTGTGTGCATGTGTGTTCACATGTGTATGCCCTGTGTGCATGTGTGCACGTGTGCATGTGTGCATGTGTGTTAGTGTGTGCATGCACTGTGCATGTGTGTCTGTGCACATGTGTGCATGTGTGTATGCCCTGTGTGCATGTCCGCACATGTGTGCATTGTGTGCATGTGTTTGTGTGTGTACTGTGTGCATGTGTGTGCACATTTGTGATCACGTGTGTAGGTACTATGTGCATGTGTGTACACATGCGTGCATCATGTGTGCATGTATGTTCATGTGTTCATGTGTGCATGCAAGGTGTGTATGTGTATGTCTGCACATGTGTGCATTGTGTGTGCATGTGTGTTCACGTGTGTATGCCCTGTGTGTGCATGTGCACGTGTGTGCATGTGTGTTAGTGTGTGCATGCACTGTGCATGTGTATGTCTGTGCATTGCATGTGTGTGCATGCGTGTTTGCATATGTATGCCGTGTGTGTCCGCACATGTGTGCATTGCGTGTGCATGTGTGTCATCGTGTGCATGAGCATGTACTTGTGCTTGTGTGCTAGAAAAGTTGTCAGAGTACACTACTGAGCACTTTCAAGCAGGTTCATGGAGGGCAGCGCCAGCCGGTTCTCAGCTGCCCTGTTCCCTCCTTCCATTGCCCATGTTCCCAGCACAGCTCAGGAACGGGGGCTCTCTGGAGCAGCTTATTCACCTGCTGGGTGGACTTCCTGCTCTGATATGTCTACCCTGCTTTTCTCCTTCCATCCCCTCCTTTTCTCCTTCCATCCCCTCCTTTTCTGCCTCTTCTTCCCCAAACATCAGACTGACAGAGATCCATAATAATAAACTCTCATGAATATGGGCTGGCCCTGATGTTGGTAGCTGGCTGACTTCCCTGGTTTCTGGCTTTACACGGATTGGGGAAGAGCAGGCCTCTGGAAATGCAGGGATGTTGGCCACTGAAGTGAAGGCCTCCTGGCTCATCTCCAGGCATTTGTAAAGATGCCAGACTACGGTGGCTTTCAGAGCCCTTGTTACTTCCTTAGACTTCAGTGTTAAAATCTTTCCCTTCCAAAAAGCTAAATAAGCCTGGACTTGACTTACTTAGTTGGCTAATCTATGTTAAAGCCACCAGAAATGATTTATCGATTTGTTTAAAAGAGAAACCCCAGAAGGAAGATAACTTTCACATTTTCCAGCAGATCCCACATTCAGCCTGGTAATGCAGACTTTTTCAAGGTAAGATTTGAAAATAAGAATTTAATACTGAAACACAACCTTCATTAAGTTTGAGGAATGAAAGCTACTTCATGTACATTTCAGTGAGACCAGCACCTTTGTGCCTGGAGCCCCGTCCACGCCTCAGAGGCCCGGCAGGTGCCAGCTCAGGACTGGGGACAGAGACCCAGAGTAGAAGCCCATGGGGGCCATCAGGCCTGGGAGCATGGGGCTGGCCGGCTCCCAGCTACAAGTGTCTCCATCACAACTATGCATTAAGTGCCATAGAAGCTGGGGGAGGGAGAGGGAGCTCAACCTGGGGACTGGGGGCAGCTTCTGCAAGGAGCGACACTTGACCTAGTCCTGAGATGCACATGGGTAAGGGAGTTGTGCTAGCCAGGGTTCTCAGAGGAACAACCAGTAGAATATGTGTAAGTATGCAGAGATAAGTACATATGTGTATGCCATACATACACAGACACACACATGCTCCCAGCCTGGCTGTCTCTCTTTATATGTATTTATTTTAAGAGGCTGGCTCATTTGATTGTGGAGGCTGTCCATTTGAACTCTGCAGAGCAGGCTGGCAGGCTGGAGACCCAGGGTAAGTTGATGCTGCAATCCTGAGTCTGAAGGCAGGTGCTGCCTGAACTCCCTCTTCCTCCGAAGAGGTCAGCCTTGGTCCTGTGCAGGCCTGCACCTGATTGGATGAGGCTCACATCAAGAGTGTCATCAGCTCCACTTACAGTCCACTGATTTCAATGTTGATCTCATCCAGAAAACACCATCACAGAAACATCTAGGGTGGTGCTTTACCAAGCTGGGCATCCGAACCCATGGCTAAGTTGACACATAAAATGAACTGCCCTGGGTGGTAACTGAGAGGGTTTTCACGATGGGGGTCCAGGCCACATGAGTGTGTTTGTGGGTGAATGGGCAGAGCTCAGGGAACGAGTAGAGGAGTGAGAGTCAGGAGCCCTGATTCCAGCCCTGGCTCTGACCTTGGTGGAGGAGAGGGAAGCTGAGGCAGGTCTGCAGAGGCCAAGGAGAGGCCCATGGCGGTGGCATTGGTGATGCCCCAAGGGGAAAGGCAGGCAGGGCTGCCAGATGGTGGGGTGCCCGGGGGGGGGCTCCTGGAGGCTGGGGCACCAGGCATCATGGGAGGGCTAGATATCTTCCTGAGTGGAGATAACTCAGGAGCTCTAGCCAAACAGGAAATGCCTTAAAATAGCCAGCCAGTGCCTGACATGCCAGTGGCAGAGCTCAAGCAGGGCTCCCCATCCCCCTTCAGCCACCATTTGGATCCTAGGGTCTTACCACCCACGGTCTGGCTGCTGGATAGATGGACTAGAGGCAGTGGCCTGCATGCTGCCGGCAGGTGCTGGGTGTGGACTTGTTGGGTGTCGACTGCGCTAAGAGGTGACTCTTTAGGCACAGCCACCCTAGAGCAGGGAGGAAGAGGGGATGGGAGAGAAAGAAGATGGCTAGTTTGACCCTGGGCCAGCATGGGCTCTGCTTTCTCTTCTATGCCTGGAGAAGGAGAAGGTGAGGTGGCACCAGCATAGTAAATGTTCCTTAGAAGCAGCGACTTTCCCCACTGGTAATTCCACATGAATCAGTTAGCTTTTTCAGGGTTGCAAAGTTCCCCAGAACTCAGTGGCTTAAAACAGCACCCAGATGTTTAGTTCACAACAGGGAGGGCCAGCAGTTTGGGCTGGGCTCAGCTGGGAGGTTCTTCTGGCCTTGAGGGGGCTCCCTCATGTATTTGTGACTGGCCTAAGGTCAGCTAGGCAGCTCTGCTCGTGGAGTAGGCTGGCTGTCAGCTGGAGCAGGTGGTGACTCTTCATGCAGCAGGCTGGCCTGGCTTTGTTTGCCTGGTGCTGGGCAGGTTTCCAGGAGAACACATGGCCTTTGGAGGCCTAGGCTCAGGCAGGCACACTCTGGTGCCATTCCTACCACATTCTGTTGGTCAAAGCAAATCATAAGTCCAGCTCAGATTCAAGGGGTGGGGAAGTAGACTCCACTTCCTTTGGGGAAGAGCTGCAGCTGCCAAGTGACATTGCAAAGGAGCAGGGATACGGGAAGGGGGATAATTGCAGCTCTTTTTGTAGACGGTCTACCATATGGCCTAATATATGACTTTGAATCTGAGCAGTCAGACTAGCAACTTGTTCTTCTCTGTGAGATGAAAGATAATAAAAAGAGGGCAGCCACACAAGAGAGTGGCAGGCACTGTGTTTCTTTCTAACCCTTCCTGTAAAATCTGGGCATCGTTTCTGTGAGGAAAGGGGGAACCGTCCTGAACTCTCTCTGTGCTTGCCTGCTAATCCTCTCCATGGCACCATCTTTCCACAGCCTCTGCAGAGAAGCTCCTTTCCTCGTCGGCACCAATTCTAAAATAAATCGGAGTCACTTAGAAGCCAAGCTGGAAGCACATCCAACCTGCTGGGACCCACCACCCGGGAGCGAGGCCCTTAAATCAATTTGGAAGTCGTTTCCATGTAATATGAATGGACTCGGTAAGGGAATAGAAACCCTTGCCAAATCTCTACCTTGAATAGGATGAAAAATTAGATTAATCTGAAAAAAGCAGTCAGCAGGCACGCACTTACCCTGTTTTAGATATCTGGGAGGACTAGGAAAATCGTGGCACGGTGTAGTAGAAAGAGCAGGGCTTCAGAGCTAATCAGACCGGGCTTTGCGTCCTGGGGCTGCCACTTAACAGTTGTGAACTTTGGCCACGTGCTTCCCACTGCCTGAGCCTCTGTTTCCTTCGTTCTGGGGTAGAGATGACAGCCTGCCTTGCTGGGCTGCTGGGAGCATTAGCGATGGCAGATGTGAAGCATTTCATGCAGAGTGGGGATGGATAAACAGCAGCTACAGGCACTGACTTCCTGGAAAAGGTCTGCCATAATATTTGAGGGGCTTTCGGGCCCCTGGGCCAGCGTTCCCAGGGACGAGGGGCATTCCCATGAGTTAAGCATTAACCTTTGGTCTCATGTAAAACTCATCTTCTTACATAGATACAGAGTATACAGACATGTGGGTAACCTGCTTTATTTTACTTCACGCTGTAGGCATTTTCCATGGTGCCAGAGCCCGCATCATTAAAACGTGTGATCATTGTGAACAGTGAGATGTACCTGCCAGGTAACTTTTTTGATATCAAGGTGGTTTCTGGTTGTTTATTGGTAGAGACAATGCTTCATTGGGGCAATGGAGCCCCTCCTCCAGTATTTTAAGTTATGATTTTTAAAAATCCTATTTCCAGAAGTGGGATGAAGATCTCCCCGGTTCTTGACTATTTGTCCACATTGCTCTTCAGACGTCTGTACCATTAATACTGTCACCAACAACGTATGACTGCATGGATGTTATCAAACTCTTGCCAGAATTAAGAACCACTTCTCATTATTTTCAAAGGATTATAAAACGTGGCTACATTATTCTTTTTTAAAAAATGTGGTGCCTTTGTGATGTGTCAGCGTGGCTGGTGGACTGTACTTTCCAGGATTCCCTCTGTGTTTCTGGCCCATGTGGCCACAAGAGGGGTTCCTGTGTGGGCCTCAGAGGGCAGAAGTGAAGCACTGGTATTTTTAGTAGAGACAGTGTTTTATCATGTTGGCCAGGCTGGTCTCGACCTCCTGACCTCAAGTGATCCACCTGTCTCAGCCTCCCAAAGTTCTGGGATTACGGATGTGAGCCACCATACCCGGCCTGTACTCTCTACTTTTAATTGTACTTTAAGAGCATCTTTCACTGTAGATTCTGCGTGTCCTTTCCTTTGTTCCGTTCGTTTGTTTGTTTTTGTCATTTGGAAGGACTGGAATTTTGCTTTAGTGGCTGTCTTCTAACTTTACGCACTCTACTCAATCCTCTGCTGACTCCACACATTGAACAATGACAGCACAAGTCTACGTCATCTTCCTCTGCTCCTAAATTTTATTTGGCTATATTTTAAAACATCAGCATTTACCTTTTATACTTTTATATAAATTTATGCCTCTATTAATCAATTTTCAGACTTAAATATATTTTTTATCTCTGGAAATCTGTGTATTTATACTACTTTTCCAATACCCCTATTCTTCACCTCCCGGTCCTCAATAGGTAAAATGTCTCTAAACTGTTCTTTCTTTTTTTTCTTGTTTTGATCTTGTCGCCCAGGCTGGAGTGCAATGGTGCCATCTTGGCTCACTGCAACCTCCGCCTCCCGATTTCAAGAGATCCTCCTGTTCAGCCTCCTGAACAGCTGGGATTACAGGCACCCACCACCATGCCCGGCTAATTTTTGCATTTTTAGTAGAGATGGGGTTTCATCACATTGGCCAGGCTGGTCTTGAACTCCTGACCTTAGATGATTCTCTTGCCTCGGCCTCCCAAAGTGTTGGGATTACAGGTGTGAGCCACTGTGCCTGGCCTTAACTGTTCTATATAGCTTTTCTGTTTTCACTGGTAACTGAAATACCGTATTCGTTTTGGTCTTAGTTTCACAGTTAAATGTGTTAACATGTTCACCACTGGCTCTTTCGCCATGTTTCTCCATTTGTCTTTTGGTTGGCTGAAGTTGTCTTCTGGTGGTTTCTCTAGGATGAACTCATTATTAGGATTTTCTCTAGATTTTGGATTTTCAAAATATATTTGTCTTTTGTATTTGAAAGATAGATTGGCTGGCTTTTGTATTTGAAAGATAGATTGGCTGGCTATGAAATATTTTGGGTTACAATTTCCTTTTCTGGGACTTTGTAGCTGAACGTTGACATCTGAGGCCAGTCTATGGTTTTCCCTTTTATAGGACTTGATTTTTTTCCTGGCTGTCCAAAGAATTCTTTATCTTTAAAGTCCAGCAACATTACTAGCATTTGTAGCCATTGCCCACCCCCTGCCGCACTGAGACCCCTACCCTTTCAATTTGTAGACACAAGTCTTTTTTTAGTCTGAAAATTATTCTTCGATAATATTAATTTTTTTTTCTGTTATGTTTGTTTTGTTATTTTCTTCCAAGACATCAGTTAAGTGTGGATTAAGCGTGGGCTGGATACTCTTTGCCTGTCTTCCAAATCGATCTTTTTCTCTCTCATCCTGCCAAGTCCTTTGTTAATTTCCATTTCGTTTTGCTTGGGTCTCTCAGTCCTCTCTTCATTTCTGTTACCGTGTGTGATGGTCGATAGGAAGTGTCAACTTGATTGGATTGAAGATGCAAAGCGTTGTTTCTGGGAGTATCTGGGTGTTTCTGGGTATTGCCAGAGGAGATTAACATTTGAGTCAGTAGACTGGGAGAGGAAGACCCACCCACACTGTGCGTGGACACCATCCAGTGGGCTGCCAGCACGCTAGAAAAAGCAGGCAGAAGAAGGTGGAAGAAGCTGACTTGCCGAGTCTTCCAATCTTCATCTTTCTTCTGTGCTGGAGGCTTCCTGCCCTCAAACATAAGGCTCCAAGTTCTTTAGCTTTTGGACTCTTGGACTCACACCAGTGATTTGCCAGGGGCTCTTCCTGGGCGTTTGGCCACAGACTGAAGTCTGCTCTGTCAGATTCCCTCCTTTTGAGGTTTTGGGACTTGGGCTGGCTTCCTTGCTCCTCCGCTTGCAGACAGCCTATTGTGGGACTTCACCTTGTGTGAGTCAATACTCTTTAATAAACTCCCTTCAAATATACATCTGCCCGTTAGTCCTGTCCCTCTAGAGAACACTGACCAATGCGCTGCGTTTCCTTGGCGTCTGTGTCCGTCTCTGCCCAGCTTTCAGTTGGGTTTACCGTTCGGGTATGGTTTTCTGGTTTCTTCATATTTCTTCCTGAGCTTTGTCACTTTTTGTTCTATCTCTTTTATTTTTTCCCTTGATGCTTTTTTTTTTTTTCTACTTTGAGTTCTCAATTTTTTAAAGCACGATGAAATGTTTGGTGTGTGACACCGGCTATGTTTGCGGTTGTGTTATTTCAGTTTCACTTCTTCCTGTTCATACGAGGTCCCCACTTAATTCACATATTCTCCTCTGTGTAACCCTTTATGAAACTGCTCCATGCAAATATGGCTTCCTTGTAGTTCCTGGTTCAGGCCCACCTTTCCTGCTCTGGACACTGCCAGCTTGGTCCGTGGCTGCTCTTGTCACACATCCGTGTACCATTTCTCTGGTCTTAATCGGAGATTGTCAGTTTTCCTTCTGGTTTTGACTGTTTCCCATTGATGTCGGCACCACAGGCATGCTCCCGTGGTCCCTTTCACACCTTTGTTCGGCTTTTATTTTGTATGGTAGCCATTCCTCATACACTGATGTTCAGGGCTATAGATACCTTTGGTTTTTATTTTCTTTTCTGCTTTTACTTAATGTAGAATAGGAGAAGGAAGAAATCACTGTGTTTCTCTTGACATGTAAAAACTGCACCAATCATTTCAATTTGCATTTCTTTATTAGTGAAGCTGAATACTGAAAATATATCCTGAATAAGGGATATATAGTAAATCCAATATAATTCACTGTGTAGCCAGATAGAGATGGACCTTTTTATGCCTGTTCTGTAAGTCCTGAAATTCTGACCCTGCCTGCTCAGGGAAACAGAATCCTAGTGGGTCTACTTAGACTGTGTGGTTACTTATAACAAGAAATTGGGTTCATTTGATGGGGAATCTATAAAGTCAACAGCCCTGGGCTTTGTAACAGTGACTAAGCCACACTTAAATGAATTAAATACTATGTTCTAGTAGTAACTTAACATAAACGTGCATATATATACACACACATACACATATACATAATCGTGTACATATATACACATATTTAATTGCATATTTATATATACACAATTAACTTGTGTGTATTACATAATTATGTACACAAATAGCAAAACAGGACAAAGATGCAGAATTGTGCCTGGAGCCTCATAATTCCTAAATGAGAAGGAACAGAGGTGATACCTTGAATGTCGTTGAGGTTGTCATACATATATGTGACATTAACAAGGTCAATCTCTATCCAGCTACACAGTGCATTATACTGGATTTGTTATAAATTTCTTATTTAGGATATCTTTTCAGTATTCAGCTTCATTAATAAAAGAATACAAATGGAAATGATTAGAGCAGTTTTACATGGCAAGAGAAAGACAATGATGTCTCCCATATATACATGAGACAACCTCAATGACGTTCAAGGTATTTCCTCTGTTCCTTCTCGTCTAGGAATGACGGGGCTCCAGGCACAATTCTGTGTCTTTGACCTGCCTTGCTATTTCCCTGTTCCCACCCTGATTCTGAATCACAGCTTCCCTTCACTGCGGGCTCTGCCAATGTCTGGCATGGCTCTTCTGAGCCCATGTGTGCCTCTAGGATTTCTGCTGCAGTTGTGGGAGGGGCTTTTAATCTCCCTAGCTTTGTCTTGGCGGGTGAAGCCCAGTGTCCCACCTTCACATTTCCTGACAAGCCTCAGTGTGGACACTGCCTCCTAATGGCATTCATGTGTCTCATGGTCTCCACTGCCCCGGGCTGCAGCCACGGGGTTGATGACTTATCCACCTTGTCCTGAGATGTGAGCCTCACTAGTCATCAGCTGCATCATGTACCTTCCTCTTGTTTTCCAACAACTGCCCTAAATATAATTAGGCAAAGCTAAGTAGGTTCTATGTTTTCCTCCCACCCCAAATCTGAAATCATTTTCCACAGAAGTCTAGACGGCATGATGCAGACGCTATTTTGCAGGATGCTTTCAGGATTTGGAGCCCACCTGTGCTCAGAGCAGAATCCAAGAGGTGGCTATGCTAGAGGCTGAGATGTCAGACTGAGAGTCACAGGCTCAGTGGACAAGGGGTGCCTGGTCCTGGGGAGAGCTCCATCCAGCAGGGGAGTCAGATATCACATGATTAAAGAGGCTCCTAGTTACATGACACGGTGCAGCCTTGCAGGCACCTAAGAACCCGGGCTCTATCCTAGGTGATGGGAGAAGTCACTGAGAGTTTTGGGAGGAGGGCAGATTATGGGGTGTTCGCTGTTGCTTGTGACACAGTTGGGTTTGTGGAGAAGGAATTGGAGGAAGCAGGCAGGAGGGAGCTGGTTTTTCAGCAGTGTTTGCAGAAATTGAAGCCCGAGTCAGGGCAGCTCCACTGGAGGTGTGGAGGGGCTGTGGAGGGCCAGGCTGGGGGTGGCAGTGCCAAGGATATGAGGTGGCAGGTCTCATGCTTGGCTGAACAGGGAGGGGACCATGTGTCACCGATTCCTTCAGTTTTCTCCCAGTCCCAGGCTTTGAGTAACAGACAAGGATCCAGGTCCCCAGCACCCTCTCTAGCCTGGTCCATCAAGACAGTGCACATGGGATACTCTGCTAACTTTACAGCGGACAGATTTGAGGACCTCAGTCTTTCCTTAGGTGGTAACAACATGATAGAACCATCTGGAAACTTTTCCCTTTGCATTACAAATGTTAGCAGGGAGAGCTTCCACAGACTTACAGCAAACAGGATGAACAGGGTAAAATAAACATCCTCTTCACATCCTTGTGCTAAGCCCCCTGTATACGGGGAGCAGGGCAGGTGGGGGAGAGGCCATGTGAGGCTTGATGTTAATGAAAATGAAGGGAGGATTAGGAAGATGCCAGTTGGGCTCTTTGAGTAAAATGAACGCATTTTTCCATCACTGCAGAGCTTTCAAGCTAATTTATTACAATTAAAGGGAATGTGTCAGTTCTCACACATGCGCGATTTAAGGCTTGGCAGCAACTGCCCGCATAGTGGAGCCCAGGATGGAAAGTCACTGCACCTGATGCCTTCTGAACCGCCGGCAATCACACCTGCGGACGCCCTGATCCTGCATGGGTCAAATCACACAGCTGTGGGTTCCAGGGGCTTCAGAGGAGACCCTGTGTGGCTGTGGACAGGCCACACCATCTGCCATGCCTGGCTGTCCTTGTTGGTATCACGAGTTGTGTGGGCTACATTCTTCCATTTGCTTATTCATCAGCTGCCTGTTATGTCTGTGTTATGGAGGGGACTGAAAAGAAATATCTCAATCCTCTCCCTACCTGATCCCCTCCCTACCCCATCCCTGCCCTACCCAGTCCCTTCCCTACGCAATTCCTGCCCTACCAATCCCTGCCCTACTGAATCTCTGCATGCAGGAAGAACTGCCTGGGGCCAAGCCAGGCTGCCCAGTAGAGAATGGGGGCAAGGGGACCAGGCCCCAGGGGCTCTGCTCTCAGTAGGACCCACCATCCAAAGGGCATGTGGAGAGGGGAGGATGTCACATGGGGCTACAGATGCACTTGACGATTAGTGCACATGCCAGAGATACCAGTGACATTGGAGAAAGTTTTCTGTCCTAAACCCTAAGTGGGCTCTGAATTGAGAAACCTGTGCAGACAGGTGATGGGGCCCATGGAGCGTTGGGAAGAGGGTCACGGATGACTCAGACCCCTGACTAGGAACAGATGGGTGGTGGCGGTGGCTTTCACTGAGGGGGAGTGTGGGCAAAAGAGGGGAGCGTATGGCTTCACTGGAGGGCATGTGTCAGGTGCGAGTGGGGGGCTCAGTGCAGAGCTGGGGGATCCAGGGCAGGTTGGCTGCATCTGGGGCATGGGGCCAACAGGGTCTTCAGGGAGGAGACAGGTAGATTCTGGAATGCTCTGGAGAGAACTCTCACATCTCAGCTGTCCGCGTGAGAACCAGAAGCTAAACAGCTGGGGAGACCACCACCTTGGAGGTGTGTGGGAGAGGTGGGTACAGCCTGTGGGGAGAGTGTCCTGCATGAGGAGGGAGCTGGGCCACAGGGCTCCGGGGGCTGGGTGAGTGGCCTTTTGTGTCTCTAACAAGTGACCACACATGGGGGCTTAGAACTACACACGTTGATCCTCTCACAGTTCCAGAGACGAGAAGTCCAAAAGCAGGGTGTTGGCAGGGCTGCTTTCTCTCGGAAGCACCAGGGAGGATCCTTCCTGCCTGTTCCAGCTCCCAGAGGCTCCAGGGGCTCCTGGGCTGGTGATGGCACCAGGCCATCCTCTGCCTCCTGTGCACATGGCCTTCTCCTCCACTCTCTCTTCTGCTTAGAAACGTCAGTCACTGGATTTAGGGCCCAGGCTCACAAGGATTTCATCCTGAGATCCTTATCTTAATTACCTCTGGAACACTCTATTCCCTCCTAAAGTCACGTTCCAGGTTTCCAACTGGACATGACCTTTTCGGGAGACAATATTTTATCTCTTTGAGCTCCGAGCTTCGCACCTGTCAAGTCCCTGGACATGACTCTGGTTCCCCTCATTCCTGCTGCCTCTGCCCCCATTTCCTTCCAGGGCCTGGCATCCCCTCTGGCACCCACCACAGCCTCCACACCGACCTCCCCGAATTTTCCTACCTTGTCCGGCAACAGTTCTCTGCAGATTCCCTTGGAGTAATCAGCCCATACCAGTTGTTAGGACGTGGTCTTTAAAACTGAGTTATTCCTCAACATCTTGGAAAATAGGGGCCCTGTAAGGAATGACCACACATGGGGGCTTAGGACAACACACGTTGATTCTCTCAGTTCCAGAGACGAGAAGTCCAAAAGCAGGGTGTCAGCAGCCTGTCCCCTCCCAGCTGGCCTGTCCCCTCCTGGCCAGCTTCCTCTTAGTGGCAAGGGAGAACCTGGCCACGTCACCCTCTGTCTTGAGGTCACTGGAGACCCCACTGTCCTCTAGATAGAGCCTGTGGGTGCCACTGTGGTGGAGCAGGTCCTTTATGCCTGGTGGATGGGTGATGCTCCCCACCCTTACCCAGCTGGTGGCCATCCTGGGCCCCTGTTATAGGTGTACAGCCTCTTGGAAGATGCCCTTCCTCAGGCTGCAGGCTGGGGGACATCCTCTCCCTCTGTCTGGAAAGCCCCTCCTTCACGGACTCTGGTGCATCCTCCGTGCTGGGCTCATCCCCTCTGCAACGGCTGCTTCCCATCCCGGCCTGGCCTCTTCCGTGGAAACACATCTGCACCCACCTAGCACTGCTGACGCTGGCCAGAGTTACCTGTTCAGGGTGGGTCTCTCTGGTTGCCTTGTCTCCCATCTCAGCCTCTGGGGACTGACTGCGGAGGGAGTGAGGGAGGGAGGGGCAGGTGGCCCGGGGCCCAGCTGGACCATAAATCCTCACCCCGTGGGCCTCGTGAAGCCTCCTCCAATCACTCCCTTCCCCGACAGGGCAGCATCCTCCCACCACCACTGCAGAGCAGTTAAATCCCCTCCCAGTGTTCCCTGCGAAATGATGAAAAACTCCAGAGAAGGGTCCCAGGAGCACCAGCAGCCCTATCTCGCCATCATCTTTGGAGATAAATCTTTCTCTCTGACGGCAAACGATGTCTGCAGTATTTCATAATTGGTGAGATGAAGAGCCCCTATTTTCCAAGATGTTGAGGAATAACTCAACTTTAAAGACCACGTCTTAACAACTGGAATGAGCCGATTATTCCGAGGGAATCTGCTGAGAATCGTTGCCGGGCGAGGTAGGAAAATGCACCTGAATTATCACTGAAACTTTGCTAAGAGATTCACATTTCCCATCACCCGGAGAGACGTTAACACCCATTTGTTAAGGATGTTTTTGAGGTTTATTTCTAATAGGCGGATTTGTTTTGTTTAAGTGTGTCCTCTGAAATGCTTGTGGTGATAGGGCCATTCCTCCGACCGTTCTCTGATGCTGCAGGGCCTCAGAGGTCAAGCCTGGAAATGTGGGGTTGACAGCAGGCCTGTGGGCTCCCAGCTCTGTGTGGGATGTGGAAGAGAGGGCTGGCCTCTGGCTGGGGGCAGAAGCGAGACCCACAGCACTGCTGAGAAGGCAGATCAGCAGCCTTTGGGACGAGAGGAGACGTCGTCACCAACTGCTGACTGGGCATTTCGGTGGCAGGGACCATTTGTGCTTCCTTCATCTGTAATGTGGAGCATTCAGTGTACCTGCCACAGGTCAGTGGGGGTCATGGCTTTCATGGATGCAGAGAAGAGTTGGTAGATGGGGAATGTGAGACCCTGAAGGGGCCTCCACGACCATCTGCCATCATATCATCTTTATGAGGTTCTCTGGAGGTGAGCCAGGCTCAGAGTCCACACTATGGCAGTGGGAGCTGGGGACACCATCACACCCAAGCCCAGGGCTCTGGGGTCCATGGCCAGTGTCCTTCCTGCTGTAGCAGGACCTCCTTAGTGCATTGTCTGAGTCCTGGATTTGTAGTGTTGGCCAGAACAGCCTGCCTGGCCAAGAAGTTCTCCCATCCCAACCACCAGTGGGTTCCCCTGCTGGGTGGGTAATATGGTTAGGCTTTATGTCCCTACCCAAATCTCATCTTGCATCAGAATCCCCAGGTATTGAGGGAAGGACCTGGTGGGTGGTGACTGGATCATGAGGGCGTTTTCCCCCATCCCGTCCTCGTGATAGAGAGTGCGTTCTCATGAAATCTGACGGTTGCATAAATGCCAGGCCTCTCCCCTGGCATTTCTTTTTGGCCTATCATCATGTGAAGGTCCTTGCTCCCCCTATACCTTCTGCCATGGCTGTAAGTGTCCTGAGGCCTCCCCAGCCATGTGGAACTGTAGGTCCATTAAACCTCTTTTCTTTAAAAATGTTGGAAATAGATGCTCAGAGCAAAAAGAAAAGTTAGCACTGAGACAAAGGATCTTTTAGCAACGCAATTCTTACCTCCTGGGCTATAGGAAGGGTACTCTCACTAGCCATCTTGCCACGAGAGTACAATGAATAAAAGAAAGCAGACATGTTTATCCCTTACGCATTTGGGGTCGTCCTTACTGCTGGGTCTGATCTCCATTGGCTGGAGCCAGACCTCACAATCTAAACTAAAACCCGATTGGCTAACAACTTAACACTTTTCTAAACAGGTAAAAGCAATGGAGAGCTGGGACATGCCTGTGAGCACGTCCAGCACAGGTATCTTGGTTAAAGTACAAGGACACAGAATGGACTACATGCCTGTAAGCATGGCATATCTCACAGCTACAGAGGATGGGGCTTCACAAAGAATTATTAGCATACTTATGATTTATTCTTTAACAAGAAAGGAAACTTTAAAAAGGAACTTTTCTACTTCCCACATAAATTACTTAGGCAGCATCTTTATAGCAGTGTGAGAATGAACACAGTGGGTATGTCTCCTCTGCCTTAAGCCTCTCTCCAATGCCATCCTGGTCCCAGGGTTCCCTCCTCTTTTCCACCCCAGGCAGAAGTGGTGGCTCTTCCCTGTGGCCCCCACAGTCCCCTGAGCTGCTGTTTTCTCCCTGTCTGTTAAGAGGTGAAGGCACCACATCTTTCCTCTACAGAGTCCCTGGTGCCTAGCAGGGGGTCTGGGCCTTGGGCGTTTAGCACGCAGGGTGTTGTGGGTCAGGGAGGTGAACGCAGACCCCATCTCTCTGTAGCACTGTGTACTTGCAGGAGATGCTGCCTCCTGCCTTCCCGCTGCTCGTTGTTTATTGCCTGATTGATTGTGAGACAGACTTCAAGGCATATTGAGGAGGGAGAAGGCAGAAAACGCTTCTCAGCAATCACATCTCCCCTGGCAGACTGGAGTGGCCCCCAGCGCCTCTCTGATGGAGCCGAGGTGATTTCCTGTAAACTTGTTATCCAAAGGATTCCTGCCAGCTCCGAGGCCCCCAGCCGAGGCCGGGAAGTGCTGCAGTAATTAACGGCTTTATCGCGAAGCTCCATCCTCTCTTTGTCCAGGCCGGGGGAGCGTCTCATGCATTCTTCTCTAGAAAACACGAGCTTTGCACTTGAAACTGAATGTGATGCTAGAAAGTAGACAGGAGGCCTGGGGAAAAGGCGTTTAGAAAATATACAGGGGAAGGAAGGGCAGGTGAGATGTTCACTTTTGCCAGCAGTCACTGAGCCCCTGTCCTGTGAGGCCCATGTGTGCTCACAGCATAGAGGCAGGGACCCAAAGGCATCCCTCCCCTTGGGGACCTGGGTCAGGGCCTACCTGTGTCCCCTGGCCTGGGCACTGCCAACATCTGCCTGCCTCCCTGGAGCACCTTTCCCTGGCAAAACATCCCTTAGAGAGATGGCACCCTCAGGTCCAGCTGATACGCCGTTCTGCATGTCACCCTCCATGCTGTTGGCTGACTGACCTGCGTACAGTGGAGGCTACTCGGGCCATTCCCCTGCAGATGACCTTGTGTGATTTGCAAAGTGTCGTATCAAAACCTCAAAGCAATGTCTAAAACCTAAGAGAAATCATCTGAACTCTCAATTTTTGTTAGTTTTTTCTTTGAAATATTACGAGTTGGCCACACTTGGCCTGGATTTCCGTGGGCAACATTCCACTGGAAATAAGCAGACCCTTCACAGAAGGGGCCGGTGGTCCCCTGCCCTGCATGATCCCACTGCTGTCTGTACTCTGGACATGGGCTGGTTGCTGTGTCGGGGTCCCTGGTCTGCCTGTTCTCCTAGGGGGACCCATGGAAAACACCCGGGTCAGTCACTCTGGGATTAGTCAGGCCGAGCCTGGGGCTCCCCAGATGGCATTCTGGGGAGATGGAGGGTGTGGGCTGACGGGGTGGAGACTTCTTGGGAGAGGAGAGGCAGTGGCTTCTCGGCAGCTCTGAGGTGTGGCCGGGATGGTCGAGGATAGTGAGACACTCTTATGGGTCCCAGGGACACTGGGTCAGGCCAGGTGCCTGTGTCCCTCAGCTCCTCAGACACACATTATCCTAGCAGTCACTGATGCGATGGCAGGAGCATGTCACCGGGAGGTGTGGGGACAGGTAAACCTGGCTTGCCTCGGACAGGTATTTCACCCTTTCTGAGTCTCAGCATTGTCATCTATGGCATGGAGTTAAGAGTTCTTTGTAGAGGCTGGGCACGGTGGCTCATGCCCATAATCCCAGCACTTTGGGAGGCCAAGGCAGGCAGATCATGAGGTCAGGAGTTTGAGACCAGCGTGACCAACATG
>NW_016107644.1:487638-494068 GCF_001604975.1 Cebus imitator
AAAAAAAAAAAAAAAAAAAAAAAAAAAAGTTTTTTGTAGATTGTTGTGAAAACTGAAAGGAGCGGTGTGTGCAAAGCCCCAACCTGAGTTCCTCAAACAGTCTAAGTGATCAAAAACAAGTATTTCCTCCCTCTGCCCTCTGTACCTCCGTCACTTCTCTTTATATAGTGAGACCGAGACTGTCTTGTGGTCCCCAGATCGTCAGGACAGACACAGCCACAGGCTGGCCCCGGCGTCACCCCCCTGGAACTTCCTAAACCGTCCACCACGTTCCTCTGTGTTGATGTGGTGGCTCCTGTGGGCTTGTGCCCAGTTCTTGTCTCACTTGAAGTCATGACAGATGCCCCTGCCATGAGCACAGTGAGTGCTGTGGCCTCGGAGGCTCAGAGAGGTCTGTTGGCATTGCGAGGGCACAGAGCCAGGGTCCAGTGGCACCAGGACCCAGGTCCCGTGCCCAGGTGTCCTTCCTCGGGCTCCTACCTTGGCAGCACCTTGCAGCTGTTTCTGCCCCACCCACGAGCAGCAGGGTAGAGGTGGGCAGTGTCACTCCCCTGCACCTCTAACCCCAAAACTCCTGGACCTGCATGGGACAGACCCTGCCCCACCAGCTGCCACTTTCTGAGGCTGCCATTTGTCCGTGCATATGGCGCCACTCAGAGATGGATTGGCCCCAAAGCCAGAGCACGCAACAAATAAATATTTGTTCCACAGACTCTCGTGATGTCAAGTTTGACTGTAAGTACATTTGGTGCGTGACAGGCTGGTAAGTCTTGCCAGCATTAAGATTCTCCCTGCTCCGAGCCCTCACCCCTGATGCCTCCCATTCCACAGCGTGTGGCCCTGTCACTGAGACACCGCCTGCTCTGTGTCTGCTCGACACCCAGCATGAATCTCAGGCCTGGGAGCGACCCATCCCATCTGCTCCCCACTCCTCTGCCTCAGCAAACACCCCTTTTCTCCACCCCTTTCTGCACCACAGTGGCGCTCCTTTGATAAAGCACCATCGAGGTAGGGCAGTGTTTATTTCTGAGCCCCCTTCCAAGCCTAAGCTTGAGCTGAGGGCTAGGGTGCTGCTAGGCCTTGGGAGAAGGTGGCTTCCTCGTGGCAGGCTCTGGGGGTGGTGGGCTTCTGGAATGCCCACCACTGTAGATGTCATGGTCCTCTGGACCTTCTCTTGGGGATTCCTGGCCCTCATAGCACCCAGCAGGGCTGCTGCAGTTCAGAGAAAGTGCTTAGGAAAAGTTTCCTGGTCTGGGGCTTAGGAGACCCACCCTATACACTTCAGTGCTGGTTCGCCTCTGGGTCTCTTGTTCTTCCTCTGCACAGTCCTCAGGTGAGGGGAGCAGGCCCATTCATCCATGCTCTGGGAGCATTCATTCTGGGCCCATGAAAATCTAGGGTTTTGATCCATACACTTTTATAAGTAGGGATGATTCATTGATTCAGCAAATGTTTGCTGAGTATCTACCGTGTGGCTGGCAGGTGCCGTCATGCTGGTCCAGGCCAGGCACTGCTCCTTCCAAGCTTACATGCACCCCTCCCCAGTGTAATGGGTGTCCCATTACACATGTCCAGGGTTAGCCATTGAATTGAGGCTGCGCACCGTAGATTTGTGGTTGTCATTACATCTTCTATAGAGAATGTAGCCAGGTAGGCATGGCGGTATAGGAAAAACACTTTACCAGTAACAGGATATCACGTTCAGGTATGTGACTTCGTGACTTATTCAAGATTTTTTCAATCATATAAAGTATTTAGGCTAGAGTTTCAACGTGACATGAAGGGAGATACAAGAAGCCTTCAAAGGACCTTGACAACATGGAAGGTCTTACCCTGACCTAGAGAAATGCAATCTGCCACCATCACCACTGCCCCCAGTGCATCCAGGAAGCTGGAGACCCAAGAAGTTGTGCTTAGCACACACGTTACAAACTGACTGACCAGCAGGCTCAGTTGAGAGTACAGCATTTGAACTTAAGAGAACAACCCTGGTATTGCCACAGAATATTTTAGCTGAAGCTCCAGCCCAGTGTTCTGCAGGACAACCTCAGAGATCAAGGTTTATGTTTTTGTACATGGACATTCATCCCAGCAACATTCAGAGAATAATTCATTTGTTCTTTGTCCATTCTTGTTCTGCCTCTCTGTGCACTTGGCTGATGTCGATTGGATGTTGGAAATTGTATATGAGAAGTTGCAGAAATAACTTTAAGCCCAGGACCTTGTCTTCTTCCTCTGGGGAAGGTTTATTTGGTTTCTAGCTGGAACCAGGTAGGCGAAGAGTCCAGGGTCACCTTAATCCACTTTGGAGACGGAGAGGCTGAGAGCTGTCCCTTGACCCTGTGAGGGCTCAGCCTTCTTTACTGTCGGGGATGGATGGGAAGGGGCTGATTCCTGCGGAATTAATGCCACTCTGTGAATAACAGGCTTTTGTTGATGAGTGGACCTGTTTCTGCACTCTGTGTCCTGCTCCATCGGCTTCCTTTTCTGTGTCTGTGTGAGTATCACACTCGTTGAATTGCGTCTGCTATTTGGTGGGTCAGGTTCCATCCCTTCGCCTTCACCTCAGTGTTTTCCTTGCCAGTTCTGAGCCTTTGCTCTTCTAGATGGATTTAGGATGAGCTTATCTGTCTTCACCAGGCACCCCATTGGGGTTTGCCTGGAATTTTGATAAAAGCATAGATCGGCTTTGGGGCAACGGCATCATCACAAGGTCGGCTCCTCCCTTGCAGGAGCGTGGAATACTTCCCGGTTTGATCACATCTTCGTATGTATTCTGCATGTGTCCTCCTTTGCTATTAATAGACTTTGTTTTTTAGAGCAGTTTTAGATTCACAGAATAATTGAGCAGAAAACGCAGAGAGTTCCCAGATATCCCTCCCTCACTTCTGTTGTAACAGCTTGCGTTCGTGTGGTGCGTTTGTCATAACGGATGAGCTAATATTGATACACGATCGTTAGCTAAAGCCCACAGTCTACATTAAGGTTCACTCTTGGTGTTGTACATTCTCTGGGTTTTTCCAAATGCATAATGTTGTGCATCTGCTGTTTCAGAATCATGCAGAATAGTTTCCAGCACCCTGAAATGCCCACACACTCCCCCTATTTACCCTTTCTTCCTCTCCCCAAAACCCTGGCAACCACTGATCTTTATTGCCAGTTTTCTGGTTTTGCCTTTTATGGAATGACGCATAGTAGGAATGGCTCAGTAAGTCACTTTTTCAGACTGGCTTCTTTTACTTAGCAGTACACATTGAAGTCTCCTCCATGTCATTTTGTGGCTTGATAGTTCAGTTCTTTTTATTACTAAGTAAGATTCCGTTGTATGGATGCCCCACAGTTTTTAAAAAATATATTAACCTATTAAAATTGGTCACTTCTAGTTTTTTTGTGATGGTATAAAGCTGCTGTAAACATTCGTGCACAAGCTTTTGTGTGGACATAAATTTTCAACTCAACTGGGTAAACACTAGGAACACAACTGTTAGATTCTGTGGTAAGAGTGTGGTTAGCTTTGTACAAAATGGCCACACTGCCTTCCACAGTTGCATTCCCACCAGCAATGAATGAGAATCTGTGTTGTTTCACATCTTCACCAGCATTTGGTGGTATCAATGTTTTGGATTTAAAAATTAACTTGTTTGTCATTGTTAATTTTTAAGAGTTCTTTGTACACTTTGGATATAAGTCCTTTACCAAATATGTCTTTTGCAAGTATCATATCCACATCCGCTGCTTATCTTGTCATTCTCTGAACAGTATCTTTCACGGAGTAGAAATTTTCAATTTTAATAAAGTTTAACTCATTAATTTTGTATGGGTCATTCTTTTGATGTTGTATCTAAAACTCTTTGCAAATCCAAGGTCACTCTGATTTTCCCCTGTGTGACTTCTAGGAGTTTTATAGTTTCGGATTTTACACTTAGATCTGTGATCTATTTTGAGATAATTTTTGGGAAAGGTGAAGGCCTGTGTCTAGAATACGTTTTCTTTCTCTCTCACTCTTTTTTTTTTTTTTTTTACATGTTTATGTCCACTTGTTCCAGCACCAGTTTTTGAAAAGACTATCCTTTCTCCATTGAATTTTCTTTGTCAAAGATCAGCTGAGTGTGTTCATATAGGTGTATATTTCTGGGCTCACTGCTCTATTCCATTGGCCTACTTGTGTATTCTTTCATCAGTACCATGCTGTCTTGATTACCATAGCTTCATAAGTCTTAAAGCTGAGTAGTGTCAATCTTCCCACTTTGCTTCTCTTCATTATTGTATCAGCTCTTCTGCATCTTTTGCCTTTGCATAGAAACTTTATAATTGGTTTGTCCATATCATTAAAATAACTTCCTGGGATTTTACTTGAGATTGTGTTTTGGGATTTTAATTGAGATTGTGTTTCAATTAAACTTAATCTCAATTAAAATCCCATAGATAACATTGAGAAGAATGTTATTGAGAAGAAAATCCTGTAGATAACTTTGAGAAGAACTGACAACAATATTGAATCTTCTAATGCATGAACGTTGGAATACCTCGCCATTTAATTATATTTTCTTTCATCTGAGTTTTGTGTATATACATTGTGAGATCCATAGTCTTTACTTTTTTGGTGCTAATATAAATAATATTATGTCTTTAATTTTAAATAAAATTATTTATTGCTGGCATATAAGAAAGCAATAGACTTTTACATATCAGTCTTATAGCCCGCAACCCTGCTTTATCTATTTATTTATTTAGACAGAATCTTGCTCTGTTGCCCAGGCTAGAGTGCAGCGTGGTGCAATCTTGGCTCACGGCAACCTCCATTTCCCAGGTTCAAGAGATTCTCATGCCTCAGCCTCCTGAGTAGCTGGGATTACAGGCACCTGCCACCATGCCAGGCTAATTTTTGTATTTTTAGTAGAAATGAGGTTTTACCATGTTGGCCAGGCTGGTCTCGAACTCCTGACCTCAAGTGATCTGCCTACCTTGGCCTCCCAAAGTGTTGGGATTACAGGCGTGAGCTATCACACCTGGCCCAATCTTGCTATAATCACTCAGTTCAAGGAGTTTTTTGTTGATTCTTTGGAATTTTCTACATAGCAATTATATCAGCTGCAAACAAAGATGGTTTTATTCCCAGGGAGAAATTTTGTTTATTTTTCATTTATCTTTCCTGTCTTATTGTATAAGCTAGGGCTTCTAGCAAAACACTGACTATCTCCTGTGAGAGGGAACACTCTTATCTAGTTTTTTATCTTAAGGGAAAGCATCTAGTTTCTCACCATTAATATGTCTGCTGTAGGTTTTTTTTGTAGATATATACAAATATTTTTGTAAATATTTTCAACTTTAACAAGTTGAAAACATTTCTTTTTATTCTTAGTTTGCTGAAATTTTTTCTCATGAATAGGTGCTGAATTTTGTCTAATTATTTTTCTGTATTTAGTGATAGGATCATTGTAATTTTTCTTCTTTAGCCTGGTGATTTGATGGATTTAATTAATTGAGTGTATATCTGGAACAATTCCCACTTTATTGTGGTGTATATTTATTTTTATAGATTGTTGAATTCAATTTGCTAATATTTTGCTAAGGATCTTCACATCTTCATTAATGAGAAATATTGGCTCATAGTTTTCCTTTCTTGTAATTTCTTTATCTGTTTTTATTATTGGTAATGATAACCCCTAGAACAAATTAGGAAATTACTCTTCTGCTCTACTTTTGGAAATAAATTGGAAATAACTGGTGTTATATTTGCTATGTTTGGTAGACTTCACCAGTGAAGTCATCTGGGCCTAGTGCCTTCTGTTTTTCAAAGGTTATTAATTGTAGATTCAGTTTATTTAACAGATACAGATTCAGACTGTTTTATTTCCCCTTGTGTACGTTTTGGTAGTTTTTTTTCCCCCAAATGATTATTCCATTTCGTCTAAGTTATTAAATTTTGGAGCACAGAATTGTTCATAATATCCCTTTATTATTCATGGTATCAGTAATGATGGCTTCCCTTTTATTATTTGTATTAATAATTTGCATCTCTCTTTTTTTTTTTACTTTGTTAGACTGACTAGAGGCTTTTTAGTTGTGATAATATTTTAAAATAACTAGCTTTGGTTTCATTGACTTTTTCTTTTTATATCTATTGAAAATTTTAAACAATTTCACTGTTATATTCCCTAATTATTATTATTTTTTTCTTTTGCTTACTCTAGGTCTATATTGCTCTTCATTCCCTAGGTCCTTCAGGTGGAAGCTTAGATGATTGATTTTAGATTTTTCTTCCATTCTAATACATACATTCAATATTATAAATTTCCTTCAAAGCACTACTTTTGTTGCATCTCATAAATGTTGATAAGTTGTATTTTCATTCAGTTCAAATATTTTAAATTTCTCTTGAGAGTTCTTCTATGACCAATGTGTTATACAGAAGTGTTTTTTTTTTTTT
>NW_016107644.1:495045-615181 GCF_001604975.1 Cebus imitator
CCACCTCAAAAAAAAAAAAAAAAAAAAAAAGAGATTACAATTTGACATGAGATTTGGGCAGGGACACAGAGCCAGACCACATCAGTGTTAGAATGGGGTATCCTCCTCCACCCATTTATTTGTAACCTATCAATGTCTTCTTATTTAAAGTGCACTTCTTGTCAATAACATATAATTGTTTTGTTTACACTCTGAAAGTCTTTTAATTAGTATATTTAAACAATTCACATTTGAAGTAATTAGTGATATAGTTGGATTAATATCTACCATGTTTTGGTTTTAACTGAGCATTTTATATCATTCAATATATTTCCTTCTTTAGCATGGCAATTATACTTCTGTTTGAAATTTTCGAGGTGGTTTCCATGAGTTTGTGATACTCATTTGCAACTAATCTATGTCTACTTTCAATTACACTAGACCACCTCATGGGTAGTTCAGGTACATTTTAACAGAATCTTTTGAATTACTTCCTCCCATTCCTTATAAAAATTGCTGTCATTCATTTCAGTTATCCATATGCTATAATTACCCAATACATTTTTGCTATTATTATTTCAAACAAATTTATATATATATATTTTTTAGCTCAGGTAGGATTAAGAAAAATACAGATTTTATTTTACTTTCATTGACTCCTTCTCTGCAGCTCGCTCTTTCTATGTGATCCAAACATATGGCCTATGTAATTCTCCTTCTTGGGGAAGAACTTCTTTAATATTTCTTGCAAGGTGGGTCTACTGGCAACAAATTTCCTCAGTTTCTGTCTGTCTGAGAAAACCTTTATTTCCTCTTTATTTTTGAAGAACAGCTTCACTATGCAGAATTATAGGTTAATGTTTTATTCTTTCCATGCTTTAAATATTTATTTCATTCTCTACTTCCATGGTTTCTGGTGAGAGCTCCAGTGTAATTGTTATTCATGTTCTTCTACCGGTTAGGTGTATTTACTCTCTGGTTTCTTTCACAAATTTTCTTTGTCTTGATTTTTCTTTTTTGGTAGTTTGGATGTCATATGCTTAGGTATAGATATTTTTGATATTTACACCAAACATAATATTTTTGAGCTAGATGATATAAATTATATTTATATCAATATTTGTTGACATTTATCCTGCTTGGCATTTTCCGAGCTTCCTGAATTGGTGTTTGGTGTCTATGAATAATTTTGGAAAACCCTCAGCCACTATTATTTCCAATATTTCTTTGGCTTCTTTCTTTCTTTTCCTCCTGGTATTTTCATTACATGTGCTACAATTTTGAAATTGTCCCACACTTTTTGTATATTCTGCTCATCTCTTCACTCTTTTTTTCCCTCTTTCTGTTTCAGTTTGGCAGATTTTAATTCACATGTCTGTAAACCCAGTTATTCTTTCCTCAGCTGTGTCCAGTTTACCGACGAGCCCTCAAAGGTATTCCTCATTTTGGTGATAGTGCATTCAATACCTCACATTTCCTTTGATGCTTTTAAAGCTTCCATCTCTCTGGTTACATTTACATGTCATTTACTTTTTCTATTAGAGCCCTTCACACTTGACTCATAGATATTTTAAGTTCCACTTTTGATAATTTTCAAATGTTTGTTATATCCGAGTCTTGTTCTGTGTTTTTCTCTTGCCTTTTAATTTTTTATTACAAGCCAGACATGATGTAATAAAAACTGAGGCGATTAGGCTTTTGGTGTGAGGCTTTATGTTAGTCTGTCCAGGAGTTAGACTCTGTTTAGTAATTGCTGTTGCTGCATATGCCAGGGGCTTTAGTTTTCTTGTTTTTCCTGCTCTGTTTTCTTACAGCTCTCTGGGTTGTAATACACTGTTACTATCCTGGAGCCCTGTTGATGTGATGGTAAGGGGAGGGAAAGATTCTGTAATTTTTTTTTTTTTAATGGAGTCTCGCTCTGTCGCCAGGCTGGAGTGTGGTGGCACGATCTCAACTCACTACAACCTCTACCTTTTGGGTTCAAGCGATTCTCTTGCCTCAGCGTCCCAAGTAGCTGGGACTACAGGTGCGTGCCATCATGCCCAGCTAATTTTTGTATTTTTAGTAGAGCAGGGTTTCGCCATATTGGCTGGGATAGTCTCAATCTCTTGACCTCATGATCTGCCTGCCTTGGCCTCCCAAAGTGCTGGATTACAGGTGTGAGACACCGCGCTGGGCCAAAAGGTAAAGACAGAGAAGCATAGCCAAGATTAGTTGACCTGAGACTAAAGCCACTGCAGCCTGTAAATGGCAGGCTCACTTTAATGCTTTCTCCTTTCTAAAACACTTTTCTCTGATCTTTATGGCAAAGGAACTTTGGGCTTCTTTTTGTCTCTCCTTATACGAGACATGAAAAGCTACAGGGGACTTGGGCAGGCCAGTCAGTCTTCCTCCAGGTCAGACAAGGGGAACCCGTTGGAAGTCAGGGCCTTTGTTAAGGAGAATTTTCTGGTCATATTTCAAAATGATTCTTTCCCCCTCCCCTTTCTAAAACGCATTCCTCTGATCTTTATGGCAAGAACCTGGTGGGGGTTCTGGAGGTAAAATGCATGAACCTGTGGCAGTCTCCCTAAAACTGGGCCCTAGGAGTTTATAACCTCAAACTAGCCTGCACTCAGCCTCCGGTAATTTGTCAAATTAGCATTAAAGTGGCCCTGCTGTTTACGGGCTGCAGTGGTTCCAGTGTCAGGTAAGCCGATCTTGGCTATGACTGTCTTCACCTTTCTCTACAAAGTTCAGACAGGCTGGGTGCTCTGTGATCTCAGTTCTCTGATGGATCTAAATCAAGTCATTGATTTTCAGTTTGTTGAGAGGGGGTGACTGAAAGTTCCATATCTGTGCTCCATATGTGTCGTGCCTACATGCTGTTAGATGCATTCCTAGGTTCCTTAGAGTGTTTGCTATTATCCTAAGTGTATTCATCATCTCTTACGGCTTCCGTTACCATTTCTCGGTTGTTGTTACTGGAATACAGGAGTGGACTTGAATTTTGTATGTGAATGGCATAGGCATTGAAGCCAGGCAGTCTGGATTTATGCCCCAGATCCTCCACCTATGAGCTCTGAAACTTAAGTACTGCACTCGGACTCAGTGTTCTTCTGTATAAAACAGAAATAATTGTAGCTGCTTCAAAAGATTGTTATGAAGGTAGAAGAAAACAGAACGTTTAGAGCACGTAGAGCAATGCCTCTGTCTTATTGCACAGAGCAGCCTTGACATGACTAACGCCATCTTAGAAAAGGACTCTATTTTATATTTCATAGGACACTTTGCCATCAAGGACAAGATGATTTGCTTAATAAAACATAAAATGAAAAAGACTGCATCCAGCCAGATAAGGACATCAACAAGCATGCTCTTCCACTATCAGTCCTCACCAGAGGACTCTGTGGTCATAAACGGCTCAAAACTGCCGTCCTAACAGACTCCGTCTTGCTGTCATTCATGATAAGAACCCAGCATCAGCTACCCAAGGCTCTGCCACATCAAAGCCTCTTCCTTGCAGGACCAAAGGACTGCCTGGCCCAGACCAGGAGATTCTCTCTGGCTTCATTGCTCTCCTTGCCTGGATTGGTTTGTTAAACCTTTCTCCTGTCCCTATTCTTTTGATGTTAAATGTTACCTTCTTTTTGGTTTGTAGAGTGTTCAATCTTTATCATTTATGTATTGATTAAGTGTACTATTAGGTATAGCTTGTGGTATTGACTGACGTTGTGCAAGGGCACACGTGTGCATAGACGTGGCTTTCTCTAACCTAGCACTGCTTGTGAGACTTAGCAACCTTTGATGAATATCATCTGCTATGAGTGATAGAGACAGGAGGCAGCCAACGGTTCACGGAGAAACCCTACCTTCAAGCACAAAACAGCCTTTCCTGACGGATCCTCCGCACCCTTTTCTTCTTTTTTGCCTGTCACCCAGGCTGGTGTGCAGTAGTGCAATCTTGGTCCACTGCGACCTCCACCTCCTGTGTTCAAACGATTCTCCTGCGTCAGCTTCCTGAGTAGCTGGGATTACAGGTGTGTGCCACACGCCTGGCTAATTTTTGTATTTTTAGTAGAGGCAGGGTTTCACCATGTTGGCCAGGCTGGTCTCGAATGCCTGACCTCAAGTGATTCGCCCACCTTAGCCTCCCAAAATGCTGGGATTACAGATGTGAACCACCAGACCTGGTTCTGACTGATTCTGAATAATCCGCACCTGCACACTGGGAGGACGGCGTGGGGACTCGGGAAGTTTGTGCCGTTTGCAGAGGGCAGGAGCCTGGCTTTCCTGTTCCTGAGTGGTAACCTGGGATTCAGTCTGTGACATAGGGGCCTGTTAACAGGAACGCCTCTCACTTTGCTGAGATTTGTTTCCTTTTGCCCAATAAATTCCACTCCTCACCCTTCTATGTGTCCATGAGGCTAATCTTTCCTGGCTGTGTGACAAGAACCCATTCTTTTTTCTACAACATTTGTATTGTGTTCTTTTACTATAATTATCCCAAATCCTGCTAATCTCTCTTTTGAAACATGGTCGTTAAAGATGCTGTCTTAGTTTTTGGCTGCTATGACAAAATGCCATAGACGGAATGGCTTAACAACCCACATTTATTGCTCAAAGCTTCGGGAGGCCAGAAGGCCAAGGTCAAGGTGCTGGCGGACTCGTGTATGGTGATGGCCCTTTTCTTGGTTTTCAGGAAGCTGTCTTCTTGTATCTTCATATGATGAAGAGAGGGAACTTGTCTCTCTTTGTCTCCTTAGAAGGGCACCAAACCCATTCATGAAGGCTCCACCCTTATGACCTAATTACCTCCCAAAGGTCCCATTTCCAAATACCATCACATTGAGCATTTAGACTTCTATGTATGAATTTTAGAGGAACACAAATATTCCATTCATAGCAGATATGATTCGCATATCATAGAATTTACTCATTTAATATGTAAAATTCAAGGTTTTAAGTGTATTTAGCTTTGTGCAATCATAAATAATCTGTTTATTTTTTTTAAACATTTTAGTCCCTACTGAAGGGAATCTACACTCATTTGTAGTAAATCCTCATTCACCCTAATTTCCCTTCATCCCCAGCAGTCACTGGTGTATTCTCTGTGACAGTAGATTTACCTATTCTGGACGTTTCACATAAATGGAATCATATGTTATATGGTCCTGTGTGACCTTTCCCTTGCATTTAGCATACTGTTTTCAAGGTTCATCAACATTGTAGTGTGTATCAGTACTTCGTTCCTTTTTATTGCCAAGTAGTATTTCATTGTATGCCAAAATCTATCCATTTGGACATTTGGATTGCTTCCATTTTTTGACTCTTATAAAGAATGCTGTTAAAATTTTTGTTCAAGCTTTTGTGGGAATATATGTTTTCATTTTTCTTGTGTATATACCTAGATATGATATGATCATATGTACAAGTGTACACGTTTTGTGGGTATATATATATATATATATAATCTTTCTTTCTTTTTTTTACAGTGTCTTACTCTATTGCCAGGCACCAGGCTGGAGTGGAGTGCAGTGTCGTGGTCTCTGCTCACTGAAACCTCTGCCTCCTGGGTTCAAGCAACCCTCCTGCCTCAGCCTCCCGAGTAGCTGGGACTACAGGTGTGTGCCACCACACCCAGCTAATTTTTGTATTTTTTTAGTAGAGACGGGGTTTCACCATGTTGGCCAGGATGGTCTCGATCTCTTGATCTCATGATGCACCCACCTTGGCCTCTCAAAGTGCTGGGATTACAGGTATGAGCCACTGTGCCGGCCAGGAATATATGTTTTCATTTCTTTTGTGTATGTTCCTAGATGTAATATTGCTGGGTCATGTGTTTAACCATTTGAAGAACTACCAGACCATTTCCCAATATGATAGTGTTGAGCATCTGTTCTTGTGCTAATTGGCCATTTCTATGTATTCTTGGGAGAAATGTTTATGGAAATCTTTTTCTTATTTTAAAAATGGATTTATTTACATTTTTATTATGAGTTCTAGGTGTTTTCTGTATATTTTAGAACAAGTCCCTCATTAGATAGATGGTTAGCAAATATCTGATAGGTTGTCTTTTCACTTTCTTAATGGTATTGTTTGAAGTAAAAATTTTTTAAATTTGATATAGTTTATTGAACTTTTACTTTTGTTGCTTGTGATCTTGATGTAATATTTAAAAAACTATTAGGTAACAAAGATCAAAAATATTTAATTCTATGTTTTCTTCTAAGAGTTTTATAGTTTCGGCTCTTACACCTTGATCTCCGATTCATTCGGAGTTGATTTCAGTGTGTAGGCGGAGTATAACACCATTCTTTCGCATGTAGATATCAAGTCTTGCAGTACCATTGCTGAAAATCTTATTTTCTCCATTGATTTTTCTTGGAATCGTTTTCAGTAATCAATCAAAACCTGAGTGTTTATGTCTGGACTTTCAATTCTATGCCTTTGACCTACACTTTTATGCTTATGCCAGTATCACACTGTCTTGATTACTGTGCTTTGTGGTTAATTTTTAAAATTAAAAAGTGTGACACCTCCAACTCTATTGCTTTTTCAAGGTGATTTTGGCTATTATGGGTTCCTTGAATCAACAAAGAAGGATTGGAAGGTCAATTCTTCAGCCTGTTAAAAAGCATCTATGAGAAAACCCATTGCTTACACCATAATGGTGAAAGATAAAATGCTTTCCTTCTCAGTTCAGAAACAAGACAAGGATGTCTGCTCTCACTGCTTCTATTCAATGTTGTACTGGAAGTTCTTTCCAGGGCAGTTAGTCATAAATAAATAAATGGCATCTAGACTGTCAGTAAAAAATCAAAACTATCTAATTTGCAGATGCCTCGACCTTGTACACACAAAACCGCAAGGTTTAACCAAAACATTGTTAACCTAATAAGTGTGTTCGCCAAGTTTATAAGAAGCAAAATCAATTTTATTTGTGTATGTTTGTAAATAACAATCCAAAAAAGAAACTATGAAAAATAATTTCATTAAAAATACCATGAAAAAGAATAAAATACTCAGAAACAATTTTAACAAAATAAGCACAAAGCATACTATGAAAATTACAAAGCATGTTGAATAATTATAGATCTAAATAAATAGAAAGACATCCGTGTTCATGGGCAGGAAGCATTAATATTGTGAAGATGTCCACACTCCCCAAATTGATCTGCAGATTCAACACCATCTCCATAATAATCCCAGCTGGCTTTCTTACAGCTATAGAGAAGCTGATCCTGAAATCTGTATCTAAAATCAAGGAACTCAGAATTGCCCCCCCAAAAAAAAAATCCAGGTATGGTGGCACATACCTGTGGCCCCAGCTACCTGTGAGGCTGAGGTGGGGGGATCACTTAAGCTCGGGAGGTTGAGGCTGCAGTGAGCTGTGATCACACCACTGCACTCCAGTCTGTGCAACAGAGTGAGATCCTGTCTCAGAAAAACAAAGAGAATGACAAGGTTGAAAAACTCACACCTTCCAATTTCAAAACTTACTGCAAAGTTTCTATAATTCAGACAGGGTGGTACTGGCATAAGGATAGATGGGCATCAGTAGATTAGAATTGAGAGCCCAGATATAAACCTGTATAGTTATGGTTAATTGATTTCTGAAGAGGGTGCCAAGACAATTCAGTGGAAGAAAGAATAGTGGTTTTCAAAAGATAGTACTGAGACAATTGGGTATTCACATGCAAAAGAATGAAGTTAGACCCCCTACCTCACAACATACACAAAAATTAATGCAAAATGTAGTACATGCAAAAATCAGTTCTTACATGTAAGAGCTAAAATTATAAAGCTCTTAGTGAAAGATAGGCATACATTTTTATGATATTCATTAAGGCAATTATTTCTTAGATATTATATCAAAAAAGGCAAGAAAATAAAAATATGTTAATTGTCCATCATCAAAATTACAAACTTGTGTGCTCCAAAGGACACCATCAGGAAAATTGAGGCTGGATATGGTGGCTCACTCCCAGCACTTTGGGAGGCTGAGGTAGGAACATCACTTGATGCCAGGAGTTTGAGACCAGCCTAGACAACATAGTGAGATCCTGTTTCTACAAAAAATTTAAAAATTAGCCAGGCATGGTAGTGCACACTTGCATTCCTATCTACTCAAGAGACTGAGGTGGGAAGTCACTTGTGCCCAAGGGTTCAAAGCTGCAGTGAGCAATGATTGTGCCACTGCACTCCAGCCTGGGCAACAGAGTGAGACCCTGCCTCAAAAAGAAAAGAAGAACAGGAAAGTTAAAAGAAAATTAAACAATTAAAAGGCAACACATGGAATGGAAGCTAATGTTTGTAAATCATATCAAATAAGGGACTTGTATCTAGGATATATAAAGAACTCTTGCAACTCAGTAATAAAAAGGCAATGTCTCAATTAAAATGGACAAGGATTTTATAATAATAGACGTTGTTCCCCAAGAGGATAAGCAAATGGTCATTCAGTGCACAGAAAGCCGCCGAGAATCTGCAACCATTAGATAAATGCAAATCAAAATCACAGTGAGTTACCTCTTCAAGCCCAGTAGAATGGCTGTAGTAGAAAAAAATAATTACAAGTGTCAGAGACAATGTGGAAGGATTGAAACCCATGTACAGTGCTAGTAGGATTGTAAAATGGAGCAGGATACAATGTGGAAGGATTCTAACCCTTGTACATGGCCGGCAGGATTATAAAATGGAGCAGCCTCTTTGGAAAACAATCAGGCAGCTTCTCAGAACATAAACAGAATTGTGCCATGAAGCAGAAGTGCACTCCCAAGTATATTCCCAGAAGCCACAAAAACGTATGTCCACAAAACAACTTGTACACAAACATTCATAACGTCATTATTCATAATAGCCAGAAAAGGAGAAGCAGCTCAGAAGTAAAGAGAATGTGTTATGCTCACACAGTGGAATTTTATTTGTTAATACAAATGGATGAAGGATTGATATATGCTGAGAGTGATGAATCTTATTATGTGAAGAAATAAGACACAAAAGGCCAAGAGTTCTATGACTTCATTTAAATAAAATGTCCAGAATAGGTAAATCCATGGAGACAGAAAGCAGGTAAATTGCTGCTGGTGGCAGGTGGGCGGGAGGAACGCAGAGAGGTGGCACACGGGAGCTGGCTTCCTTCTCGCCATGATGAAAGTGTTCTTAGATTGATTGCGGTGACGGTTACACAACTCTGTGAATACACTAAAACCACTGAATTGTTCACTTTACCAAAGGGAATTGTGTATTCAATGTAAATTATATCTCCAGAAAGTCTCCATGAAGCTTTGATGTATAAAAAAAGAAAATTATATGGTTCCTAAGTCATGACGACTTTTGGCTCTTCCTTCCCCAAATTTGTATGTCAGTTTTCCTTTCTTCCTTTTCTGCTTGTCAAAGGCCTAATACAGACAGAAAAGAAGCAGTGAACAGCAGCCTCCTTGCCTGGTTGCCAACTTGAATGAAATGGCTTCTAGAGTTTGCTGAAGGTTTCTGAAAGTCTTGATCACATCACAGAAGTTACTTTCTAGTCTTTGCTAAGCATTTTTATCCTGAATGGGTATTGAGTTTTATCGAATGGGATTTTGTACCTATTTAGGTGATGATATGTGTTCTTTAGATTCTGTTACTTTTGTGTATCACAATAATATATTTTCTGATGTTGAACTGTTTTAGAATTCCTATGTAAAATCCTACTTGGTAATGATCTCCAATGCTGGATATGAATTGCTGGAATCTTTTTTTTTTTAATTTCTGTGTATATTTTTATGCAAGATTACAGAACAATTTCTTTTCTTCCACTATCTTTTCTACTTTAGGTATCTAGGCTGGATATATTTCCTTCTTTTAAAAGTGTCTTTAAAATTTTTCACCTGGTAAAATCTACTGTTATTGTCTAGAACTGAGTTCTGGCAGATGGATAGTCATTTAAACATTGCAATAAAGATATCTTTATGGAAGAGTTGTGACATCCCCCAGATTCGTTTATGCTGTGATCAACTCCCTCCCCACACAGGTCAGAACGATCTGTTCTCCATCTCAACAGCCATGTTTTCTCAAGTGTCAGACACATTGAGTGGCACTGACTGTAGCCTCTTGAGTCAGGCATCTTGAACTTAGCATAATGGATTTGAGAGTCACATTTGTGTGACCCGAGAGCCTAACATTTTTAATGGCTGGGACTACTCCATTGCGTGGAGGTTAGCTGACTTAAGTGAGGTGGCTTTTGAAGCTTGCTGTAGGTTCCTGAGAGCCTTGAGGAGGTCAAAGAAGTGGCCTTTGTGTCCTTACCTGTTCATCCATTGAAGAGCATTTGGTTTGTTCTCAGTTTGGGGGTGCTGTAAAGACCTTGATCACATTTTTGTGCGACTGCAAGTTCATTTCTTCCGATACCAAGGGAATGGCATTTCTGAGTCCTTTGGTAAGTGTATGTGGGGCTTTATAAGAAACTGCCAACCCCTTTCCCTCATGACCACGCCATCTGCTTTCCCGCAGCCACGCATGGGAGATCAGCGTCTTCCTCTGCATCCTAACTGCTGCTCGCTGTTGCAGGTTTTATTTTTCTTGCTGGTTTAAGTTTCAGTTTCAGTCTTAGTTTTCGTGATTTTGGCGGGTGTGGTATTAGCTTATCATGGCTTTAATTTGCTTTTCTCTAATGACCCACAGTGTTGAGCAGCTTTTCATGTGTGCTTTTACATCCACATATCTTGTTTAATAAAATGACTGCTCAATTTGTTTGGCCTAGTTTTAAATTCGAGCATTTTTTTCTTGCTGAGTCCTGATAGTGCTTTGTATATTGTAGATATAAGTGTCTCTTGAGGTGCGTGAATTGCCAGTGTTTGCACCCAGCCTACGGCTTGTCCCTCTGCCTCCCGTGCCTTGCACAGAGCAACAGTTTTTCATTTTCGTGGAGTCTCATTTGTTTTTTCTGTTATGAACTGTGCTCCTGGTGTTCTGTCTAAAAATTCTTTGCCTAACGCAAGGTCATGGGGGCTTCTCCTCTGATTTCTTTTAGAAATGTTACAGTTTACATTTTACATTTAAGTCTGTTCCATTTTTAGTTACTCTTTGCAAAAAGTACAAGGTATGGGCCAAGGTCTCATTCTGTGCTCCTCTCGGTTCTCCAGACTGTGGATGTCCAGTTGTTGAAAACATTATTTTTTCCCCATTGAATTAGCTTTGCACCATTGTCGAAAATCAGTTCATCATACTTGTATGAGTCTGTTTCTGGACTCTCTCTTCTTTCATTGATTTTACCTGTCTATCCCTTCGTCAATACCACATTATCTTGATCGTTGTAGCTTTATAGTAAGTCTTGACATCAGTGTGATTTTACTTTTTTTTCCCCCCCACAATTGATTTGGCTCTTCTAGTTCCTTTGCCATTTCATTGACTGGATCCACTTTATTTATTTATTTATTTATTTATTTATTTATTTACTGAGACAGAGTCTTGCTCTGTCACCCAGGCTGGAGTGCAGTGGCGTGATCTCAGCCTACTGCAGCCTCCACTTCCCAGGTTCAAGTGAATTTTCCACCTCAGCCTCCCAAGTAGCTAGGACCACAGGTGCATGCCACCAAACCTGGCTAATTTTTTTTTTTTTGTATTTTTAGTAGAGATGCAGCTTCACCATGTTGGCCAGGCTGGTCTTGAATCCTGACCTTAAGTGATCCACCCATCTCAGCCTCCCAAAGTGCCAGGATGACAGGCGTGAGTCATGCCCAGCCTTTCCTTCCAAATCCTAATTAACCTTTATTTGTTTGACATATTAATTTCTTACAGGCTTAAAACACTCTCATTATAATTATGGCTTTGGAAAATTCTCCTACAGGTTCATGTTTTTTTATTTATTTTGGTTTCTTTTTGGTTTACTTTTTTTAGTATGCAAGGTTTGCTTTTAATCCTATTGAAGCTTTTTGCCTTAAATTGTATTCTTTCTGTGTCTTTGCTACATCCTTCCTATATGTAGTAGTTTTCATATATATATGAAATATATATATAATAACACATATAACATCATATATATGATAATTTAAAAATACACACACACACACACACACACACACACATTTAAAAATCCAATAAAACCTTCTTCAAGGCTTCCATGCCCATCACCGGCCCAGAGTACTAGGGCCTTGGGGGAAGAATCTGGGAGGGGCTCAGGGCACCCGTGGGACCTTCAGACTCACTGCCCAGGGTACCTCAAGTCTCTGCTCCCCACTCTCTGGCACAGTGCTCCTCAGCTTGCCCAGCTGTGGTTCAGCCAGGCCTAGGTGAGGTGTGGGACCTTGCCCCAGAGGGTGCAGTTGGTGAGCCCTGGCACATCCATGTGAAGCTAATTCTGCCTCATCACACAGTGCATGAGCTGTGGAGCGAGGGCTGCCTCCACCCAGACATCAAAAGATGTTGTAACCGCCCAATGGGTTCACCTTGCCTGCTGCCTAGATAGAGCTGATTTATAAAGACAGGGGCTTTGCAATGGAGAAAGAGTAATTCCTGCAGAGCCAGCTGTGTGGGAGACCGGAGTTTTATTATTGCTCAAATCAGTTTCCCTGAGCATTTGGGGATCAGAGTTTTTAAGGATAATTTGGCAGGTAGGGGCTTGGGAAATGGGTCGTACTGATTGGTCAGGTTGGAGATGGAATCACAGGGGGTTGAAGAATTCTTGCTGTTTTCTGTTCCTGCGTGGGATGGCAGAACTGGTTGAGCAGATTACTGCGGGTCTGGCTGGTGTCAGGTCATCCATCTGGTGCAGGGTCTACAAAATATCTCAAGCACTGATGTTAGGTTTTACAATAGTGATGTTATTCTTGGAGCAATTTATGGGGTTCAGACTCGTGGAACCAGAGGCTGCGTGACTCCTAAACTGTAATTTCTAATCTTGTAGCTAATGTATTAGTCCCCAGGCAAAATGGGGGTCTTTGGGGGAAAGGGTTCTAACCATGAATCGAATTCCTTCCCAAAGTTAGTTCGGCCTAAGCCCAGGAATGAGCAAGGCCAGCTTAAAGGTTGGAAGCAAGATGGAGTCCGTTAGGTATGATTTCTTTCACTATCATAATTTCCTCTGTTATAATTTTGCAAAGGCGGTTTCAATGTTTCGGACAGCCGTGGGGTCCAGGCGGAGACCTGCTGCAGGGCTGGGGACACCCAAGAGAGCCCCCAGAAGGGCAATTCCCAGCAAAGCTGTGGGGTGGGGCTGCCAGGAGCCTTGGGTGCCCAAACCCCACCCCCATGTGTGCAGAAGGTGGCGCATGAAATCGATTGAATATTTCTACCCTGTTGGGTGTTAGACTCACTTAAACCTGGTATCTCTGTCTTCTTGCCTGTGTGCCCATTTTGTAATAGAACTGTTGGTGCTGTACCCATCCCACAGTGTGTTTTGTAGGCTCATAACTTGTTTGATTTCACAGATTCACAGCTGGAGGAGAATTTGCCTCAGGACAAATCATGCCTTGAGTCTCAGCCATATGTTTAGATATGTATCCATATGTTTGGACTAAGACTTCAAAGTTGATGCTGGAACAAGTTAAGACTTTTTGGGAATATTGAGATGCAATGAATGTATTTAGTACGTGATAAGAACATGAATTTTGGAAGCACAGTAACAGGATGCTATGGTTTGAATATTTCGCCTCCAAAATTCAACTGTTGTCAATGTAATAGTGTCAGGAAGTGGGGCCTTTGAGAGATGATGAGGCCACGAGGGCTCCTCCGCAGCATGAGTGGGATTTAGGCCCTTAAAAAAGAGGCTTCATGCTAGGTGTGGTGGCTCACGCCTATAATCCCAGCACTTTGGGAGGTCAGGAGTTTGAGACAAGCCTGACCTGACATGGTGAAACCCCATCACTACTAAAAATATAAAAATTATCCAGGCATGGTGGCACACACCTGTAATCCCAGCTACTAAGGAGGCTGAGGCAGAAGAATTGCTTGAACCCAGGAGGTGGAGGTTGCAGTGAGCACCACTGCATTCTAGCTGCTTGGGGAACAAGAGCGAAACTCCATCTCCAAAAAAAAGTAAATAAATAAAAAAGAGGCTTCATGCAGCATTCGGTTATCCTGTCCTCCACCTTCTGTGCTGCGAGGACACAGCCTTCCTTCCTTCTGGAAGATGCAGCAACAAGGAGTCATCTTGGAAACAGAAAGAAGTGCTCCCGGACACCAGACCTACCAGTGCTTCCATCTTGGGCTTCCCAGCCTCCAGAACTGTGAGAAAATAAATTTTTGTTCTTTATGAATTAGCCAGACTGTGATATCGCGTTAAAACAGCACCAATAAGTAGAGACAAACATTTTTTGACTTTTATTCCATAAATCTCGTCCTTTTGCGCTTACTGAGATTACGTCTGTGCTTAGACTCAGGTCCTCCTTACCCATGTTTTTAGCGTGTCATCGTTTTAACTTCCTTTTCTTCTTGCCTTGCCCTGCATTCACCGTACTTCCTAAATTTCTTTTTTTCTTTATTGGTTTGGAATTTATATGTTGTAATTATATTGTGGTAGTGGTTTTTCTTTACATTTTCAAACATTAAATGTTTAACTGTGTATACACTTTTCTAGTAAAATCCAAGTGCTTCCGCATAGGTCTCTATTTCTTCACATCCATTGTCCACAAACTCCTGAAAATTAGAGGTTCCCTGTAAATGTGCTAATCAGAAGTTTATTTCCCCTTATTTGAAAAGGAAAATATTTGTAATGCATTACACATCAATCCAAAATGCTCAGCCAATTTCCTAGAGTGTTTCTAAAACAGAAAAATGCCTAGATAAAGCTAAAAACCTAGCACATTAGGATATAAAATGTTTAAGTATCAGTTCCAGATCACCAACACTTATTACGGTTGTTAACAAACCATTGCTTTGTAGGCAGCAATATATCCAGTTTACAAGCTGTTCTGCAAACACTATCTTTGCCACACAGCATGGCAAATAAAGATGAACATAGATAACCTTTTAGAAAGATGCAGACTGCCATGGACTGAATGTTTATGACCCTCTAAAATTCAGATGTGAACCCCTAACCCCAATGCCATGGTGTTTGCAAGTGGGGTCTTTGAGAAGCAACAGGTCATGAGGTGGATGGACAGCCTCATAAGAAGAGACGGGAGAGTGAGGCAGCTGTCTTTTCCCCCATGTGAGGGGTGCATAGGGATGCTGGTGGTCTGCCACCAGGAAGGGGCCTCACCAGAACCGCGCTGGTACCTTGATCTCAGACTTCTCAGCCTCCGTAACTGTCGGATATGAAAGTTTGTTGTTTAAGCTGCTCAGCCTGCGGCACTTGGTTGTAGCAGCCCAATCTAAGACACAGCCTAAAATGATTAAACAAACAAACAAACAAACAAACCCAAAAAACTCAAAGCAAATTCCTGTAATGAACTAGGGCTCTCCAAGTAGAGAAGGGAGATTTGTAGCTCAGGGTCAGCTGAGAAGGGAGAGGGCTGAAAAGAGGAGGCAGTTTCAGTGTGTCCTGGTGGTGGAGGAGGATGAGGGGAAGACCTGGGTGAGAGAGGCTTGTTTTGGGCATTTGTCAGACTCTCAAGGCCTGGGAACAGCTCTCCATGGTTTGGTGGCTGCTCTGAGGAGGGGGTTTGACAAAGCCTCAGAGGAGCTGCTTAATACTCTTGGGCGAAACACTTGCAAAGATGCGGTCTTCCTCTTTGTCTTGATGTTCACTTTCATAAATTCATTTACGTAAGGTTTTAGGAGACACTGGGCTGTTTCTTTTCTTCCCCCAGTTGAAGCTTCTCAGCCTATCCCAGGCACATTCAGAGCTAATATTTAACCCAGCACTGGTGTGGCCTCATGGAATGATGCATCTCTTGGGTCCAGCAACCTTCCAGATGCACTTTCCTGCCCTGAAATTCATGAGCTTTTCAAAATATTTACACATGCAATTCTGCCAATATTATTTGGAATAGAACCTGAGACTTCCTACATCTTGTTTTGTTTAAAATGTTGAACTGAGTCTTTGGGACATAGATATAAATGTTTTCTACATAAATAGTTGGAAATATTGCATTGAAAGATACTTAAGCTCTAGGAAGTTAGTGTATTGAACTCAAGAAGGGCTCTCCTGGGGAAGTGTTATGGAAGAAACTTGTTGCAGGGGATGCACCTATTTCTGTCTTCTCCTGCAACATGACATGGACCACAGCAAAATATACCAACCACAGACCGCCCTGCTATCACCCTCTCTGCTCCTGTGATCTGCAACTGAGTTTTGCTTAAAAACACCTCAAATCTGCTATTATTATTTCACAAGCCAATATTTAATTACATTCACCAATCTATAAATCGTCAATACCTAAGATTACTCTTATATGTGATATGCTGTGAGCCCTCCCTGAGTGTAGTTTTCCTCTTGAATCCTTTCATAGTTCTTACAGCAAGCATCTTTGGTAGCAAGTAAGTTCTTTTAGCCCTTGCAAGTTTTTATTTTCTTTTTTTTTCCTGAATAATTGTTTATACTGATATAAATTGTAAGTTAATAATTATTTTTTCCTCAGTCTTTTGAAGGTATTATTTCATTTCTTCTGATCCCTATCATTGTTCATAAATCCACCATCCCTCTAAGTCATGATCCTTTATGGGAATCTGTCTTTTCTGTCTGCTAGCTTTTAACATTTTCTCTTTTTATTCTGCTATTGTATAGTTTCACTACTGTGTCTACATGTGGGGTTGGTTGGTTTGTTTATTCTGCTCTGTACTTTTTCTGAGATTTTGAACTGAGGACTCCTGTGGACGTGGTTTGGCTGTGTCCCCACCCAGAGCTGATCTTGAACTGTAGCTCCCACAGTTCCCATGTGTTGTGGGAGGGAACCCAGTGGGAGGTAATTGAATCGTGGGGCTGCGTCTTTCCCATGCTATTCTCATGATAGTGAATAAGTCTTATGAGATCTGATGATTTTACAAAGGGGAGCTTCCCTGCACGAGCTCTCTTCTCTTGTTTGTGCCTTTTACCTTCTGCCGTGATGGTGGGGCCTCCCCAGCCACGTGGAACTGTGAGTTCATTAAACCTCTTCCTTTTGTAAATTGCCCAGTTTGGGGTATGTCTTTATTGGCAGGCATGAAAACAGACTAATAAACCCGTTTCTCTCTGAATCTGGAAAAATTAAATTACCAGCTTTTCATATAGTGCTGCTCTATTGTCTACTTCTGAAATTGTTACTTCACAGATACAGGACCTCTTTGCCTATCCTCCACCTCTGCCCTGCATGTGAGTGTGTATATAGATGTGGAGATACACACACTTCAAGTGCCCAAGAAGTCATCAATGGAAGGAGGAACCATTATTTTCATACGTCACTAAGAAGTAAAGGTGCCACAGACAAGGAGTGTAGTGGAAGACCCCTACGTAAGGTGAGGACCCCAGTGGGCTGCAACCTTGCTATAAGAAGAAGTGAGAAATAAACCCATTGTGAGGAAAAGGCAGCAAAAAAACCAAACCAAAACAAAGAAACAAACAAAAACCCCCCCAAAAAAACCCTGACAGTCTCTCCTGAGATTTTAACCTGTAAACTTTACCCATTCAGATTTACACTTTGAATTCAAATCTTAATTATAGATTTTAATTTTAAATGATCTTAGGTCAGTAATACTTCCAAGTGACTGGTGGGGCAAATGAAGATTCTCTTTGGAAGGTGTCGCCAATCTAGACCAAGAGTGGTTGTAAGTCACCTTCAGTTGTAAGGTGTGCTCCAATTTCAGATATATTAAAATGAGAACAAGGCATATAGAATCAGTGAAGTGTAGTGTACATGTGTGCATGCATGCACACATCCATATCTATCTACAGAAGTCAGTTTGTCTCTCTATGCAATATTCTATGTGAGTTCCTCAATATTATGTCCAAGTCACTAATTCTCTCTTTAACCCTGTTCTGCCTAAAATGCGTTCCTTTTATCACATATTTTCTTTGGCTATATTTTTAATTTCTTAGTTTTCCAATTGTTTATTTTAAAGAAACTTTTTTTTGTTATTTCTTATGTGCCTGTTTTATTTTTCTATAGTTTCTTGTGCTTTTAAAAGCACACTCTCCCTCCTTCACTGCTATTATCTCTTTAAACACCCTAAACATAATTATTTTAGTCGTAGACAGATTGTCCCCATGCAATTAATTTTGTCTGGAGTTATTTCATGTTCTGAGTATTGATTCTGTTGTTTATTGATCTGAGCACTGGAACACTCCTATGTTGTGGGAGAGGGGAGTGTTTGGCTTTCCTTTCCCCACACCATTTTTCTCCTTCCCTGTCCCTCCTTCTAGAGCAGCTTTGCTGTTGTCCCCAGTGACTCCCAGGGCTGCCAGTGCTGCACCAGGTACGACATGGCTCTCCTTTCCTCACGGCATCTCTCATTGCTTTCTCCTGTCATCTTCTCAGTGGGTCCCACAGACTCTTCTTTCTCTATGTCATTTTTCTCACTTAAAAAAAATTGTTCAACAAATAACTTTGAGCACTTACAAAGTACCAGACTCTGCCCCATCTTTGCCTCCTTCTTTCAATGATCCGTTTTATGGAACTTGATCGTATTCTATAATGTGCTGTTTATACTAGTTTTAATGAGTTCTGGTTTCATTTACAAGGAGGTGAGTGTCATGGTACATATTTATCTGAAGAATTCTTCCTGCTCCTCTGACCATAAATGGATGACTTTATGTTCCAGGAATCACTGGCCTTCGGTGATGCTACCATTCCTCACTTTCGTGTATCACTCTGCAATCTACAAATGTTTCTTATCCATCAACTCAGTTGACCAGTTGTGATATGAAATGGATGGGACAGATATTGGTCCTGTTTTACCAGGGTTGTGCCTGCAGCTCAGAGAGGTTAGATCTGCTCCGGGGCCACCAGCAAGTAAGAAGCAGAGCAGAACCACACCTGAAACCAAATCTCATGAGTTAGACACCTGAGCTAGATTCTTCAGATGGGCCTTAGAATATGTTCTGGGCAAGGGTCACATCTTATGTCCTGGTATCACTCATTGTACCTAGCACACTGCTGGGCATGGCATGTATTTACATCATCAAAACCCCATTGAGATACCATCTCATGCCAGTTGGAATGGCAATCATTAAAAAATCTGGAGACAACAGATGCTGGAGAAGATGTGGAGAAATAGAAACACTTTTACACTATTGGTGGGAGTATAAATTGGTTCAAACATTGTGGAAGACAGTGTGGCAATTCCTCAAGGATCTGGAAATAGAAATTCCATTTGACCCAGCAATCCCATTACTGGGTATATACCCAAAGGATTATAAATCATTCTATTATAAAGATATATGCACACGTATGCTCATCACAGTACTGTTTACAATAGCAGAGACTTGGAACCAACCCAAAGGTCCATCAAAGATAGACTGGATAAAGAAAATGTGGCACATACATACCATGGAATACTATGCAGCCATAAAAAGGATGAGTTCATGTCCTTTGTAGGGACATGGAAGAATCTGGAAACCATCATTCTCAGCAAACTGACACAAGAACAGAAAACCAAACACCACATGTTCTCACTTATAAGTGGGTGTTGAACAATGAGAATACATGGACACAGGCAGGGGGAACATCACACACCAGGGCCTGTCGGGGGGTGGAGGGGCTAGGGCAGGGCTAGCAGGGAGTGGGGGGGTTGGGGAGGGATAACATTAGGAGAAATACCAAATGTAGATGATGGGGGGATGGATGCAGCAAACCATCATGGCATGTTTATACCTATGTAACAATTCTGTATAATCTGCACATGTACCCCAGAACTTAAAGGATAATCAAAAAAGAAAATTAAAAAAATAAAGTAAATAAAATATTTGATGAAGGCTGTCTGGGAGAAAGCTGATTTTGTATATTTCATGCAGGGGCTGAGACTGAACTCATTCTGCTGGGACCCTGCCTGCTCTGCTGTCCCCCGAGGGCACAGCCCACAGGACCTACAGAAGGGTCTGCACCTGCAGGAGCGTGTGAGGGAGACCTTCTCTAACAAAGGACAATTTATGACCCAGCTGCAGTGATGGGAATTCAAGCCCACTCAACATGTTCACATTCAAAAAATCAGTAGGTATCGATTCGCATTACCGAGTTGACTGAAGGCAGAGGCAGTATTTATTTGGAGTTGTGTTCCTGATGTAATAATACTTAGATTACAATATTTTCTGTAATTACTTAGAAATGACAATGCATATTGGGTTAGTGATAAATCAGAGGCAATTTAAATAATGTCATCAGGAATGGAGGAGCATAAATTCTGTGGATTTCATCTCAGCCAATGGGCCATTGCTTTGAAGGATGAACAGTGTCTCTGACAGCCACTTTTGCCCAGGGGAGGTGGGGTGCTGAGGGCCCTGGCTCTGACCCTGGCCTATGACGGCCTGTCATCTCAGCCCGGCAGCTCTGGGTGCAGCCGTGCAGCTCTGGCAGGAACCTGCAGAACAGATCATGCCGAGGGTGCAGTGGAGGCAGGACTACAGGATGGGCGTGACCCCGGGCAGCAGCAGGTGAGAGAGGAGAGAACTCAGCCAGGTGGCCTGTGACTCAGGAAGGTGCAAGCACCTGAACCTCCCTGCTGGTGCCCAGGGTCCAAGTGTGCCTCCCCTCTGCTCCCTCCCTGCTGCAGCCTCTGGGTAATCTGCACACTTTTGCAGGGTCCTTGGAGCTGCCTCTTACAAGAGTTCAGTTTTTTCAAAAGCTGGTAGGGCACAGAGGTGCCCGGGGTAAGTTCTGGAGCACTATGGGTACCTTGCTCTTTAGGGCTGAGGTAATGCTGGCTGAGTGGTCTGCTTCCGGTTGCTGGAAGCTGGAAGCAGGGTATGGAAGGAGGCTGTGGTCATTGAGCCCCAATCATGTGACAGGCACTCCACTGGCTGCCCTCTTTGTGGTGTTAATTGAAATCATCTGCTCACAAGTAACAGAAACAGACATGGGTCCTTGGGTCAGCATAAAGGGGAAGTAGGAGGCAGTTATGGGGTTTGTGGAGGGTCCTGTGTAGCAAGGGCAGGAATGTGGATGGAACCTTAGGAAGGGATGGGATCAGAATCAGAAGTGATCAAAGTCTCTCTCCATCTTCCCGCTCTTCCTGCACACCAGGTTCTATTCCTCCTCCTACTGAGGCTGTGTTATCCCTGTTCCCCTGTGACTCCTATGGCTTCTGATACTACAGATATAAGTCCAGCCTCTGGGAGACAGGAACCTGCTCCTGGACTCAATTCCACATCCTTAGGGAAGGGTGAGGGGCCCACCCGGCTCTACTGGAGCGGTGTCAGGTACAAAATGGTGACCTTTCTCCTGTCAGTGTGGACCAGGTGCCAGCTAAGAGGGTTCCCGTCACTGTGTTATCCTGAGCCTGTAAGGTGGTTTCCTTATGGGTGTTACTGGCGAAGACCAGAGAGCTGATTGCCATGCCCAAGACGAGAGCAGTAATGCCCCAGCGAGGGTTAACTCATGGCCACTGGGTCCAGGGAGTGTGCTCTATCAGCCATGCTCTTCCTCTTCGTATTGTTGCTCTGTGTTCTCGTTGGAGAAAATGGCACAAGCAAAGAGCTACAGGCAGGCAGGCTGGCACAGCAGGAAGTGTTAGGAAGTGTGTGGATGGCATGCTGGTTGGGTAGGGAAGAAGCTTGGTCGTGCTGGTGGCACTATGAGAGTGAAGATGAAGGCGTACAGCATGGTAATAGGACGAGATGGGCAGAGGGAGCTGTGTGGGATGGGATGGGATAGCTGTGGAAAGGGGAATAAGATGGAAATGAAGACAAGGACCCACAGCAAGAACCCAGCACTCAATAATGAACAAGTGTGTTAGTCCATTCTCACACTGCTATGAAGAACTATCTGAGACTGGGTGATTTATGAAGACTGGAGGTTGTATTGACCCACAGTTCTGCAGGCTTAACAGGAAGCATGATTGGGAGGCCTCAGGAAACTTATAACAGTGGTGGAAGGCAAACGGGAAGCAAGGACCTTCTTCACAAAGTGGCAGGACAGGCAGAGGACACAAGGAGGGAAGTGCCACACACCTTTAAACCATTGGATCTCATGAGAACTCACTATCGCGGGAACAGCATGGGAACTCCACCCCTGTGATCCAAGCCCCTCCCACGAAGTCTCACCCCCAACATTAAGGATTACAATTCAGCATGAGATTTGCGTGGGGACACAGAGCCAAACCATATCAACAAATGGGAATTTATTTTATTTTTGCATCAAAGAGCCCAGATTGGCTTCCTTTGGCTGTCCCGCTGGCCAAGGCTCTGTGTGGCTTCCCTCATAAATGCTCCCAGAACTTGGAATTTTTACCCCAGATGGTTAAAGACCGAGTCTGCAAGACACGAATCATTCAGATGAGTGTTTTCCTCTTTTCTCCGTGGCTCTGAAGGGCTGAGAAGCATCTGGAGATCTCACAGAACTCTCAATTTCCTACCACAGCCCTGGCCTCCCCACTCAACGTGGTCCCCCTCCCAAAGGAGCAAAAAGCAGAAAGCTCAAGGACCCTCAGAATCAAGATAAATTTTCTAAGTAACTTGAGAATTTTTTTCCCTCCGGTGCTTGAATTTTCTAAGCTCTACTTGATATTTTTAAAATGTTAAAATGACTCTGATTTTGAATCAAACTCATTGGTCTTGCAAAGAAAATAACTGTGCTACAAATGGAGAATAAACAAGTTGGGAAGGGAGAAGGAGAAGATCCTCAGCTCTTTCTGGGACCCAGACCTCTCCACCCCATGCACACTCCCCGCTCAGGTGCATCTGGAGACCCAGGGTCAAATGACAGCTCTGCCTTTTGAGACTGATCTTTGGTGACTGACCTCACATTTCTGGGTCTTGGTTTTCTCAATAAAAATAAAAAAGAGAAATAAACAGGTCTACATGGAAGAATGGTTGGAACGAAATGGAATAACAGATGCAAAATAGCTGTGCACCTGACAGTCCTCTATAAATGTCCTCCCCTGATTCATGCCACTGATGATTCTAGTTGCCAGTCACTCTTCTCTCAACCTACTGTGTGCAAACCCCCTGAGCTTCATGCCAGAGGAGGGAACTGGATTGAAATAGTCTACATGCAAATTTTATAATAGTTTTATTTCAGGCCTGTTCTCCCAGAAACAAAATCACTATTCAGTACCTGGGACATTATAATACATTTTCATTAAAATAATACATTTTAATGAAAACTTAATTAATTTGAAATGATTGCTTTCTTGTAAGTAGAATGAAAAAAATCATTAAAAATTGGCAAATGGAAGAGAAAAATGTTTTTATGTAAGTACATAGGAGAGGCGTATTGAGGCCATGAACATTTCTAAAATAAGAGAACACAAAGCTTGTAAAGTTATTTTCTTAATTTGGAAGGCTGTTTCAACTTGTTTCCAAATGAAAATAAAAGAGTCAAGTTCTGCAGCTTGTGCAAATGTATGGGGAAATCAATGTAGCCTTTCTTCTTTTTTATTTTTTTGAGAGAGCGTCTCACTCTGTTGCTCAGGCTGGAGTGCAGTGGTGTAATCTCTGCTCAATGCAACCTCCGCCTCCCAGGTTCAAGCAGTGCCCCTGCCTCAGCCTCCCGAATAGCCGGGATTACACGCGTATGGCACCACAACCAGCTAATTTTTGTATTTTTAGTAGAGACAGGGTTTCATCATGTTGGCCAGGCTGGTCTTGGACTCCAGGCCTCAAGTGATCTACCTACCTTGCCCTCCCAAACTGCTGGGATTACAGGTGTGAGCTGCTGTGTTCAACCTTCTTCTTCTTTTTTCTTCTTTTCTTTCTTTCTTTCTTCTTTTTTAAAAAAAACAAAAAAAAAACAGGAAACCCCCTGTTTTCCAGTAAAATTGAACTACATGGGTTCATTGAGGGGTTCAAGTGTTTATTGTTTGGCTTAGTTTTGCAGAAAGACACAAAGCTCAGAACCAGAAGTGCAACTGAGCTACAACATCCAGTGAGACTGCCTCCCAGACACACCACTGCAACCAGTGAACTGCACTGTTTAGACTCTGCCTTCAGGGCCAGGGTGGGCTGATGAGACCGGCCTCTTGATGAGGTGAGAGGTGACCAAGGAGTGAGAGCGGCTGCGTTTGAGCCCTGCCTCTGCCGTCTGGAACTCTCTCATCTTGAGCAGGTCCAGCCGCAGTGTGGGCCTCAGATCTCCCATCCTGGAAACGAGAGAATTCAAATCCAGCTCTGACTCTGCAGCCCCTGCACTGCATGGCAACCACCAGGCTTGAAGAAGGAGTGAATGATGCTTGAAGGTCACCTCCTCTAAACCACACTCCTCTCCCATCACACCCTTGTTGTCCTTTAAATGGTTCCCATTCGTCTTTCTTCTCTTGAGCCCAGGGGTGTGCTGGTGAATGTTTAACAGCCACTCCATGAAAAAATAAAACGATATTGATGGGTGGCATTTGCTGATTTCTTTGCTGTAAACACCCCCACCTTGGGCCATTTCAAGCAGCCACAGCGATGCTGCTGAATGCTGATCCCGGAGGAGTCAGTGCAAGCTGGTTCCAGCACAGAGCTGTCTAGGTTGCTCCAGGATGGGGGCATTCGCTCCCTGCTGGCTAAATGTGAAATCGGATCAGATCGTTATCAGCTAATATTCACTGTGTGCTTATTGTGAGCCAGGCTGTCTGCTCAGAACTTTGCATAGGTTGTCTTGCTGAATCATCGATGCAGTCCTAGGATTCAATCCCTGGGCACAGATGGTTATGTAACCTGCCCAAGGCCTTGCAGCCACAAGGAGGAGGAGTTGAATGGGCCATGGCGCCTGAGTTCATAGCCCGTGCTTTTAGGCAATACGCTATCCTAGATTTCAGCCTCGCTGCTCTCTGCTCTCGAAAGCCTGCAGAAAAATGCCTTGAGAGATAGAGCAAGTCCATTTGCACATGGTTCCTTTATTTTGAGCTTACTTATCAAATCTGATGATCATCATAAATCTCTTTATTCCACCTGGCTTATTAATACACATATTGGTAAACTTACTTCAGTGATATTTATCTTTCCTCTAAGAACTCACAGATTTCTACCACTTAGTATGCTGTGTTTTGTTTTTGGGTAGGACTCATTAACAGGGTAGAGTGCAGAGATGTGGGTCTTATATAAAAAAGTGACTTTGTAATGGCTTTTTGTGTGTGATTAGGGAAAGAAACAGCCTTAGGTAAAGGGAGCTATTTGGAGCAGAGAGGTTTTTAATTAGGGCAATATTCCAGAGTTGAGTGACAGCATTTCTTGAATAACAGAAGCCTGGAGAGCTCTCCCTTGGAAGGGCACTGCTGTATACCAGCCGCCAAGCTGATTTTTCAGGGAATTAAGCCCTGCACCCAAACTGGCAGAGGAACGAGGCTTTTGTCCGACTGAGCATAGAACAAAATGGTTTGGAACACAAACAATTATCTGGAGAACCGGGGCTGCATGGATAGCCAAACTGGGCAATTTGTCCTCATCAGCAATACAATGTCCACCCAAGGTATGATTCTGTGGGCCGCTCCCCCTGGCCCCGGACAGACTGCCTCCAGGGGGATGCCAATATCGTGCCACTGCACCTGATTTTAAGCAAACTCAGAATATGAACATGTGGATTTGGAGAGGTGTAACTTGGGTGAAATCAGCTCTGCAGTGGAGAGCATGACCTAGCAGAAAGAGCTTTGTAATAAGTAATGGTTCTGTTGTTACATAAGAATGCCAGCTACTAATTATTAAAATATTCAGAAAAAATCCTGCCATTCAGAAATTGCGTTAGCTAATTCTCACACTACCAATAAAGACATACCTGAGACTGGATAATTCATCAAGAAAACATATAATGGGCTCTCAGTTCCACATGGCTGGGGAGGCCTTACAATCATGACAGAAGATGAAGAGCAAAGGCATGTCTTACATGGTGGCAGGCAAGAGAGAGCATGTGCAGGGGAACTCCCCATTATACCATCAGATCTGGTGAGACTTATTCATGATCACAAGAACAGCGCTGGAAAAACCTGCCCCCATGATTCAATTACCTCCCACCAGGTCCCTCCCACAATTTGTGGGGAGTTTTACAATTCAAGGTGAGATCTGGGTGAGGACACAGAGCCAAGCCATATTGGAAGTCATCAAATATTGGTGACTTTTCTTGTTATCTGCGGTTATGTAACAGAAAGCCCTGATCCACTGACATCAGGCAAGAACCACTTTGTAACGCTCATAGAATCTGTGGGTCAGAATCTGCGTGTGTCTCCTCTCCATGACCTTGGCACTGAGGGTCACTGAGAAGCGTGCTGTGACCAGCAAACTTCACTGGGGTCCAGTTCACCTTCATTCACCTGCCCCCTTTCCTGGATGTGCTTTGAAGTGGGTGCTGCTTTCTTTCTCTCTTTCTTTTTTTCCTTCTTTCTTCTTTNAAACCCGGGGTCTTTGCTCTCCATTCTCACTGTGCTTCGTGTCCCTCTGGGTGTCGTTTCTTTTTCTTTTCTTTTTGGACAGAGTCTCATTCTGTTGCCCAGGCTAGAATGCAGTGACATGATCTTGGCTCACTGCAACCTTAATCTCCTGGGTTCAAGTGATTCTCCTGCCTCAGCCTCCTTAGCAGCTGGGATTATAGGCATGTGCCACCATACCAAGCTAATTTATGTATTTTTTGTAGAGGTGGGGTTTTGCCATGTTGACTAGGCTGGTCTTGAACTCCGGACCTCAAATGATCCGCCTGCCTCAGCCTCTCAAAGTGTTGAGATTACAGGCACAAGCCACCACGCCTGGCCTGGGCACTTCTTTCAAACCAGGGTTGTGTGGCCTGAGGACAGGGAAGCCAGTGAAGAAGCAATGGCCATCCCTGAGAGTAGTCCTGGGTTCCCTTCCCATGGGCAGCAGCTCATTCTTGTTTGGGCCCAGAGCTCCTGCCTGTCCTGGGTCCTCCAGGTGCTGCCTGCCCAGGGCTGTCTAAGCTACCTCTTCAAGTCCACTTTTCTGGATTCTGGCCATGGTGCTGCTCCTGGGGGTGGGGAGCAGGGAGGAAGGAGTTAAAAGTTTCTGAAGTTCTAACTCCCACAATCCCACCCCAAGTCAGTAAAGGGCAGGCTCCACAGAAGATCAGGTGACACTGGAGGAAACCCCCAGCTTTGGTCAAGGGTCCCTTTGCCTGGCTTGTCCCTGTGGGTGGTCTGGTCTCTCTGGGGTCCCCGGGGTCCTCTGGACACTGAGGCAGGGGAGGGGGTAGAGATCCGAGACCCTCTTCCGCCTTAACATGCCCTTGGGGCAGATTTAAATTTCCATTTGAATACTTCTCTGTGCCTCGTCTCCTCCTTTGTGAGAGGGAAATCTTCACGCTCCCCACCTCAAAGGGTTGTTGCAGGCATCAAATGAGGTGTTTCATGGAGTGCTTAGAGCCCGCCCGGCGCAGAGGAGGGGTGCCTGAATGTGAGCACCCATGACCACTGGGGTCGTTACTTTGCTACTGTAGTTGGGGTTATGAAGTGCCCTGCCACAGGACACTGCCACCACGAATGAGGCCACTAGGGAGGCCACTGTCTCCTTCCTCCTCCTCCTGCTTTTCCCACGCCTTGGCTCCGATGTAGGCGTCTGTGGGCCCCTTCCTCTCTCCAGGCCTCTCTCCCCAGCTGGACTGTGGGGGTGGAAGATGAGTCCGCTGTCCTCTCACTGCGCTTCAGCCCTGTTGATCCTGGACTCTTGCCTTCCACTGGGTTGCCTCTCCTGGCACCCTTGGCCTTCGACCCTCCCCAGCAACCAGGGGGCTGCCCAAGCTGGGCTGGGTCTTCCTATCAAGTTCAAGGTGTTAACAGGATGCTCAGGGCCCATGGCCCTCATCACCCCCCACCAGCAACTATAGCCTTACTGCTATTTTAAATGATTTTTACTAAGCAACTCTAACTGGCTGCCCATAAAATAATGAAAGGAAAAGTATTCTCATTAAGGAGGAGTTTATTTGGATTGTAAACTCAAGTCTGCTAATTGTGGCCTAATGCCAGGAGCCCAGTGAAGGTATCTATTGTGGCTGATTGAGAGGCAGTGGAGGTGAATGTTCCCCCTGGCTCCAGCTGGGCACTAGGAGAGGGTGCTCTTAAGGCCACTGGGGCAGGGCTTTGGCATGGGATCATGAGGGGCAGTGTGTGCTCTCTCAGGAAGCAGCTCCTTTGTGAGGCTGGGAATGGCAGGGGTGCTAGGCTGGCCTGAACTGGGGCCTCCCCAGGGCCATCTCACTCTCATGCCCAAGGTGTGGGTTGCAGGCCCAGCCTGGGGAGCCTTGGCGACAACTCTCAGTGTGATGACTGATGAGCCCCATCCAGGTCCTCTCTTCTGGGAAGCAGGGCAGCATGGGAGCTTCTGCAGGCCTGTGGGGCCAGAGGCCAGGCGCAGGGCTCATGTAGAGAGTAAAAAGTTCCTCTTCAAAGTTTCCCTTCTTGTTGAAGAATAACAATACATGTTAGAAACAACAGTGTGTTTTAAAGACTAACTTTCTTCAAAGCCTTCTTGCTTTCTGCTAATAACTCTTCGTTAAGTCCTATCCTATGTAGCTGTTAGACATGCTCACAGGCACATCGTACATTCTATGTCCTTGTACTTTAACCAAGATATCTGTGCCGGACGTGCTCACAGGCATGTCCCAGCTCTCAGGCTATGCCCCTTCCTTATTTGGGAATGTTAGTACTTTTCTAAGTCCTTTTGCAAGCAACTTCTTTTCGTTTGTTCTCCATTGCCTTTACCTATTTAGAAAAGTTTTGAGTTGTTAGCCAATCAGGTTCAGTTTAGATTGTGAGGTCTGGCTCCAACCAATGGAGACTGGACACAGCAGTAAGGACCCAGTGGGTAAGGAATAAACATGTCTGCCATTCCTTTGTTCATTGTACTTTTGTGGCAAGATAGCTAAAGGAAGCACCCTTTCTGCAGAAAGTAAAATTGCTTTGCTGAGAAAACTTTTTGTCTGAATGCTAAGTTTTCCTTGCAGTGCTTAGGAATAAGCATTCTGTCTCTAACAGCTCAGTTCTCCACACTTCAGCTGTGCCAGCCCCCCCTGAGCTTTGTTCCTTCGTCTGCAAATTCAAATAAAAATATTGATCTTATGGGGCCCTTGTGTGGGTTAAGGGACAAGTCCAATGCCTGGCAAACAGTAGGCACTTAATAACTGGTCCTTTCATGACGGGTAGTGGCAGTTCCCAGTCCTTCATTCAGGAGGTGGCTGCAGAGCCTGCCTTAGCAGCCAGACGGGACTCCAGGTCTTGTTCCAGTGGAGGCTGAGGACAGGAAATGGGCAACAGGTGAATGGTCATCATAATTTCATGTCATTGTAGGGACGGAAGTGAGTCAGGGGACAGAGGGCTATTTTGAGGGATTGGAGAGAGAACTGTAAGGAGATAGCCCTGAATCTGAGACCCCAAAGAGGTATGGCTGTTACCGTCCTGTCCCTCTGCTTGGGTCATCCCAAGAGAGAGCCTGGGGTGAGGCCCTCGCTGTGTTCTGGCTCTCTGGCTTCTCCCGTGTGGCAGCTGAACTCTGCCTGGTATCTGTGACAGGTCTTAGGAAGGAGAGAGTTTTCTTCCTGTCTTCCAGGAGGGGGATCAGATCTTTGCCTTGTGGGATTCTGGGCAGAGGAATTTTCCCGCCCCTCAGTCAATGGTAGATGTCCTCTGTCCCTCCCCTTCCCCGAGTCAGGGGGTTCTTATCTTGTTCTTGAGAATGGGAGCAGTGCTTTTGATTCTCATGTGCAGTGGCCTGGGGAGGTGACTGCATTTTGTGCTTATCCTCTCCAGCTGTCAGTCACTGGGCTGCACCATCCAGGTGGTGCCCCTTGGCCCCGCCCTTCTTGCTGGCACACATGGGGGACAGCTTATGACTGAGGGCAGGTACCACCTGCAATTGGAGTGATCCCCAGTTCTGAAGGGATCCTGCAGGCCACATGCAGCCTTTGGTGGATTTCTTCTCATCCCATCTTAGGGTGGCCACAGCTTCCTCCCAGGCGCTGCCAAAGGTGGGACAGTTGATTTTTGTTTTCTAGAATTGTCATAGTGGAAAAGACTTGACATCTTTTCATCCCTTTGAGAGCTGTGGAGGCTTTGTTGATGCTCCAAGATGTCATGCAGTTTTGTAAGCGTTTGTTGTGAGTTCTCAAAAATGGAGTTTATTCGTTGGGAAGTGTATTCTACATACATATCTTAGTTCTACTTTGTCATTCATGTTCTTCAAATGTCCTCTGTCTTTGCCGATTTTATTTTTCTGCTTGTTCTCTCAGTTACTAAGACAAGTATCAACATACCCCAATTGATGGTGGGTTTGTTTATTTCCTGCTGTAGTTCTATCAATTTTTGTTTTAAATGTTTTGAGCATCTGTTACTAGGTGCACATAAATTTATATTTTTAAAATCTTCTTGATGTACTGAAAACTTTATTACAAGGTGTTCCTTTTTATACCCCCAAAATCTATTTTATCAACTATCAACATAGCTCCACAGCTAAAAGAGAAAACAACTTTGGTAGGTGTTTACATTTCATATACGTGTGTACACGTGTGTGTGTGTGGTGTGTGTGTTTGTGTTTTCCCTTTACCTTTGTCAAAATGTTATAGATGTGTCTTTCATCAACAGCATATAGTTGAGTCTTGATTTTTTTTAAATGCAGCAGTCTTCATATTTCACTGGAGAGATTAGTGCTTATGCATTTGATGTAATGACTTGATGTCATGAGTGATCATTTGGGTTTAAATATACTAAGTATTTCCTATTTGTCTCAATTTTCCCTTTTTTTGTTTTCTCTTTCTCTCCTATATTGCATTTTATGGGTTATATATTTTATTATTTACCACCATTAACTTGAAAGTTTTAGACCATTTGAACATTCTTTTAGTGGTTGCCCTGCATATTGCAAGAAGCATTCTTGACTTATTAAAGTTAAGTATTTTGTTATTTTACCCTTGTTCTGGACAATTAAGGGTTTAAAAACACATAAGTTTCATTTGTCACCTTCCCTCTTGTATGGCATTGCCATTGTATATTTTAATTCTCTCTGTATTTTAAGTGCAATGAGGCATTATTATGCACACACACACAAACACACACACACTCACTCTCTTTGTTCCTTATTTATTTTTCATCTCTTACCTTTCACCTGGGGTCATTTTTGTTCTGCCTCTAGAACAGTCTTTAGTATTTCCATTAGTGTGATCTATTGGTGATAAATTCTCATTTTTTTGTTTGTATAAAAATTCTCTTTATTTAACCTTAATTTTAAAAGAATATTTTCACTGGATGTAACATCCTTGGCCACCACTTATTTCCTTTTCAGCACATGATATCATTCATTGTGTTTTAGTTTTTATTGCTGCTGTTGAAAAGTGGCTATGATTTTAATAGTTGTTCTTTGAAGGTAATGTGCCTTTTTATCTAATTTAAAAGTATTCTCTTGGTTTATGGTTGTCAGCAGTTTTGCTCTAATATAGCTTAGTTGGGATTTACTTTTATTTATTTATTTGTTTGTTTTTTGATAGGGGGCTATAAGATTTGTTGCTTCTGTGCTTGAAGTCTTTCATCAACTTCAAAAGTTTCTCAGCCATTATCTTTTCAGATTTTCTTTCTTACCTGCCTAGTTTCCCAGATCTTTCTGGGACTGTAATTACAAGGATCTTGAGCCTTTTCCTTATGTTCCTTTTATTTCAAACTCATTCTTCCATGTTTTCCATCATGTCGTAGCTCTATTTTTTTTTTATTCCAGACATTTTATTTTGACTTTCTGTTTCATTAATTTTCATTTCAGCTATGTCTAATCTGCTTTTAAATCCATCCACTTAATTTTGTTTTGGTAATTTGATTTTTCAGTATTAGAATTTCCATTTTAAAAAAGGAATTTTCATTTATGTACTGAAATTTCTAATTTTTCCTTTATCTCCTTGAATATGATAAACATAACTATTTAGAAGTATGTGTTGATGACTCCAATATCTAGAGTCCCCGTGTTTACTTCTATTGTCTGTTTCTGCTGGTTTTGTTCATACTGTCTTGACTCCTTGAAATTGTGCCTGTAGTTGTCTTTTAAAAGTTGTTTAGAGGAATAAATTAAGGCTTAGAATGATATTATCTTCTTTCAGAGGTGACTTACATTTCTTTTCATTGCTTTTTAGCGCTTGAGTTCTGAATCACCTCAACTCAACCCCAGGTGTTGAGCTGATAAGATGTCACTTCCATTTCCTGAGAGGCTCTGTCTGTTCTAGTTCCTCACCATTCCTCACATTCAGCCCTTTGGTATCTCAGCTAAAACCAGGGGCCTCACCGGGGTCCTCCCTGTTGTTGGCACCCCACATAGCTGTGAAAGCGCTGCTGTCTTTTGGCCTCTCTATTGATCCTCGTGGGATCAGCGAGGTGACCCCAGGAGGGCTCCTCTTTTCCTGCCATTCTGGCCTGTAAATTTTTCACTATCTTTTTAGTTCTGTAACAATTTTTAAGAAGACATTTTTACCCAGATATTCTAATCGTGTTCAGTTGGAGAACTGTTCATAATTGTCTAGTCTGTCCTTACCAGAAGAGGAAATACTGACTTAACTTGTACCTTCATTTTGAACTATTTAAACTATTGCCACTGGCCAGAACTTCCAGCATCCTGCTTCCCCATGTCCCGGGCTCCACATCCCCTAAGCTGTAAGATCTGCTTGGACCGACCCATCCTCTCCCACTCAGGTGTCAGCAGGAAGAAGGGAGGGATGAGGGGACGGTGGCACACTGTCCCTTCCCCTCCACTCCGCTCCCCACCTCCAGCCTATGTCTTGGCTTATGACAACAACATAGAAGTCTACTGAGGACCAAATGGGGTCTCCCGCAGTTCGTGCACTGGGGACACAGGAGTTTCCTGGAGAGGAGCCTCTGCCCTCGTGGGATCTTGTCTTGTAGTGGGGAGACGGAAAGTAAACATTCACACAAACCAATACTGAACTTCTGATCGTGGCAGATGCTGCCATGACAACGAAATCAAGCAACGTGGCTGGGTGGGAAGACACGCAAGGACAGGAGAGGCTTCTAAGCAGAATAAGGAGCCAGGTGGGCAAAAGTCTGAGGGCAGAGCATGCTCGGTTAGAGCATGGCAGGGCAAGGCTCTTCCCCTGGAACAAACGCAGCACGCAGAGGGGCTGAAGGAACGTGGGCATCTGGTGTTCGGAGAGAGACGGGCACAGCGGTGGCAGGATGCTGGGACAGGAAGGCGTGAGAGCTGCCTGGACACTGTGCTGTGGGCACTTTATTCTCCCTGGATATGAAGCCTGTGGAATATTTCCAGGGGGAAATGAACTGGAGAGGGCCCGTGTGAAAGGAGAGAAACCAACCCTCTTTTTAGGGAAGCAACTTTCTGAGTCTGGTCTGCTGACCCCAGGGGTCCCCAGGATATTTTTCAAGTGCCTGTGTGCTCAAAAATAAATAATATCACTTAGGTATAGTGCCTTATACTTTATCCCTGGGACATGGGGAAGCAGGATCCTGGAAGTTCTGGTCAGTGGCCATAGTTTAAATAGTTCAAAATAAGGTGTAATACCTTAGTGGTATTATTTAAGGTATTTTCCTTCTTTGCGGTGCCATAGTGGCCCTGATGTATGGTAGCGATGGTGGACACTGTGGGTGCCCCAGAACAAATGGTGGTGGTGACTCCACACTCCCACTAGTCGACATTGTGTTCTGCACCTGCCGACATTCACAGGAAGACGGAAGGGTCAGTTTCACTCAGGAGCGCCCTGATAGAAGCAGTTGCTTTTATTAACTGTTAATTTTATTTGGGCTCAACATTTGAGTGCACGTTGTTCGGATATTCCATGCTACCACATAGGAAGTGCCCACAGGGCTGGGGGAAAGGGAAGCTGGGTGAGTCCAGGGGAAGGGCTGGCTGGGACCATGTCAGGGCCCAGACTCTTGAGCTGCCCATGCAATGCCCAGTGCTGCATGTATGAGGGGAGGGAGAGAGAGTGAGAGAGAGAGAGAGAGATAGAGAGAGATAGTAAGAGAGAGAAAGAGAGAAGAGAGAGAGGCATTAGAAGGGGGAGGAGGATGGGAGGAGAGAGGGAGCTGAAGATAGGTGAGCGGTGGGCCATACCTAGTGGAGGACAGAACACAGAATGAACAGAATACGGGAAGTGACGGAATAAGATGTGATGAGTGGATTGCAGATATTGTTTTCTTTCATTTTTAGAGATTGGGTCTCTATGTTCCCCAGGCCAGTCGCAAACTCCTGGGCTCAAGCAGTCCTCCCGCCTAAGCCTCCCAAAGTGCTGAGATCACAGGCATGAGCCCCGCCCTGAATTGCAGATATTAGCACAGAGGAGGGGCATAGCACCTGTCAGCCGGGGAGTCAAAGCAGGTTCCCCAAGGAGGCGAGTTTGCGGTTGAGGGCCGAGGTTTATCTCAGAATCTGCCTGGTGGAATGAGGCATAGATAAAAGAGGAAACAAATATCCCAGGTCAGGGGACAGCTGGTGCCCAGATGGGCCAGGGCCAGTCTGGCCTTTGGAGGTTGTGGGTGCTCCTGGCGGCCCCACGTTCCCCTCCCCCATCACGGAGCATCATTCATCGGAAGCTTTAAATGGCAAAACTGTTCAAAAAGGTCTTGAGTATTTTATTTAACTCAATTTTAAGAAACCCTGTTGCACCATTGGGGTCCTTATACATCTGATGTGGAAAATGGGGCTCAAAGGCAACCCGGGGTTTGTGGCAAGTGGACCTGGATCCAGGAGACCCGGAACGCTCCCACAGCCTCCTCCTCCAGGCCAGCTGTCAGATGGCGGCAGTTTGATTGGAAACAGAACAGCCAGCACTTTCAGAAGTGCTAGCTGGTGGTTATTTTGGGGACATTGGGATGTAGCTGGGATTTAGGTGTCCAAAATATCTCCTAAGAGATGGAGCCTGGCCTGAAGCTCTGATCCTGGGATTTCAGCCTTGCAGGAGGCTCCCAGCATCCTCAGGCAGGGCGGACCCCACCCCAAGGGCCCTCTCTGGGTGAAGGCTTCCAGCTCCCGGCCTGGAGTCTGTAGATTAAGGTATTAATCACAGCACAGTCTGGCGGTACCTTTCAGCTCCTCCAAATAAGTGTGGTGTGATTCTATTTTGCAGACAAAGTCCCTGGGAATCCAGCCAGTAGGTGAGGAGGGGCCGTGGGACAAAGGCTGACAGCATCACTTTTGTATCTAGAATGTATCCCAGGAACAAGGAAAAAAGACCTTTCAGCCCCAGGACCCTGCAGCTCCTGAAAGCTCTCACCTCCTCGCCCAGCAGGGTCTGCACGCTGGAGGGAAGCAGCTCTCTTTCAAACCCAAGTCTCTACCCGTGGCCTGGGTGGTTGGAAATGGTGACTTAATCTCTCTGAGCCTCATCGGGCATGGGGAAGGTGAACTGGGAAGCTGCAAAGGCTGGTGCTCACCCCTTTTCCACTGCCCTGGACCAGGACTCCACCACCCAAAGTCTCTTCCCAAGCAGATTCATAAAGTACACAGAGATAGAAACATTTCCAAAACCCTTGTCTGGCCCGACAGCCTGTGGGTGTGATCTCACTTGATGCTTTTGACAGCTGGGTCTGGCAGACATGGTTGTTACCGACACCCTGAAGACAAGCAAGCAGGGCATAGGGTGGGTGCCCTTGCCCACAGTAGGGGTCCGGAGCACGGTTCACACCCAGGGCTCGGGCTCATGGCCCCCTAGAGGCAGGTGGCAAGTGTGCCGGGAGAGGGCGGGCTGTCTTCTTCTCCTGTACCTGCTGGGACCCCGCCCGCGTGTGTGTGCAGCCTGGGCAGATTGGATTGGATAGGAGATTTTGAGGGGATCGCTAGGCTCAGGTTGCATAGCAGGTGCTGAGAGACCTGGAGGATCGTCTGCATTCAAAGCTCTGCTCTTCAGCCATTTATTTTAAGGCTACTGGGTGCAAGAGAGAAATGTCTTACTAGGGAAGGGTGAATGTTGGTGCAGTCAATAGAATAATAGCCCCCAAAACTTCCCCGTCCTGATCCCTATCACCTGTGGGCATGTGAGGTTACACAGTGTTACAGGGAGTTGAGGTTGCAGGTGGAATTGGGTTACTAATCAGTCGGCCCTGAGTAGGAGGTTCTCCTGGATTATCTGTGAGTCCAATGTCATCACCAAGCATTCCCACAGGAGAGAGGGGTGAGAGAGACTAAACCTGCTGGGTGCTGGTTTTGAAAATGGAAGGGGCCCCCAGGCAAGGAGGGCTGCAGCCTCTGGAAGCAAGAAAGCCACATCAGAACCAATTCTCCCTGAAGCCTTCATAAGGATGCAGCTCTGCTCTGCCCACACCTTGATTTTGGCCCAGGGAGACCCCCTCAGACTTCCGACCTCCAGAGTGCTGGGTCGGAATATGCTCAGACTCACATAGTCACTGTGAGTCTGTCACTGCAGCAGGTGGCGGGCACCAGGAGCCAGGCTGCCGTGTGGCGGGCGTGGGTGCATGGCGCTGTCAGCACTCACAGGCTTGCCGGGAAGCTGCCCTATGCTGGTCCCAGCCCAGCAGGCTCCCAGTGAGTGTCCCATCTTATCTTCCTACTTATTCGATAACATTAAACAACTGTTCATGGGGAGGAACTTTTCACCTACAGTGACTTTTAAGAGGACTGGGATGACCAGGGGCACCAGGTGACAAGAATGTTTGGAAACATTTTCTGATTTCCTTACATTCCCTCCCTAATCGAAACCAAGCTAACACACACACTCACATGCACCCTGCATCAGTCCAGTTTCACACTGCTCTAATGAGCTACCCAAGACTGGGTGGTTTATAAAGGAAAGAGCTTTAATTGACTCACAGTTCCGCATGGCTGGGGAAGCCTCCGGAAATTTACAGTCACGGTGGAAGGCAAAGGGGAAGCCAGGCACGTCTTTCATGGCAGCAAGACGGAGAGCGTGAGGGGTGACTGCCAAACACTTTTAAACCATCAGATCTTGTGAGAACTCCCGCATTATCACGGGAGCAGCAAGTGGGAAGTCTGCCTGTCCCACCAAGCCCCTCCCCTGACACAGGGGGATTACCCTTTGAGATGAGATTTGGGTGGGACCACAGAGCGAAACCATCTCACACCCCAGACATACAACACAATGCACATACGGTGTCCACGCCTTAAGCACACACTCATATGCACAGACACAGCCTGAGTGTGAGGCTGGTTGTGACCCGGCAGAGGCCTTTCCAAGGGCACTTAGGCTGGCACAGTGCATTGCACTATGTGGGCTGCCAGTCCTGGGAGTGAAGGTGCTGAGGTGGGCTATGGACCGCCATCCTCAAGTGCAGACTCCAGAGCAAGCTTCCGCTGGGACAGGCCCACAGCCGCACTCCTCTGCATGGTCTTGACCTGGGTCCCTGCATGGGTGCCCTGCAGCAGCCATGGGGTCCCTCCCTGAGTGCTCTGGGCCAGTCACAGCTTCAGCAGCCAGCATGCAATGCTGGGTCCTCACTGCTGCTCCCAACCCTCTGCTCAGGCTGAGTGCCGAGGGGGAGCTTCTGGGAGGTGGGTGGTGGCTTGTTGGGTGCAGTTACTCTGGGCTTCTGGCTCTGAGGATTCCATGTCGTCAACCCTCCGGTTCTGTTTTCAGAGCCCAAAGATGTGCTGCAGAGCCAGAGACGCTGGGAGAGGCAGCGTGGAGGAGACCACCGGAGCCAGGTGGGGGATGGCAACTGATCTGGAGGCAGTGCAGGCATCGTTCAGGTGAATGAGGTGGGTCCAGGGCACCTTGGCACTGGCTGGGCATGCAGGGGCCTCCACACATCTCCCCATGGGGTCCCCTCTGCTCTGGTGGTCCTCAGTTTCCACCACCAGAAGGAGGTTCTTGCTCAGAAGTACTGGGTGCAGGAGGAGAGCAGTGCTCAGCGATGCCAGGTCAGTGATGGGAAGGATGGACAAGGCTGTGGCTGGGGGCTTCTGCTGGGTGTTGGCCCTCTGTGCTCTCTGTGTGTTCTCAGCCTTGGTGGCCAGGAGCAGATGTGGTTTGGGGAAGGGACAAGGACAGACTCTAATCTATCCACCTGGAGAAGGGACTCCCAGCACATCACTAAAAAGTGCTCTGGGGCCCGGCGCAGTGGCCCATGCCTGTAATCCCAGCACTTTGGGAGGCCGATGTGGGCAGATCAGGAGGTAAAGAGATAGAGAGCATCCTGGCCGACATAGTGAAACCCCATCTCTACTAAAAATACAAAAATTAGCCAGGCATGGTGGTTAATTTTTGTATTTTGGCACTGGCTGTAATTACAATGTGCTTGTAATCCCAGCTACTTGGCAGGCTGAGGCAGGAGAATCACAAGAACCTGGGAGGCGGAGGTTGCAGTGAGCTGAGATCAGGCCGTTGCGCTCCAACCTAGGGGATAGAGCGATACTCCATCTCAAAAAAAAAAAAAAAAAAGGCGCTGGGGTTGAGAGACCTCTCAGTGTCTTCCCACCACCCTTAGGATGAAGGAAAACACCCTTCATCTTAAAGTCTCGGCCCTGAGACCCTGCAGGGTGTAGCTTCAACCCCACTCTGGCCTCCGACCCACCCCAGCCTGCGTGATCTGCCCTCAAGCGGCAGCAGCCTTCCCTGTGCCGGTCCCAGTCCCTCCCACCATGGGGCCTCTGCATCTGCTGTGGTTTTGCCGAATAACCTTCGTCTGTCAGCTCCTCCTGGGTCCACCCAAGCATCGCTGCCTCAGGTGTGCCTGCCTCTCCTTACCCCACTTGGCCCATCCCCATGTCCTTCCCAGCACCCCTGCCTCGGTCATGACTTGACATGGGTTTGCCCAGTGATCTGACTGGCATCCAGTTCCCCTGCTGGACTGTGGAGTTACCTGAGGACAGGGACCTGGCTTGCTCATTAGCTTGACCCTTGCATCTCTGGGCGGAGGGCAGGGACGGCGCATGGCGTTGCAGAGTGCCCCAGGGGTGCCGCCTACTCTCAGTGCTCCATGTGAAGTGACCCACACGTCTTCAGAACAACCTTGGGCAGGCGTTGTTACTATCTTCATTCTACAGAGGGGAAACTGAGGCACAGTGAGGCCAGCCAGTATGTCTAAGGCCACACAGAGACATGTCACAGCTGGACTTCAAAGTCTGGGTGAGCTGGGGCACTTTCCATACAGGAGCCTCCAGCCACGCATAGCTAGCAGAGATTAAATTAGTGAAGATGAAATAACATGCAGTTTCTCAGGTGTGTGAGCCGCCTTTCGGGTGCTTGGTATTCACGTGTGGCTCTGTCTGCCATATTGGGTAGACCTGGCTCATTTCCACCATCGCAGGAGGTTCTGCGGCGGCGTCACCTCTAGAGTTTGCGTCTACGGCTGGATGTGGGCAGCCCCCAAGTATTTCCCAGTGGAATGGGGAAACAGGGCTCCCAAGCACCTCATCCTGCTCTCTTCTCATGCCCTATAAGGGGCTCACCGGCCTCTCTGGAGCTCCTGGACTTGGGAGTGACCCCCTCACTTCAATATTCCCAGGCTTTCTTGCTCTCTATCCTGTAAACTGCTGGCTTTGACAGCACCTGTTTCTAGCCTTGTCTTACCTTCCATGTCACAGAGACAAACCTTTGTGTTTTTGTTTTGTACAGGGCTAGAGAGGCTTTGCAGACCACATTTGGGCTTTGACTCTTCTCTCTCCCCCTTCTTCTCTCTCTCCCCCCCTCTTTCTCATTTTCCATCATCTTCTCTTTCCAATCCTGTAAAGATGCGAACACCACTCTTAGCTCACGGGCTGTGTCTGGTGGGTGGGCCATAGTTTGCCAGTCTCAGCTCTAGAGTCCGAAGGTTTGATAAGTGCCTTGCTCCTCTCTGGACATCACTGGAGTTTTCCTCCACCTGTCCCACCTGTTCTGTCTGGGGAGCTCCTTCCTGATTTGAGCTGGATTCAGGGTCCTGTGCCTCCCCCAGGCATAGCTCTGGGAGGGCTCTGGAGCTCAGGAAGCACTGCCTCTGAGCAGTGCCTGGGCATTCTCCCCTCCCTGCAATTCTGGGGCTTGGATGTTATTTTTTGTGTATGCAAGTGATGCATCAGCCCACTCAGTCACTGTTGTCTTTATTGCCTGTGATTTTGGCTGAGAATGTTGTGTTTCTCTCAGAGTCAATAGCACATCGTCTCTGGCAGTCAGGATCAATGTGACCCAAAGAACACTTCGGCGGGGGCGGGGGTGAGGGCCGATCCCATCCTCACATCCCCTGTCCTGCAGGGGAGCTCTGGGGGCCTGTTTGCTCTGCTAAGATGGTTCATTTTCCTGTGGCTGAGGCTGCCTGCCTGGCTGGGCCCTTGTTGCTGTGGCCCTGCTGTGTTATTGACTCTGTGTTCTGCTTCTTGGCCCTGTTTCATCCCCACCAAAGGAGCCATAATGCACAAACACCTGCAAACGGCCATGAGGCCTGTGTGCTTGGCACTCCAAGATGCGCCTGGAACACAGGCCGGTTCTGCACTCTGTGGAGAGCTTCTTCTTGTGTGTGTCTTTGGCTGTCATTTGCCAGCAGATCTCAGTAACTGTCTGCCCCACAGACTCTGCCTGTGGCCACCACCCTTGCATCCAGGCCCTCCTCCTCCAGCTGACTTCGCTGCCACCTCCCATGGGGTGAACTGAGAGAAGGTGTCAGAACTGAGATATCTTGCCTTGCAGGTGATGCTGGCCACCCGGAGTAGCAGGCAGGGCACCTCGTGAGATGCCAAGGCTGAAAGTGTGGAATGTGTAGGTGGACAGGAAGACAGGTGGACAGGCAGACAGGAGGACAGGTGTAGAGGCAGACAGAGGGGCAGGAGGAGAGGCGGACAGGAGGACAAGTAAACAGGAGGACAGGTGGTCAGGAGGACAGGCGGACAGGCAGACTAGGATGACAGGAGGACAGGAAGACAGGTAAACAGGAGGACAGGCAGACAGGACAAGTGGACAGGAGGACAGACAGACAGAAGGGCAGGAGAACAGGTAGCCAGGTGGACAGGCAGACAGGAGGACAGGTGGACAGGAGGATAGGAGGACAGGTAAACAGGAGGACAGGTAAGTAGGACAGGCAGACAGGACAGGTGGACAGGAGGACAGGTGGACAGGAGGACAGGCAGGCAGAAGGGCAGGAGAACAGGTGGACAGGAGGACAGGTGGACAGGAGGACAGGTGGACAGGAGGATAGGCAGACAGGACAGGTGGACAGGAGGACAGACAGACAGGTGGACAGGTGGACAGGAGGAAAGGTGAACAGGAGGATAGGAGGACAGGCAGACAGGAGGATAGGTGGACAGGCAGACTAGGCAGACAGGTGGACAGGAGGACAGGTGGACAGGCAGACAGGACAGGTGGACAGGTGGACAGGAGGACAGGAGGACAGGTGGACAGGCAGACAGGACAGGTGGACAGGCAGACAGGACAGGTGGACAGGTGGATGTGGGACAGGTGGACAGGAGGACAGGTAAACAGGAGGACAGGCAGACAGGACAGGTGGACAGGAGGACAGTCAGAAGGGCAGGAGAACAGGTAGACAGGTGGACAGGAGGACAGTCAGAAGGGCAGGAGAACAGGTAGACAGGTAGACAGGAGGACAGATGGACAGGTGGACAGGCAGACAGGAGGACAGGTGGATAGGCAGACAGGACAGGTGGACAGGAGGACAGGTGGACAGGTGGAGAGGCAGACAGGACAGGTGGACAGGCAGACAGGACAGGTGGACAGGTGGACGGGAGAGAGGCGGACAGGCGGACAGGTGGACAGGAGGACAGGTAAACAGGAGGACAGGTGGACAGGTGGACAGGCACACAGAAGGGCAGGAGGACAGGTGGACCGGCAGACAGGACAGGTAGGCAGGAGGACAGGTGGACAGGTGGACAGGCAGACTAGGAGGACAGGTGGAGAGGTGGACAGGTAGACAGGCACACAGAAGGGCAGGAGGACAGGTGGACAGGCAGACAGGGCAAGTGAACAGGAGGACAGGAGGACAGGTGGACAGGCAGACAGGACAGGAGGACAGGCAGACAGGTGGACAGGTGGACAGGCAGACTAGGAGGACAGAGTGGACCGGTGGACAGGTAAAAAGGCACATAGAAGGGCAGGAGGACAGGTGGACAGGCAGACAGGACAGGTGAACAGGAGGACAGGTGGACAGGTGGACAGGAGGACAGGTGGACAGGCAGACAGCACAGGTAGACAGAAGGACAGGTGGACAGGCAGACTAGGAGGACAGGAGGACAGGTGGACAGGTGGACAGGCAGACAGGACAGGAGGACAGGCAGACAGGTGGACAGGTGGACAGGCAGACTAGGAGGACAGGAGGACAGGTGGACAGGCAGACAGGACAGGTAGACAGGAGGACAGGTGGACAGGTGGACAGGCAGACTAGGAGGACAGGAGGACAGGTGGACAGGAGGACAGGCAGACAGGACAGGAGGACAGGAGGACAGGCAGACAGGTGGACACGTGGACAGGCAGACTAGGAGGACAGGTGGACAGGCAGACAGGACAGGTAGACAGGAGGACAGGTGGACAGCTGGACAGGCAGGCTAGGAGGACAGGTGGACAGGTGGACAGGCAGACAGGACAGGAGGACAGGAGGACAGGCAGACAGGTGGACAGGTGGACAGGCAGACTAGGAGGACAGGAGGACAGGCAGACAGGCAGATAGGACAGGTGGACAGGTGGATAGGTGGACAGGCAGACAGGACAGGGGGACAGGACGACAGACAGACAGGAGGACAGGTGGACAGGTAGACATGCAGACAGGCAGGGTCAGGGTTGCAGCTCAGTTCTTGTCTCACTAACTGACCCTCAGCCAAGGCAAACCCTTCCAAGCCTCCTTTGTGAAATGGAGATAATTAGAGCACCAACGACAGTCAATTCATGGGATACAGGGCCTTCCTGCCCTCCACTTTCCCATCTGTTCTGTCTCTGGCATCCCACCTGACGCTCTGCCGCTGTGGATGCTGCCCAGCCTAGTCCAGTACACACCAGGCATGGACTGTGCTCCCTGAGGGGTGCTGGGAGGTTCTCCACAGCTGGGACACAATCCCTGCCAACACGGAGCTCACAGTCCCGTGTGCCTGTAGAGGGACTGTCAGCCTCAGCCTGACTTCTCTAGAAAGTGGATCCCAAGGCAGAGACCCGTGTGCTGTGTGTTGTGAGAGGGTCCAGCCCCAGTGGGTGGGAGTGAGGGGCACTCGGGGAAGCAGAGAGGGAGGGAGAGCCAGAGAGATGCACATGTGTGACCTCTCCAGCCTCTCCTGCTTCCGCTGGGGGCCTGCCATGGAGAAGCCATCTAACCATGTCCCAGGCCAGACCCAGGGAAGGCAGGGGTGGGGTGAGGGCAAGGGAATTCATCCCTTGGCTCATTTGCTCTTTGGTTAAGCTCTGGGTGGCGTTCCTCGGCATCATCTGTTGGGAAGCCATTCATTCATTCATTCATTCATCCACCCACTGACCCACCTGCTCATCAGATATTCAGGGACACACTCTATCAGCCTAAATTCTGACCCGGGGGTACAAGAAGAACTAGAGCGTATGCTGTCCTTGCAGCAGGGGCTCCCACATGTCCCTACCTGCACTAGCCACACCCCAGCTGCTGGTGACATCTAACTCCTGTGGACTGACCCAGCAGGTCCGGGACCAACAGAGGTTTCCACTTGGCTGGGGATAGTCAGGGGCTCTGGATGTGTCCTCGCTTACTTTTGCTCATGGTTTGGACAGCGATGTTTTTGCATTTGAACCTGAGATTTGGTGACAGCAGTGAGTAGGTATATCCTCCCTCCCCTTTGCCTGGGTGTGGCCATGACAGTCAGGGCTGGGCTTGAGTGGCTGTTTGCCAGTTCTGACTGGGCCTCTTTCACCCAACCCTGTTTGTGAGGTCTCTGTAGGCCCCTAACTTGACCTGACCCATGGGTGGGTTTTAGTCCTGCCTTGATTCCCCACAGACTCCACTCAGCCCCCTGTGCCCACTCTCAGCCCCCTGCCTCATGTGAGACCCACCCCCTTCAGTGCTCCATCCTTAAGCTTGACTAGAGCTGGGCTCTGTATGGGGCCTTGGGACACCAACCCCTCCTGCACAGAGAAAAGGGATTATTTCCACTTGGTCCCTGCTTCAGAGCCTCACCACATGGAGCACAGGGCCTGGCCCTGCCATCATAGCCACCGGGGGTCAGTTCTTACCTCTGCCTCTTCCTACCTGAGTGGCTTTGGACAACTTACTGATCCCTCTGAGTTTGTTTCCTTGCTATTATAATTTTGGATTGTAACATTCACCTAGTGGTATCATCACAAAACTTTAGTGAAATAATACATGCCAGCCTCCTGGGCCAGGGCTGTCACAGACCTAGGACTCAAAACAGAGCACCTATTATCATGTTTATCATTACTGATAGTTGGTGACAGCAGTGGTGTGACATGCGTCTGCCTGGCTGGGTCTCCCAGTGTTTCTGCCAGCCCTGGGCTGTGGTTTATGTACTGCTTTCTGGGTGCTGGTGTTGCAAGACAACAGACTCATCAATCACCTGGGGGTCAGGGTGCAAAGTTAGTTAGGGTGCAATCAGGGGATTATGGGAACACAGAGAAAAGGGCAGCCTTCCCCCAGTGCGGAGAAAATCTCTGAGGGTAGTACACTCTAATTTTTTCTTTCATTTTTAAAAGAAACATCTGTCTGCTTAGATCTTGAGGACAGGGGGAGAACATGGAATGATACCAATGGGGAAGGCATCTTGCCGGACCAGCTTCTTGGCTCACTGGAGGACAACGTGGGCTCAAGCTGGAAACCTGACCATTTCTAGGTCTCTCAGCTCCTGGGAGACCCTGGAGAGGCCTCAAAACCAGACTGTGCTTAGTCACTATTGCACTACTCAGCCCTTGCCTGTTGGTGACCCAGGCTGCCTGGCCGTTCAGGGCCATTGTCTAGACTAGTGACACAGGCTGCCTCTGTCCAGCCCTGTCCTGCCTAGGGGACTTTTCCATTTTCTCATTTAGCTTGGTAAATAAGCAAATTTTACAGTTGTAATTGGTACATGATCCATTTTGTAATTGAAATGCCAGGGGTCAGGTTTGGGCCTTGCTGCTCACCACGCAGAAAACTAATCACTGAGACAACAGGTATTGCCAAGGAAGAAGGCTTTAATCCAGTGCTGCAGACAAAGAGATGAGAGATCAGTCTCAAATCCATCTCCCTGATCAACTAAAACTGCGGATTTATATGACAGGAAAGAAATCTATGTGCAGAAAAACAGGAATCAGAGATGGTAAGGAAATCACAAGGAAATTACCATGGGTGAGGGGTCTGGAGTCTCATGTGGGAGGCCTGAGGGTTGGTTTCCTGAGAAAGGAACTCAGATAGGACACATGTAAGTTTCTCAACTTTTAAGACTGGAGGGGCAATTTCTAGGTTTATTAAAAATCAAAACAAAACATAAACATTAGCTTTGTGGGGCAACTGGGCTGGTTTCCATTTGAGCCTGTCATTTCCGCCTCACCATAAGCCTCTTCTCTATCTTGCCAGTATCTTCAGTGACTTTTAAATTACTGCAGAGATTGGCCGTGTGCCTACTGGGGGACTTGGCTTACTGCCTGTTGTCCGAGTGTGTCTGCTAAGGTCCTGAGTCCACTGAATTCTGCCCCACAAGGGGCCAGGAGGCTCTTCCACGATGGAGACACATCCTTGCAGGCTTGTGGTCCTCAGAGTCCTGGGATGGGGCCTGAGATGTTGTCTGCATTGCTGTAGTTCTATTATAAATAATATTGTGATGGACATCTTCTTTCAAAAAGCCACACTCTCCCCTTTCCTCTCCACTCCTCGATGCTTTACTTGAGTTGAGAACTGGCAGTGACACTTTCTAAGCAGTGTCACTTCCTTGGTTTATAACAGCCTCAGGTTGTTCTCAGCAGGCCTTACCTTGGACGCAGTAACCCTCAGATTTCCCTAAAGACTAACTGAACGGGCTCACAAAAGACGTGACACAATTGCCTTTGTCTCTGCCATGCTTGCTCACCTGCATTTTGTGAGCTGCAAAAGTAGCCTCCATCTCACTCTTGCTGGTCTTTCTAGAAGCCCTGAATTCCTGAAGCTTCTCTACAATGATGGTTGGAACAGAGCCTATTATGCCCTTTCCTTTTTGAAAAGCAGGGAAGTGTTCATTCTGAGTTCTGATTCGATTCTATGAACCCCAATTCCTCATGTATGAAATGGAGTAAGAATATCTGACACACATGGCTGGGTGCAGTGGCTCAGGTCTGTAATCCTAGTACTTTGGGAGGCCGAGGCAGGCAGATCACAGGTCAGGAGATCGAGACCATCCTGGCCAACATGGTGAAACCCTGTCCCTACTAAAAATACAACAAAAAAAAAAGAAGTTAGCTGGACATGGTGTCATGTACCTGTAATCCTAGCTACTTGGGAGGCTGAGACAGGACAATCAATTAAACCAGGGAGTCTAGGGTTACAGTGAGCCAAGATCACACCACTGCACTTCAATCTGATGACAGAGCAAGACTCTATCTAAAAAAAATGAATATGTAACCTACAGAATAGTTGTAAGGATTAACCTATGTAATAGCCAACAAAGGAGCTGCAAACACCAGGGCGACACGTACATCGAACAGCCATTGCTAGTTTTGTTAGCCTTATCACCATGCTAAATGCATCAGTTACATTTCTTATAAATTATATTCAATATAGCAAACGGAATTGAAATAGGATGCTTCCCCTTCATCAAACATGCAGAAATGATGGATACAATGTAAAAAAAAAACATTGTAAATACATAGTAGGATTTCATTTGTTTACTTGTTTTGAGATAGAGTCTCTCTGTCACCCAGGCTGGAGTGCAGTGGCGTGATTTCAGCTCACTGCAACCTTCACCTCCCAGGTTCAAGTGATTCTCCTGCCTCAGCCTCCTGAGTAGCTGGGATCATAGGCGTGCACCACACACTAAGCTAATTTTTGTATTTTTAGTAGAGACGGGGTGTCACCATATTGGCCAAGCTGCTCTTGAATTCCTGACCTTGTGATCCACCCACCTCAGCCTCCTAAAGTGCTGGGATTACAGGTGTGAGCCATTGTGTCTGGCCATAGTAGAACTTTAAAGCAAGGGAAAGCCTCAGATACCAGAAGAAGATGGGCTCAGAACCAGAGGCAAGAATGGAAGTTTAAGAGCGATGTGAGAAGCAGATACAAGACTGACCTACAGCTCCTGGCCCCAGGGACTGGGGAGAGCTAGAACTGAGTTTCCTGCTTAAATTTGGAGTCTGTCACTTCAGGGAATGGGGCCACCAAATGGGAACCTGCTCTCTGCCATAGGTTACTGATTTTGGAATGCCAATACCATGATGCATAGAGTCCATGTTTGTGTCAAAACAACAACAACAGAAAACCATGAAGTGAGAAGTCAGAGCCACCTGGCTCTAACAGATGCAAATGCAAAATCACTGCACAGAGATGTCTCCACCATGGAGGGTGCTCAGAACTCCCACAAAAACCAGTTCTCATGAAATATGCTCTTGGAGTAAGAAAATGCAGACAATATCCAGCACACAAAAGAACTGGCGTTCCAGAACTGCAGATGACAGAGCAATCTGAAGATGTTAAAATGAATATGTTCAAGTTTTTCAGTGAGTCAAAGAAATAGAGTACATAGGCAAAAGTAGGACATTATGGAAAAAATGAACAGGTAGCTTAGAAAAAGCAGAGGGAAGTTCTGAGAATGTAAAAATATAGCCATTGAAAGAAATAAGAGGTTTTAAAACCCACGTTGCTATTTCTAAGGCAATTGTCTTAAGCATATACAAGCTTTGCTCCTTGCAGTCTTTGGAATATGGCAAGGAAGTTAGAGATGACCGAGCTCCCACTTCACCTCCCCACTGAGGATTTATGATCTATAGAGAGAGATAGGTCAGAAAAAATAAAAATAGCATGGAGCTTTCATTCATCTCTTACTCTGTCCTGGCACAGGGCTAAGGCTTTACAAGCATTAGCTCATTTAATTCCAACAACGACCATTTCAAGGAGCCCTGTTATTACCTGAGGCCCAGGAGGGTGAGGAACTGTGCGCAATTCCATCGCATGCCATGGGTGGTGCTGTGCCCAGACCTGGGGCTGTGGACTTCAAAGCCAGATGATGTCATCAGCGGATAGAAATTACCCGACAGAGACTCATGCGATGGAAGAACAAGGGACCCGGTCCACACAGGTGGCTTCCACTGTGACCCTGACTGCGTCTCACATCCCCATCTGGGTCAGTTTCCAAAAGCTTTGAAATACATTTCCTTAGTAATTAATTTGCTAACAGTAAGTTGATGTGGATTGTCATGCTTTGGTTTTTGACATTTATTGGATTATCCTAACTCTACTGTTGGACCTGCTCGTCTCTGTTAGCCCTCGCACTTGGCCCTGGCAACTCTGGCATCCTTCCCATCTCCCAGCATCTGTTTGGGTGGTAGCGTGACTTTCTAGGAGAAGCTTGATTGATTGCTAAGGGCAAATTCTAGGACCAAAATTGAAGTCCAGCAACAGCTCCTGGGCTTACCTGGGACTCCTGGGATTACTGAACTGTTTACCACTGGGCCTAGTGATACGCATGGCATATGCTTTCCATAGTGCAGATTGATCAGACTTCAGGGAGTGGATCAAGTAGCCCTTTAAGAATTCAAAATTAATTGAAAGAAAGACACAGGTAAGGACACAAAGCATGTCCAACCCTCTTTAAATGCCTCTTTCTTAATAAATATTTATCAGAGTATAATTTTTCTGACATGCTTTTTGGAAGAGTAAGTGAAATGTGTTCTTAAAATATCTCAAAGTACAACCCCCTTCCCACCAAAAGGGAGAAAACATAGGATTTAACAGTGCATACAAACAGGCTATAAAAAATGTTGACGTTTAAGTTAGCTGGAAATTAGGTAACTGATCATCAGGTAAATAGCTTTGAGTTGCTGATTTTAGATAACGTGGTAGGTTTCTTTCCTAGCTATGCTGAATACCTTACTTTGAAAAGGAAAAGATAATTTGGAATGTGGAGGAATCTTGGATTGTGGGCATTCTGAAATACATTTTGTGAAAGTTGTCAAAGTAAAAATGAAGTCACTTACATTTTAAAAAAGCCCTGACACATAGAGTTGGGGAAGGCCATGCAGGGAGGATTCTCACCCATAAATGCCCGATAACTAAAACTATCACAAAAGACTAGAAAAAGCCCCAACCTTGCACAAAGGCTATTGCAATCTTACACAAAACAAATTTCTCTGAGGACATCTGCCTAGCAACTTCCTGTCCAATCTTAGACTGGTCTCACCCTTGTTACTACTCTTTGTGGCCAAGGATAATAATCTCAGGATAACTATACTATCCTCCTCATTTTTTCCTTAAAAAGCTTTGCCTTCCTTTACTTTCCTGAATATGTGCATTGCTTACTATGGAATGCGTATCCTCATTGCAATGCCCAAGTCCTGAAGAAATATCATTTTCTTTTAGAGAGCCTTTCTCTGTTTGTTATTTAGGTTGGCAATTTCCAGTGATAAGTGGAAGAAAAGAAGATTGGAGACCTCCACCACTATGATATAGTAGATTAAAGATGGCTGCAAGTCTTTTGCTAGTCCTCCTATTTAGAGGAACAACCTATGCCCCCCACCCCTTAAATCTGGGCAACCTCTGTGATACCTGATGCTAGAACACAGCAGCCACCACACTGTGCTGGGTTTCAGGCACAGTCCTTAAGAGGCTGGAATCTGTCATTTCTTGTACCTTGGAATGCTGGCTTTTGGCACCAAGCCACCATGTTGTGAGGAAGCACAATCAACCACACAGAGGGACCTCTTGTGGAGAGGAGCTGAGGCCCCAGCTGACAGTACCCACTGAGCTCCAGCATGGACTTAGCTGTCCTGGAAGTGTCCTGTCCTATCAGGCGTCCGTCAGTGACTACATGGAACAGACATGAGCCACCCTTGCTGGGTCCTGCCCAAATTATGGACATGTAAGCAAGGGCAAAGTTTGTTACTGGCATTAAGCCACTAAGTTTTGTGGTGGTTTCTTAGGCAGCCACAATAGATAGTTGGAAAAATAGTGAAATGAGCTATGTGAGAAACTCCTTTTCTGCTCCAAACACAATACATAAATGTGTTAAAACAACAAACAAGTTCTTATTGCTTATTAATTTAATATTCAATTAATTTTTCCACATTTAAATTTTAATATTTAATTATATAATATTTAATAAACAAAGCGTTTTTTAAAAACAAGTAAACAGCAGATTTAGAAGCAGTCCTGGGAAATCTCAGGTGCTAGACAGTATGAGAGAATGTGTGGGTTAGCAATGGGGAAATGGAGAACTGTGCCTCAGGAGTGCTGGAACAGGCATGTGCCTTAGGGCTGGGCGTCAATGCCCGCATTAGATCTTGAGTGAAGACTGGGGGGATCAATATTTAAAGGAGAGATAGATGTAGGCTCTCTGCAAAAAGCTTAGAGCAGGGAGGGATTGATCTGATTTATGGCAGGAAATAGTACAACCTCCCCCTTGGGAAACAGGAAACAAGCTGCCTTGGGCAGAAACGGTTTCTCCCAGGTAGTGAGAGCTCTAAGCCCAGACTGTGTGGATTCCAAATCCACATAGTGCTACGATGGAAAACCTGGAAAGAAGAAATTAGGGCCCAGTTTGATTTAAACCAGTGTATTAGTCTGTTTTGCATTGCTATGAAGGAATACCTGAGACTGGGTAATTTATAAAGAAAAGAGTCACAGTTCTGCAGACTGCACAGGCATGGCACTGATCTCTGCTTGGCTTCTGGTGAGGCCTCAAAAGCTTTTAATCAAGCCAGAAGGTGAAGGGGGAGCAGCCGTGTCACATGGTGGAAGAGGGAGCAAGGGAGAGAGAGGAGGTGCCAGCCTCTTTAAACAACCAGTTCTCATGTGAAATGATAGAATGAGGACTCACTAATTACCCAGGGGAGGGGAGAAAGTCATTCGTGAGGGATCTGCCTCCATGATACAAACACCCCCCATCAGGCCCACCTCCAACAATGGGAATGGCACTTCAACACAAGATTTGAAGGACATGAGCGTCCAAACTATATCACCAGTGAACACACTAAGCACTTCTGCAATTCTGTACCGTAGAAACACCTTCACATTCGACGGGACTGGTAGGACTACAAATGAGGACAGCTTCAAGGGCAATGAGCTGATAAAAGAATTTATAAAGCACGAGGAAAATGAACCCTAATGAAGGGCTGTCAGTACAGCACATGGAGGATTCAGCCCCGAGGAACTAGACATGATAGAGTGTCCTAGCAAGGCTTCAGCACAAGCACAATGTGAATAATCAAAGAGATAAAGAAAGAGAAGAAATTCAAAAAACGAGAAGGGCATTATTAAAAGCCAAAAGACCGTATTAAAAACAAAGGCAAATTGAAATTATAGAGTTGGAAAATCTAGCCAAAGGAAAATAATTTAAAAATCTCTCAGTGGAGATTTTACATGAAAAGCTCTACACTTCCGTAGAGAGAAATAGATTTGGAAGGTACCGATGGGCACAGCAGGCCCAGAGTGCATGCAGGTCAGAGGGGAGGAATGCGGACACGTGGGACCCCACACAGCCAGCTCTCTCTCAAGCCTCCTGGAATCCTCCCTCTCATGCAAGCTGAGTCCCAAGGTGGATCCCTAATTCTTGTGCCCTGTGGTCCCCTAACCCACGGCTGCATGCCCTGACCGCATTTCTCCTCTGTCCTGGCTGTCACAGAAGGGTTTTCTTTCTTGCTTTGAGTTTTGCTCAGTTTTTGGACAATATTTTTTGTGGTTAGGACTTCTGCATTTCTATATGTTTGGAGCAGGAAGGAGGCTGTTAGCTCACTTTGTCATTTCTTTCCTAGCAGAAGTACTTGAGGACTGAACTGTCCAATACAGTAGCTGCTAGCCACATTCAAATGTAAATGAACGAAGATGACACGGAATGAAATTCAGTTCCTTAAGTGCTCGATCTGCCAGTGGCTGCTGGGCTGTAGAGAGCATTTCCCTCACTGCAGAAATCCTACTGGACAGCGCTAGAGTGTCCCAGAAGGTCCAGCAGAATGCCACGTGGTACTGGATGTCAAAATCTGTGGGCATATACGTGAATCTATGTTGTTGCAATGTGATGCCATGGGTTAGGTATAATTTAGCAATGTCTGGAAACAGCTCCCTGAGCTTCCTATGAAGGATCTTTCACAGAGGGCAGAGATCTGGGGAGGAGGTCACATCAGGTGACTTGTGATTTCAAACACTATCATGGGGAAGTGGGTCATAGGCACTCCTGCTGACTCCCTCGTGGCCTCACCGATGGCGGAGGGTGGAACGGAGAGATGGAAGAAGGAAGCGTGAGTAGCTGCCTGGCTCTGTCTCCTCCTTGTGACCGAGAAATCCTGCATCTGTGAGATCTGGGAGCAGAAATCTCAGGGAGCTGCTTCCGGATGTTGCTCAATGACACCCTCACCCATGGCACCGTGTTGCAGCCACACGGATTCTTTCATATGCACACAGACTTTGACATCAACTGCATTTCGAAATTAAGCAGAAAAAAGGAACTGCAACAGCTTCTGCAAGAGGGGAGACGTGCAAACCGTTTAAACTGGAGCAGAAACAGTTGGCTGGAGACGTTTGCATTACAAAATGAATGAAATGGAGCGTCTTAGGAAGATTGTCCCCCAGCCAGGCATCGGCGATGAAGGAGGAGGTCCCCTCAGTGGCAGGGGCAGCAGAGCGGGATCTGAACACACGGTGTCCTTAGTTGATGATGCTGAAATATGCAGTACTCGGTCTGTGAGGGAAGCATGGAAACAGCTGTCAACATAGTAAGCAGGGTGAGCCCAGCGAATGAGTTCCTCATTTGTACCACCCAGTGCCTGATACATCCCAGAGCAAAGCCGGAGGGCCCCATCCATTGAAGGTGGAGGGATAGAGCATGGGGCAGAGAGAGGAGGAATGCAGGAGGGATCAGGAGATCCAGGGGTTGACCGACAGCCACAGCGGGGCCAGGCTATGCTGGGTAGCTTCGTTTCTCCCCACTCACCCTCTGGCTGAGAGTTGGTGATTCAGAGACGTGTGGGACCTTGGGCTGCCCTCATGGGGTTCACTGTTTGGCGGAGGAGTCAGAGAAAGAGCATGGTTAGAATTCATTTTGGAAAGGCTGCCCTTGCAGCATGACCTGAGTGGAGATAGAGGAAAGCTTTCTGAGGAGAGGCTGCCTTTGTATTGGGGCCAGGGTGGTGGGTGAGTGCCCTGGGGCAGCTGCAACAAAGTGCCTTTTGCTGGGCAGCCTTGGACAACAGGACTGATTCTCGTCCATTCTGGAGACTAGGGGTGTCGGCAGGACCTCACTTCTCTGAAGGCTCTAGGGGAGGATACTTCCTGGCCCCTTCCAGCTTCTGCTGTTGACTGGCATCCCTTGGCATTCCTTGGCTTGTAGCTGCATCATTGCATTCTCTGAGGTCATTGTCACATGGCCATCTTCTCCCTGTGGGCCTCTCTCCTGGTCTCATAAGGGCACTGGTTGTATTGGATGAAGAGCACACCCTATTCCAGAGTGACCTCGTCTTAATGGATTATACCTGCAATGACACTATTTTCAGATTAGGTCACATGGGGAGGCATCAGCCATTATGACTTCAATCTCTCTCTCTCTCTCTCTCTCTCTTTCTCTTTTTGAGACAGGATTTTGCTCTTGTTGCCCAGGCTGGAGTGCAATGCACGTTCATGGCTCACCACAACCTCCGCCTCGCAGGTTCAAGTGATTCTCCTGCCTCGGTGTCCGAGTAGCTGGGATTACAGGCTTGTGCCACCTCACCCAGCTGCTTTTGTATTTTTAGTAGAGATGGGGTTTCCCCACATTGGTCAGGCTGGTCTCAAACTCCAGACCTCAGGTGATCCACCCACCTCGGCCTCCCAAAGTGCTGGGATTACCAGCATGAGTCCCTGCACCTGGCCCCAATATATCTCTTTGGGGAGTACAGTTCAACCCAGGACAGGTGGGAGGAGGGAGTTCAGCCGCTGTAGGAGTTTTTCCCATCAGAAACTGAGGGAGCAGCACCCTCAGGCTCAGTCCACACACCTGCTGGCTCAGCGCACCTGGCTGTCTCTCCAGTGTCCCCCGTCCTCCCCCCCTCTCTGTCTGACTGCTGCCTATGTCGTGTAATTGATCTCCAAACCTGCCCCATCCACTGTTGGGCAGCCAGAGTGACGAGCCAGGACCCCACGTGCAACCTACGCAGAATTCTTCAGAGGGCCCTTACCGCCGGCTGGCAGGATTATATCCAAATGCCTTTTAATGACACATGGGGGCTCTGCACAGCCTGTTTCCACTGTCTCTGCTCAGCATCCCAGTTTTATAAAAACAGCAAACATGTATTGGACTCTTCACCAAGTGCAGGCGTTGTGTAGTACCCGCACCATCTCCTTGACTTCACAACAGCCTTGGTGGGCACATCGTCTGCCCCTGACTACCAAGCTGCTTTACTGGGGGAGGAAATGGAGGCATAGGGAGTTTGGGTGACTTGAAAATGATATTTGCTGAATGAAAGTGTGCCTTTTGCAGGCCACACAGCTAGTGACTCAAAGAGTCCATATGCTAAACCCGGACCGTCGCATTTGGGGGACTCTTAACTCCTGTTCTTCTCTATGGCTCCCTGAGGTACCCACCTCTCCAATATTTCTACTTCCTGCAACAGGCGATGCACCCTCAAGATCACGTCTTGCTCCTGCTTTGGATTCTTCTGGGACTCCCTGTCTATGCCTGTCCACTGCAAGTCCTTTGAGTCTCCATCCAAACCTTGACCCAGCCTCCCCTGCCTCCCTCACCCTGGATCCCTCCCTCCCTCCCTCTCCTCTCCTTCCCTTTTCCTTTTCTCTTTCTTTTCTTCCTTGTTCCCTTCTGACTTCAGGTGTGGAGTTGGGCTAATCACATTCTCCAGTTCCCAACATGAAAGATAGGGATCTGCTTTCCTAAAAAGAAAAAAAGAGGATTTAATACTTTTATTGGGTCCTTAATACTCATTCATGAGATCTTATTTACAATTTTATAATATATTGGCTTAATTATTTTTTAATAAATGTTATTAGGCCAGGTGTGGTGGCTCACTCCTGTAATCCTAGCACTTTGGGAGGCTGAGGTGGATGGATCACCTGAGGTCAGGGGTTCAAGACCAGCCTGGCCAACATGGAGAAACCCCATCTCTACTAAAAATACAAAAATTAGCCAGGCATGATGGCAGGTGCCTGTAATCTCAGATACTCAGGAGGCTGAGGTGGGAGAATTGCTTGAATCTGGGACGTGAAGGTTGCAGTGAGCTGAGATCACGCCACTGCACCCCAACCTGGGCGACAGAGCAAAACTCCATCTTAAAAACATAAAAATAAATAAATAAGCGAATAAAAAATAAATGTTAGTCTACTGAATATAATCATTAAAAATGTTTCAACTCTGGCTAATTTTCTTCTTCTGTTTGCTATTTTTAATTTCTGGAAGTTCTACAAAATCATAATTCTGCATATTTAAAAATTTTAGCATCGTGTCCATTTAAATAAGAGTTTTTGTTCTGGACAAACCTTGGTTATCTTTTTTTAAATTAGTTTTTATGAAATAATAAGTACATACAACAGGCACACATAATATATGAGGAAGCATAAAAAATGAAGTGAAAGGCACCGGCTCTGCGTGCACGGTGCGCTTGGAGGAGAGACGCCGGGAAGTTGAGCGCCTGCTGCCTGTCACTGCTCGCTCCCCTTTTCCTTCTCCTTCTAGCAGGTGTGATCATGATCTTGAATTAGGTATTAATCATTCCTTTGTTGGTCCTTTAATACATAAAAAATGTATCCTTTAGTTTTGCATGCTTTTGAACTACATACGATAGAGCTATGCTGCTAAATTCTTTTTTTTTTTTTTTTTTTTTTTGTGATGGAGTCTCGCTCTGTCACGCAAGCTGAAGTGCAGTGGCGTTGTCTCTGCTCACCACAACCTCTGCCTCCCGGGGTTCAAGTAGCTCTCCTGCCTCAGTTTCCGAGTAGCTGGGATTACAGGCACCCACCACCACCATGCCCGGCTAATTTTTGTATTTTTAGTAGAGACGGAGTTTCACCATGTTGGTCAGGCTGGTCTCGAACTCCTGACCTCAAGTGATCCACCCACCTTGGCCTCCCAAAGTGCTGGGATTACAGGCGTGAGTCACAGTGCCTGGTCGATGCTGCTAAATTCTTAAGCAGTTTGCATTTTTCTCACTCCACATTGTAGCAGGAAGAGCTGTAGAGTTTGCAGCCCCTGCTGGAAACGATGCCAGGGCAGAGGGGAAGTGAGGTGGTGGAGAGAAATACCCTGATCACTCTCTCATCCTGCCCCCCGACTTCCTCCAGTGCTTCTCATCAGCTGAACCCAGTCGGAGTCCCAAGGCTAAGGTGCTCTGGGAGATGCCTCCTGGATGATGGAGAGGTTGGCTCCCAGATCCACCTCCTGTTCAAGCAATTCTCCTGCCTCAGCCTCCTGAGTAGCTGGAATTACAGGCATCCACCACCACACCCGGCTAATTTTTGTATTTTTAGTGGAGGCAGTGTTTCACCATGTTGGCCAGGCTGATCTCAAACTCCTGACCTCAGGTGATCCACCCACCTTGGCCTCCCAAAGTGCTGGGATTACAGGTGTGAGCCACTGTGCCCGGCCTGAAGTTGTATTCTGTTGAAGAGAATCTGTATTCTCTTGGGTTGCTACCAGCTCAGGATAGGATAACTTTAAAATAATTTCTCCCTTGAGAGCTTTTTTTTCTTCCTCCTTTTTATACAGTAGATGTGAGTTCAGAACGCAAAACCGCATGAGCATTGGTTTAGGGAGAATTTTTTATCAGGAGAATTTTTTTTCGTCAATAAGTTTGAGCCAAGGTAGGGTCTTTATTGTCGTTTTATGAGGTCTTTCTAGGTACCGTGACATGGAGGGGTGGCTGTCTGACGAGGCACCTTCACTGAGTTGACTTTGCCTTGCCCTGTGTACTCTGCGTCTATGCAGCTGTCAGTCAGGTCAGGATCTTCTGGAGTTCACAGATGTGGTTAGGGTCAAAGCTGGTTCCAGGCTTCGTCCCTGGGCCCTGCTTTCATTTGCTGATTAGTCCCTGGGGGTTTGTCGTCTCTTGCCCACTCAGCAACACCTTTGAAAAGGGATATCTGGAACAACATCTTGTTGGGCATGTCGAATGGCTTTCAGACGCGTTATTCATTTTCTATATTTTTGTAGCAAACCTTTGTTTCATGACTGCATTTCCCCCTTTATTCTGTCTTCCCACTTCTGTTCTGCCTCAAAGTCTCATAAGCCCCATTATATTTGGATTAATTCTTTGCATATGTTGACAACTCTGCAAAATGTTGAGTGTTGTATTCGGTAAGTATTTCTCTGACTTCACATGAGTATTATACACAGACGCCATTCTTCTCTTCCCACCTCCCTCCACTCGACTGAGTCTGAAGGGTCTATCCATGGTGGCTGTCCCTGGGTTCATTCCCTCTTACTCCTGCTGTGATTTCGTATAAAGCTTCCACTTCCTGTTATCTGTCCATCCTCTTGCTTGGGCACTTGGGTGGGAAGGTGAAAAAGTTAAATTGGTATTTAAAAACTGTTCCTTTGAGGTGGGATGAAGGTTGGTTTTGACAGGGAAGCTTCACTCCAGTTCATTGTTAAGTTTGTTAATTACCAGATGAGCTTCTGGGCCAGCTGGATGAGCAGCGACCCTGATGGAGGCTTCCTCCTCGTCTAATGCCTGCGACTCTTATTTGCCTGTCTCCTGGGGCACTGAGCACTCAGCTTCATGTTGTGGTTGCAGCTTCGTCCTAGGGAAGCCCCAGCATGGACACAGGTACGTCTTCTTCCGTTCTTTATGCATGAGCACTTGCTGATTTACACTGGACCTGAAGACGTTCTCAGAGGATGCAGGTGCATCCTGCCAGGCATTCAGAACTATGTCTGTTGGATACACTGGGGCGTGTGGGGACGGGGGTGCAAAGGGTCAGAGGTGAGATTGTGAGGACTCACCAGAAGGGCTGGTTTTGTCAGCCGGAAGGGCTATTTGTAGACGCTTTTGGAAATAGATGTTGGAAGTAGATGCTCGGTGCCGCAAAGAAAAATTAACACTAAGAAAAAGGATCTTTCAGCAACACAATTTTTACTTCCTGGACTGCAGGAAGGGTGACCTCACTAGCCATCGTGCCAGGAGAGTGCAATGAACAAAGGGAAACACACAAATTCATCCCTTACGCATCTGGGGTCGTCCTTACTGCTGTGTCTGATCTCTGCTGGCTGGAGCCAGACCTCATAATCTAAACTAAAACCCGATTGGCTAAAACTTAAAACTTACCTAAACAGGTAAAAGCAATGGAGAGCAGGGGCTTGCCTGTGAGCACGTCCAGCACAGATATCTTGATTAAAGTACACGGACATAGAATGTACTACGTGCCTGTAAGCATGGCGTGTCTAACAGCTACATAGGATAGGGCTTAGCAAAGTTATTAGTACACTTATGATTTAACAAGAAAGGAAACTTAAAAAAGAAACTTTCCTATTTCCCACAGAGGCCCTGTCACATTTTGGAGCCCAGGCACATCTGCCTTGGAATCCTCCCAATCAAAACTAACTCAGAGCAAAGATTTTTCTTTCAAGAGTCAGCTGAGCAGTGATGTCATAGCAGAGGTGGACATCATGGGAGATCCATCTCAGAAAGGTGGTGGGGGCAGGTGTTGGGGGCTTCAGGCCACAATGCAGCCTTGAGGGGCAGCTGGTCTTGGTTCCTTCCATTAATCTGGGATCTCCTGAGAAATAGGGGGAAGGGAGGGGGAGACAGACAGAAAGAGAGAGAGAGAGAGAGAGAGATTTAAAGAATCTTCTCACACAGTTGTGGAGCCTGGCAAAGATAGGCTGGCAGGCTGGAAATCAGGGAAGAGCTGATGTGGACTTGAAGCCTGAAGACCACGTGCTGGCAGGATTCTTTCTTATTGAGGAGGGGGTCAGTCTCTGTTCTCTGAATGCTTTCATCTGATTGGGTGTGGCCCACCCACATTATGGAGAACAGTCTGCTTTACTCCAAGTCCCCAGATTTAAATGTTACTCTTATCCAAAAACACCTTCACAGAGATATCCAGAATATTGTTTGACAAATCTGGGAACCCGTGGCCCAGCCAAGTTGACCCATAAAGTTAGCCATCCTATGCATGGATGCCAAGAAAGGTTGGTTGGGAATTGAGATGTTTATCACGGGCAGGTGATGCCTGAAAGCGAGTTGCACGTGGGTATGTTGGAGCCTCTCATGGCCACCTGTGCTCCTGTCTGCTCAGCAGACCAAGAGCCTCTGAGGCTGGAGTATACACCACTCCCCCAGGGGTCCGGCACGGGCTTGCTCCATCTAAGCTTGTTAAATTTAAATGTGGATTTTCTGGGCTAGATTATCCAGCTTTCCAGGTGCTAATCTATCTTGTTAGCCGCACCCTTACCCAGCTTCTCGGTCTACACACATCTGCTGAGCACACAGTCCGTGCAAGGTCCTGGGCCAGGCATGCGGGGGGAGGGGCTCGCTCAGTCTCTGAATGACACCAGTGCTGGGAGCCTGAGGGTGGGCTGGGGCTTGTGCTGGTGGCTCTTCATGCCCCCCTGCCTCTGGACACCCCAGCTCCCCTCCATCCCTCCTCTGTGCACTGCCAGCTTTGCCATATGGCAGGAGCTGCACTCCCAGGAAGATACCCAGTTTTGTCCATTTGCGTCCGTCTCCATGTTGCGGGAGAGAAGCAGGGAGGGTGCATTTGGGGTTCTACTCAGGTGACGTTCACAGTCTCACTCGACATCAGATCCTCTCCGAGCTGCTCCCTACATGGGACGGGAGGAGCAGAGAAGCCTGCAAGGCCTGGCGGGGCATCCCCGACCTTCACCATCGGAGCTGCCCGCCCTCCACTCCCCCTCAGGCTGGTCCGTCTTGGCTCTCTTGCTTCAGCAAAGTACTGCTCTCCACCTCCAAACCAGCCATCTTTCCTGCTTCTCCCCAGTTTTGTCCACGCTCTTCTTTTGGTCTGGGATTCTCTGCTTTTCTTCACCTGGCAAAATTCTGTTCATTTCTCAGGATGAACCGTCTCCTCCAGGAAGCCTTCTGTGAATGATCAGCTGAGTTCAGTGTCTTTGAGCCCTGTAATACCCTCTCCTGCCTCCACAGTCACTGAACGTGCTGTGTTTTCTCTCTGTTCACCTGCCTGCTCGCCTGTGTGGGTCAGGAGGCTAGGAACAGGATTCCTGGTTCTACAAGTCCGTCCCTCGGTCTGGCACATTGCAGGCACTCAATCTGTGCCCACTCGCTGGGGAATGAAAGGCTTGCTGTGTCCCCTTCAGAAGGGTAGGAGGTGGGGCCGCTGGAATCCATCACTGTCCCCATTATGCTGTCCTTGCTCCCAGAGGAGAGGCTTTCCAGGGTGGTGAGGGCGCTGGAGTCTGAGGAGCAGGGGGCTCTCCCCAGGGCCGCTGAGTACAAGGTGGTGCCCAGCTGGTCACTGGGTACCATGGCTGTGGAGCCTTGGGAAGATATTTATTTGTCTCATAACCGGAAAAATGGAATCCTGTTTCCTTGCTTACATTTATGAGTAAAATGTCCTCTTAGGTTGTTCAAAGAAGCAAATTTTAGGCCATTAACTTTTTTTTATTTTACCTTTTATGGGAGTTTAAATAACAAGGTGAGCATGGAGCACAATGCGGGTGATTATGAAGTAGTAAAAGGCGTTTAGAGCACTCACGGGGCAAGCGGCAAAGCTCAGAGCTGGTGGGAAAAGAAAGACTGGCTCCATTGACTCAAAGCACAGCATTTATCTAGCCTTTCCCTTTAATGGACTAACTTGTGAAAAAAGAGGGGACCCAGGTGAGGGAGCTGCGCCTTGTTCTGTGGCGGCTGACCAGGGGCAGCCAGCGATTCTCCAGGGTGGGGGCTGCGGGCCAGAGCCTGCTTCCCATGGGGCACAGCCTGTTTCTTGCAGATGGCACTGAATGGGCTAGGTAGCTACAGGCTGCTGGGGAAAGGGCACCAGGTAGGTTGTCACAAACCTGGGGTTCTAATTCCAGCTGCCACCTGGATGACAGAGAGCAAACCACTCGATGTATCTGTGCCTCAGTTTCTCATCTGTGCGATGGGAATGAGGGCGGTACCTGTCCTCAGGTGTGTTATGACAGGTCAGTGCGACCCTGAGTGTGAAGCTCCCTTGACAACACAGTAAACACAAATTTCCGTGATTATTTAAGGTGTGAATTTATCATGTTCTTTCTCGGTAGTAACGCTTGTTTAGTAGGGTTAGGAAGAGGCGGGTGATGGAATTGGGGGCAACCATGCTAGATGCCTAGATTTAGAAGCAGGGGGTGTGGGGCGTGGTGGCTCACGCCTGTAATCCCAGCACTTTGGGAGGCCAAGGTGGGTGGATCGTCTGAGGTTGGGAGTTTGAGACCAACCTGACCAACGTGGAGAAATGCTGTCTTTACTAAATATACAAAATTAGCCGGGCTTGGTGGTGCATGCCTGTAATCCCAGCTACTCAAGAGGCTGAGGAAGGAGAATCGCTTGAACCTGAGAGGCGGAGGTTGCAGTGAGTCGAGATCATTCCACCGCACAAGAGCAAAACTCCGTCTCAAAAAAGAAAGGAAGAAAGAAAAGCAAAGCAGGGAATTTTGCTGCTTTTCTCTTCCGTTCTCTCTTTTTGAAGCTTTGCGGCGATGACGCCTGCCCCCCATCCTGCCATTTCTATCCCTTTTTGTCCCCCTTCGCCTTGGAGGGAGAGCGAGGTTGTGTTCACGGTGTTTGCAGACCTCTGGACCTCGGCGTGTGTCTCGTTTGGGTGTGCTGATGACAATCCTGGGGGGCCTGGATGGTGAACTTAGGTCCAAGAGGTTGGAGTATCGTGATCCACTTGGGACACTGAGCAATCTAAGGGCTGCGTAGTGTGCTGAGACCCACGTGCACACAGGGAATAAGAGCCCCAGATGAAATCTCCACAACGGAACACGCAGAGCTCCACTGTTCTCCATTCTCATTAGCAGCCCTCCTGTTTATTATGCCGGGAGAGGGATTGTCTCCCTGAGAGGGTGGGCTAGATTCAGAGGTGATTAAGGAAGAAGAGGGGATATTATGGGATGGTGACAAGCTTGTGTGGGGAATGCTGAGACCGTGAGAAGGATGTGTGAGAGTAGGGAGTGGTACCAGAAGGAGACAAGTGGGCTCTTGACCGTATATTTTGGAATAAAACAAATTGCTCCACGCCCAAGCTCTACACAAAGTCCTCAAGCAGTATAAGAAATCAGTTTCTCGGACACCTGATTTGCTGTGATAAGCAACGTAGCAGCTTTCAGCCTTCCTTCTTTCCTTCATTCACTTAATGAATATTTGCTGGGTTCTTACTCCATCTGGTCACTGATAGCCCATGGGATGCAGAGGTGAATGGGACATGGGTGATTGGCTATGTGAACTAATAGTCTCAATAAAATGAGAGACATGGAGGCCAGGCAAGATGACTCACGCCTGTAATCCCAGCATTTTGGGAGGCCAAGGTGGGTGGATCATGAGGTCAAGAGATCGAGACCATCCTGGTGAATATGGTGAAACTCCGTCTTTACCAAAAATACAAAAATTAGCCAGGCGTGGTGGTGTGTGCCTGTAGTCCTAGCTACTTGGAGGTTGAGGCAGGAGAATCGGTTAAGCCCAGGAGGTGGAGGTTGCCGTGAGCCAAGATTGTGCCACTATGCTCCAGCCTGGTGACAGAGAGAGACTCTGTCTCAAAAAAAAAAGAGAAATGTTCCAAACAATTCATAAACAGGTGCTAACGATGTGGGCACAAAGTGCAGGGAGTTTATTCAAGAATTATTAGATGCCAACTGTATGCTGAGGGAATATAATACAGTGTGAGATGAATACACATTGCAGGAGATGGTAGATAAGGAAGGGGTGCAGGAGCTGCTGGGCTGAGTTGGGGGGGTGGGTGACTGGGATGGCATCTCTGAAATATGATCTATGAGCAAAGCCCAGGAAGTGAGATGCAGGGAAATGGGGGGATGTCAGTGTTCCAGGCAGGGGAAGAAGCCAGGGAGTGGTTGCACCACCTGGCATGAAATATCAGCTGTGCCACAAGGAAAGTGAAGACATGAGGGGGCAGAGGAAAGACAAAAGGAGTGGTATCGTGGGTCATGGCCCCAGCAGGGCTGACAACTATTAGAGATTGAAGGGGAATGAGCAGGCAAAACTGTAGATTGTACTCTGAGAGCAGGATGTGCAACAGGGCTATTAAGCAGGTGTTGCAGATATTGTCTGGGCATTGACGTGACCAAGAATAACAGCAACAGTGATTGCAGAGCGGGAGTGAGGAAGGTCTTTGAGAAGGAAGAGAGAGGGAGCAGGGAGGAGCAGAGCGGGAGTGAGGAAGGTCTTTGAGAAGGAAGAGAGAGGGAGTAGGGAGGAGCACGTAGCTGCGAGGAATGGTGATAAGAGAAGGAGTCAGCTACATGAAATTCAGAACTGGGGTATTTGATGGAGGAGGGAGGGTTGGCTGATGCAGGAACGACAGGTGAGAATGACACCTGCACTCTGTGCCAGCCCCAGTGGCCCAGAGGTTGTCACATTGTCTCTGTGTGAAGGGCTAGGGAAGGCACGATGTTATGGGAGCTGAATGTTGGTGGAGTCTGAGTTATTTTAATGGACAGAGTGGTGTCCACACAGGAGGACAGCTCGGGGGAGGCCACTGCCTGAGGCAGCCTGGAGTGGCTGAAGCAACTCAGGAAGATTCTGAGCTTTCACGCCAGATAGGTTTGGGTCTAAAACCTGGATCCCTCGCTTACTGTGGATAAATCCCTCACTCACTGTGGGTGACCGACTCGACATCTCTGACCCTCTGGTTTTTTATCTGACTTTGGGAAATAATTCTTTCCTCCTAGAATTGTTACAGATGTTAAAGAGAAACATACACTTTATGTAGTGACCAGTCGCTATTTTTTGTTAGCTTTTATATCCCTCTCTGTGACCAGTTTTCTTTATCTGTAAATGTATACATACATAATTTGGCTATCATGTAAATTCAATTAGGTAATACAGTATGCACTTTCTGGTTCATAAGAGGCACTCAACAATTTTTAAGCTTAGTCTTAACCTTTCTAAAAGAGACACTTGTTTGTAAAATGAAGATAATACCAGCCCTATGAAAAGTTATAAAAAATAATATTATTTACCTCAGCGTATTCTCATTTAACTTCACTTTTTAAAATTAGCAGATGGAAGGAAGAAACACATACCTCACCTCACACACACACGCGCGCGCACACACACACACACACACACACACACACACACAGACAGGGCAATTTCCAAATCTACTATGATAGTTGTACTCAATTTAATTGAAATAAAATTGAAGTTGATTTAATTATTGGCATTTATAAAACTAAATTGTGCTGGATACATGTGTGCTACATGGAAATCCAAAAGAATCCCAAATTCCAGTAAGTGATTAGTCCATTATGTAGACTAATTGCTTTTACAGTTATAAATAATTTCAAAATATCACAGAGCTAAAGTGCACACCTGTGCACTAATTGCTTTTCTGAGGGCTGTTTCCATGGCTGCAGAGCAGACATCCTGCTACTCACAGCTAGGATGGTGCAGGTGGATACCAGAGATGAGCTTCCAAGAGGGCACATTTATGCCAGGGCTTCAGCACCGCATGTCCCTGGACAGCTCCACCCTGAAGACTGCTAGCTACAATTCCGAAAGAACATTAAGTCTGAAAAATAGTTTTCACTGGTGAGAACACTGTGTCTCAGAGACATTGAGAAGCATCCTCAATGCCCCACAGTGGATACAGCAACAATCTAGAGCCGGTGCCCTGGTTTGTTGGAATCCAAATCCTGGCTCTTTCAGTGGCGATTGGTGGAAACAATGCTTTCTTGGGAACATTTTTAAAAGAAACTAATGACCAGAACTCTGGATGCTTTAGTTAAATATGTGCATTTTAAAAAGCTTTTCTCTGCCTGAATTTGCATAATGGTCCTTTCCCACGGGCCAAAGTTACCTTTTACTCTGTTTAATAGACTCAGTGTTGCATTATTAACAACCATATGCAAAATGATGACCTCAGGAGGCTCCTTTCCCCCAAAATGCCTTTTTCCCTGATTACCCACCTGTGACCTCTGGGCCAAGTCCGCTTCCTAATGGAGCTGTGGCATTTCTTCAGTCCTGGCGTCTAAATGGAGCCTTGTTGCCTGATGAATACCCAAGGCTGGGAGAAAGAACCTGAGTGAGGTAAAAAGACCTTCCTTTCCGAGCCTTGAGCACACGCAAGACCTTCTATCAGATTTTAGAAAAATGAGGCATCCTAGTCTGTGTAATGGAAGACCTGGGGCTGGATAACTTATAAAGAACATAAATTTATATTTCACAACTCTGGAGGCTGGGAAGTCCAAGGTCAAGGTGCTGGCAGGCAGTCTGGTGAGGGCTGCATCCTCTGGAAGGGAGGAGCACTGCATCCTCATGTGGCGAAAACTGGTGGGGAGAATGAATGCTGCATGAAGCTCCTTTTATAAGGGTCTTAATCCCATTCAGGAGGGAGCAGCCCTCATGGCCTAATTACCTCTTAAAGGCCCTGCCTCCTAATACTATCACATGGCCAACACCTGAATTTTGAAAGAAACACATTCAAGCAATAGCATTCTGCCCCTCTCCCCCGATCAAATACATATTCTCCTCACATGCACAATATATTCATTCCATCTCAATAGCCCTCAGAGTCTCAATTCATTCCAGCATCCACTTTAAAGCCTCAAGCTCAGAGTCTCATCTAGACATCACCCTAAGGAAAACTGCTCTCTGGCTGTGAACCTGTGAAATCAAACAAGTTATGTGCTTCCAAAATACAATGGTATAGGGACAGGCAGAGGATAAATATTTCCATCACATACAAGAAATAGGTAAGAAGAAAGGAATAACGGGGCTCAGGTAAGTACAAAATCCAACAAGGCAGATAAGGCAAACAACGTTAAATCTTGAGGCTGGAGAATAATCTTCTTTAACTCCCTGCCCCACTTTTTGGATGCACTGAGCTAGGGGTTGAACCCTCAAGGGTTCAGGCAGCCACACCCTCATGGCTTTGCTGGGCAGACCTTACAGTAGCTCTCATGGGTTGGAGTCAGGTGCTGGCAGCATGCACATGCTAGAGTTAGTTACCTGTTGGTGGCTCTACAGGTCTGGCTCCACTAAGTGTTGCCTGACTGGGGCTCTCTGCAGTAGCCCTGACTCAACAGTTTGGCTGAACACTGCCCTGGTTGGGACACCATGGAGGCCATGCTGCCGCAGCTCCTGCACTCTGCACACATTCAGAATTAGTACCGTGTAGACACTGCCACCAGAAGCCAATACCTTCTGGAGCCATGGCCCTAGTGTTCCTAGGCCCACTTGGAACACTGCTGAGCAGCTGAGGCACAGGGAGAAGATGAGGTGGCCTTGCCTGGAAGCTCTTCTGCCCTGACAGCCCTGGTACTCTGGGCCTGTGATGGGCATGGAAGCCTTGAAGTGCTCTGAAATGCCTTTAGGGTCACTCTCCCGCTGTCTTGGTGAATAGCAGCACTTGGCTTTCTTTTCCTACTCACCTTAACACTTGCTAGGCCACACCCTTGATTTTCTCTCCTAAACACACTTTTTATTCTTTACGTGGGCAGGCTGAGAATTTTCCAAATTTTCATGTTCTGCTTCCCTTTTAATCATAAATTCAATTTTAAATGATTTCTCTTCTCACATTTTACTATAAGAAATTAAGAGAAGCCATGCTGATTCCTGAACACATTGCTTAGAGATTTCTTCCATCAAATATCCTAGTTCATTGCTCTTAAGTTCTGCCTTCCACAAAGTCCTAAAACATGAACATAAGTCAGCCAAGTTCTTTGCCACTTTATAATAAGAATGCCCTTTCTTCCAGTTTCCAATAAGCTAGTCCTCATTTCCACCAAGGACAACATCAGAATGACCTTTACTGTCCCTTTAACGCCCAGTATTCTCTTCACTACTATTTAAATGATCTCTAAGAAGAATGGATCTTCTCTTATAGCTCTCCTATTCTTCTGAGCCCTCATCAGAATTTCCCTTAATGCTCCGTTCACAGTGATATCGATGTTTTCAGCAATCACTTCACACTTGTTCCAGCTTCTACTCATTACCAAGTTCCAAATCCATTCCACATTTTTAGGTGCTTGTTGTAGCATCACCCCACTCTTGGTACCAATTTCTGTCTCAGGTCATGTGTGCTGCTATAACAGAATACCTGAGACCAGGCATTTTATAAGAAAAATTTCTTTCTCACATTCCAGAGACTGGAAGTCCATGATCAAGGTGTTCATAGGTTGTCTGATGACAGCTGCATCTTCTGGAGGGGAAGAACACTGTGTCCTCACATGGCAGAAAGTGGAAGAGGAAGTGTCTGAATGCTGCATGAAGCCCTTTTTAAAATAAAGGCCTTAATCTCATTTGCAAAGGAGAAGCCCTCACAGCCTAATCACCTGTTAGGGGCCCCACCCTGTGATAATAATCACATGGGCAACATCAAAGTTTTGGAGGGGACACGTTTAAACCATAGCATATGGCCATGCATTTTTTTTTTTTTCTATTTTGAAACAACTTCAAACTTACAGAAAAAGTTGCAAAAAATAGTACCCTTCACTTGGAGACCCTATTCATGCCTCACTAATTCTCCCAATAATTTTTGTTGTTGTTGTTGAGATGCAGTCTTGCTCTGTCACTAGGCTGGAGTGCAGTGGTGCGATCTCGGCTTATTGCAACATTCACCTCCTGGCTTCAAGTGATTCTCCTGCCTCAGCCTCCCAAGTAGCTGGGACTACAGGAGCGTGTCACCATGCCCGGCTAATTGTTTTCATATTTTTAGTAGAGGCAGGGGTGCAGTGGTGTGATTCTGGATTAGCCACTTTTCTGCCAGTACTTTGAGGATATTTCTCTCTTTCTTCTTGTTTAGATTATTTCTAATGAGAAATGGCCAACTTGCCTCATTTAGGATGAGAAATTTGCTTTATATTACTTTTTGGTCCTCTGTATAAAACGTCCTTTTTTTCTCTGCATGCTTTTAAGTTTTTTTTTCTTATCGTATTTTATTAATTTTATTTTTTTTTGAGATGGAGTGTTGCTCTGAAGCCCAGGCTGGAGTTCAGTGGTATGATCTCAGCTCACTGCAACCTCTGTCTCCTGGGTTCAAGCAATTCTCCTGCCTCAGCCTCCTGAGTAGCTGGGATTACAGGTGCGCACCACCATGCCCAGCCAATTTTCATATTTTTAGTAGAGACGGGGTTTCACCATTTGGTCCAGCTGGTCTCGAACTTCTGACCTTGCGACCCATCTGTCTCAGCCTCCCAAAGTGCTGGGATTACAGGTGTGAGCCACTGCACCTGACCTAGGTCTTTTCCTTATTACTGGCTTTGAGAAAATTGATTATGATGTGGCTTGATGTTATTTTTAAAAAGTTACTTTAGAGACAGGGTCTTGTTCTGCCATCCAAGCTAGAGTGAAGTAGCACAATTATAGCTCATTATAAACTTGAGTTGCTGGGCTTGAGGGATCCTCCTGCCTCTGCCTCCTGAGTAGATGGGACTACAGGTGTGCACCACCACCCCAGGCTAATTTTTAAATTTTTTGTACAGATGGGGTCTTACTATGTCATCCAGGCTGGTCTCAAGCTCCTGGGCTCAAGCAATCCTCCCGCCTTGGCATCCAAAAGTCCTGGAATTACAGAAAGCAGCCACTGTGCCTGGGCAGTTTTCTTTATCTTTCTTGTGCTTAGGGTTCGTTAAGCTTCTTGGATCTGTGGATTTACAGTTGCCATCACATTTGGAAGATTTCATCAAATATCTTTTCTTTCTCTTTGTCCCACATACTCCTGGTCTCCTTCAGGTACTCAGATTATGCCTGTGTGAGGCTGCTTGAAGCGGTTTCACAGCCCACTTACGCTCTGTTCATTTGTAAATTATTTTTTCTCTCTGTGTCTTATTTTGCATGGCTTCTTTTGCCATGTCTTCACGCTTAACTTATTTTTCCTTCTACCTTTAATCTCATCCACTGTTGTTTCCTCTCATGTGATGTAGTTTTCATCTCTAGATGTTCAGTTTGGGACCTTTATGTTTTTCATCTTCCGTGAACATATGAATTAACTTCTTGAACATATAGAATGCAGTTACAGTAACTGTTTTAATGTTCTTCTCTCTAATTCTAATATCTGTGTCATTTTGGGGGTTAGTTTTCGCTGTTTAGTGCCTCATCCTGGGTCATATTTTTCCACTTCTTTGCACACTTGGTAATTTTTGGTTGAATGCCAAGCATTGTGGATTTTACCTTGTTTGATGCTGAATATTTTGCATTCTTAGAAATGTTCTTAAGTTTTTGTTTTTTTTTTTTTCCTGAGATGTAGCTAAGTTACTTAAAACAATCTGATCCTTCCAGGGTTTGCTTTTAAGATCTGTTAGTTGGGAATTAGAACAGTGCTTTGTCCAGAGCGAATTGTCCCCTGAGATAATTCGTGAGCTAAGAGCCTTCTCGGTATGAACCCGACGTGCAGTGAAAAATGGTTTTCCCAGCTTGGCTGGTGGGATGGGCACTCTTCATGGTTCTGTGTGTGCACAGGTCATGGTCACCTTTAATCCCCTTGCTGCTTTTTTCCCTGGCCTCTGACTGTGTCCTTCTATTCACATGACGATGCTGATCCCGCCAGGTGGTCCAGGGCCCCTGCAGGTGCCTTCAATGCTCTCTGTGCAGCTCTGTCCTCTATGTCTCTCTTCCAATGAACCCCAGCCACCTTGGTTCCCCAGACTCTGCTTCGTCTCACCAACTCAGGAGCCCACTGAGCTGTGGCTGGGCTCCTTCTTCCTGAACTATGGCCTGGAAACTCTGAACTGTAAACTGGAGCAATCCCAGGGCCTCTTCGTCTGTTTCCCATCTTGCTGGCTGATGTCGAGTGTTCTGAAAACCCTTGTTTCATATATTTTGTCATTTAAAAAATTGTTTCATGCCACCTGCCTCTAATACACATCCCCAGTTACTCCATCCCACAGATGGAGGCTTTCCTTCAGAGACTATGTAAGCAAACTTCCCCGGCACCTTCCCAGCCTCCAAGCTGCCTGTCACTTCCAACCCAACGTGCACACCCAACCCCTAGACAGGAAGCCTCCATGTCTAAATTCAGTCGCAGAGATCTTTTCTGTGTCTTTTTGACATGTTCCCATCATTCACAGAGTAATTCCTTGCCTTCTGACCCATCCAGCCTCATCTTGTTCTTTCCCTGTCTCAGCCCTGGAGTCAACCATTTCTCCAAGAATCCTTGGTATCTCTAGTGGGAAATGGCAATTGGATATAATTTGGGCACTGCCTATGCTGATTTTTGCTGGGATGTCACTGTTGTCAGAACTTCCTGGTGAGAAAAGTTTGGAGACACTTGTATGCGTGGACACACACACCTTTACCTGTGGATTTGTTTGCATGTCTGTAGATTGAAAACCATGAGCTCACATCATTACCCACAACTCGTACCTAACACCCTGAGCCCAACTGCGACTTTTCTCTTTCCATATTTGCATTTTCCGCCTGCACTTCCATGTGAAATTTAGAGCATTGCCTTAAAACAGAGTGGTGGACATCAGATTACCTGCGGTGGTATTTGAATCCTTCAGCTAGATCTGGTAGATCCATGGGCTGACCTTACACCATGTAGGAAAGGGAGCCATTGGCTGCAGGGAGTGGGGCACTGAGAGGCAGCGGGTCCAGGCTGGAGTCGAGGCTGCTGCTGCGTGACCTACGCCGGGTGACCGTCTGAGTGTCAGTTCCCTCATCCACAAAACAGAGATAACAACCGTAGTTCTGACTGCGTCAGGGCATCCCTGTGATAGCAGCGGGCAGCCGTATAGCGGGCATGGGCAGCCGTATAGCGGGCATGGGCAGCCGTATAGCGGGCATGGGCAGCTGTGGTTGCTGCTGCCGTCGGGGAGGATAACCTGGAGTGAGGGCTACAGCTCAGGGCATCACCAGCTCAGAGAGGGCCACATGTGAGAATGGAGGTGTGATGGTCTCATATTAAGAGCTCCTCGACACCCTGGCTCGGAATGATCCCAGGCAGGAGGAAGACGTGGATAAAGAGCGCTGGTTTCTCCGTGTCTTTATCTTACAGGCATCCCCTGACTGTCCACTCTGCTCCAGGCCCTGTGCTGGCCCTGAGGACATGCCAGCACGCGTCATGGAGGTGTCCTGTCTAGGGGATGGGACATGCGCGTTGGGGTGGCAGTGATGGGCATTTTGGAGGGTGGGAAAGTGCCAGGGGACTTTGCTTACACAGAGTCTAGAAGCCTCCATCGGTGGGATGGAGTAAACCATGGCTTGCATTTGGGGGGTGGCAGTGGGTGGGGAAAGTAAAGATTCAGCTCACGCCGACGCTGCCGCTTCTGGACATGGGACAGTCACCTGCCTCTGTGAGCCTCCACTGACTTATGCTGGCCATTAGGGGAGGCTCAGCTGAGGCGAGGGAGACTGGGCCTGCTGGGCCACGGAGGCCTTTCCACCTCCAACATTCTGTGTCTAGCAGAGTGCCTGGCATCGTTGATGAACGGAAAACAGACAGGGAGGGTCCCCAGGTGTTACAGAGACCCCAAGTGAGGGTTCTTGGATCTCACGCAAGAAAGAATTCAGGATGAGTCTACGGTGCAAAGTGAAAGCAAGTTTATTAGAGAAAGCAAAGGGATAAAGAATGGCTGCTCCATAGCCAGAGCATCCCGGAGGGCCGCGGGTGGCCCATGTTTCTGGTTATTTCTTGCTGATGTGCTAACCAAGGGGTGGCTTATTTATGCCTCCCATTTTTAGACCATCTAGGGTACCTTCCCGATGTTGCCTTGGCCTTGGTAAGCTGTCACGGCGCTGGTGGGAGCACAGCAGTGAAGACGACCAGAGGTCATTCTCGTGACCATTTTGGTTTTGGTGGGTTTTGGCCAGCTTCTTTACTGCCAGCTGTTTTATCAGCAAGGTCTTTAATGACCTGTATTCTGTGCTGACCTCCTAGCTCATCCTGTGACTCAGGATGCCTTAACTGGGAATGCAGCCCAGTAGGTTTTGAGCTCATTTTACCCAGCTCCTGTTAAGATGGAGTTGCCCTGGTTCACTCGCCTCTGACACAGGCACCATAGGAATTTAATCCGCCTGAGCAATCTGCCTGTTCTACAGCTTCCTGCTTTGCAGCCTGTTTCTTTTTGAAGCCTGCACGGAAAGCGGTCACCTATTGGGTTGGAAGCAGCTCCTGAGAGATGCAGGTGACTTGCAGAGGGAACCTTGCTCATGGCCATGCTAATGTCTCCACCTGGGAGGGGCTGTGGCATCATTAACACAACACAGGCCCGGTGTGCAGGCCGGAGGACTCGCTGCGTCTGCGCCACGGGGACCCCTCCTCTGAATGCCATGCCACACCCTGTCCCCTCCGTCGCCCCATAAAACCCTCCTGTCATTGTCGCTCTGGGAGACAGTGCTGTGGAGGACACGCCCAGGGCTCTCCTTCCTTGTAATGAGTAACAAAACACTTGCTGATGAAACCTGCGTTCTTGTGGAGTCATTCGTTCCTCATCAGGTGAAAAACCCTTGTTTTTTCAGACAACAGAATGAGTGAGTAAATGAGTGAGTGAATGATAGAGTCTTGGGACCCTGATCCCAGCCCATCATTCCTTTGGTAGTGGTTACACTGGCCCTTCTGTTTGCCGATTCCCAGCACCTGATTCCTGCCGGTACCCCCTCACTGAGACAGGCAGCACAGCCGTCCACACTGCAGGGAGCACCCCGGACTGAGGGCAAAGGCCTGCCCTCTTTCCAGCGCATCAGAGCTGCAAAGGTCCCTGCTGCCATTGACGGAGGCTCACTGCATGTCAGAGGTTGTTCTGAGCTCTCCTCATTTCTTTGATCTCATTGCCTCGTTGTCACAGCTTTAGCGAATAGCACCGTTTTCATTCCCAATTCGAGGACAGGGAAGCTGAGGTGCACAGAGGCTAACTTGCTGGCAAGTGTCAGAGTCAAGGGCGGGGCTCCTGGGCTCCCAGGACTGTGTCCTGGTTGGACAGGGACAGGGCCAGTAAGAAGGCAGCCTATCAAGAGGATAATGAGTATTCAAACGCTCAGAGGGGGAGCTTTGCAGCCACTGGAGGGGCGGGCCGGAGCTCAGAGAGGATCATGAACCCTTTAGAAATGTAAAGTGCTGTAAATATTAGCAACAAGCAGCCCGCTTACATAATCTCCCATTTTTCCATTGTGTTGCAAATTCTTGTACGTTTTCTTGCTCTCTGGGAAAGATGGAGGCAGCTTGTTTAATAACCATAGTATTAGCAAGTTATCAAGTATTTGATTGCATTTTCCAGAAAGCACCTCAGTGGCTGGGGGATCATTTCACATCTGCCTTTTCTACTCACACTCAGCAATTCTTGCCTCACGGCCGGCACTCCTCAGTGTAAAATTGTCTCGTGTATGGCGGTTGAGGGAAATTATTTTTTAAAGGGAGGAAAAGAGTATCCAATTTACAGATGTCTTGTGTAATGCACGAAGCAAGAATGACTCTTCCTGGCCCGGAGTGTGGACAGATTTAGCAGGCGTCAACAGAATGCTGGAATGGGTGTCAGATGGAGGCAACTTCTTCATGTAAGTTCTGGGTAGAACTCATGCAGTTAGCTGCTTTTGTTGCACTGAATCCGGGGCACCATGTCCTCCTCCTTCCAGGGCATGGATGCTGTTGGCTCCAAAGATGTGTGGAGTGTGGGAGACTCCTGGCCACCAGAGGTGGGACTCTCCTTTGCTAACTGCTGCTAGACTTCCTTCACTAAGGGCCGAGCAGAAACCAGCCCCTTGGAAAGACTCCACCCCTGATATCCACCAACCTGATGCCGCCCCAAAACAACCAGCCTGTGTTCCTTCCTAAGAGACCACCAACCACAGGGTGATTCTGGCTGGTCCATGGAGGATGCTCGGTGCGGGTTTTCCTGTCCTCTGCTTCACTTCACCACAGCCAGGGAATGGTGGTAGCCAGGGATGACCCAGATGGGCTTGATGTGTGCACAGGGGTCCTTATAAGAGGGGCCAAGGGAGAAGCTACGAGAGATGACAGCAGAGCTAGGGGGTGACCTTCAGAGAGGTGGGAAAGGGCTGCGAGCTCAGGAACACGGAAGCTGGGAAGGGCAGGGAAGTGCCGCTCCCCGGGAGCCTCCTGAGGAACCAGCCCGGTGCTGCTTTGACCCTACGGCCAACTGTCCTGTGAGTTAAGAGTTCTGTGTCAAGACACTCAGCTTGGGGGAATTCGTCACCACAGAGGCAGGAAATGGACATAGGCAGCTGCTATCCACACCAAGCACAAAATCCAGGACCATGTTCCACCCTCCTGCCATACCTGGCCCTCCCCCAAGGCTGGTGGGCTCTGCCCCTGCCCTGGAGCACTTGCCCACCTTTCTTTTGTTGAGACAGGATCTTACTATGTTGCCCAGTCTGGTCTTAAACTCCTGGGCTGAAGCCATTCTCCCGCCTCGGCCTCCTGAGTATCCAGGACTGCAGGTGTGAGCCGTAGAGCTCGGCTGCCTGCCTGCCTTTCACACACACACCTGCCAGTCCCGAGCCGGTACCCCTCCCGCCTCCTTCTCTAACTCACACACCAAACCCACATTCTTCAGGACCAGGTACCAGACAACCAGGGTCCCCCGGAATTCTTCAGACTAGCCAAAGATAAACTGCCTCCCAAGAAAACCCCACTGAAGCCTGTGGCCGGGGCCTTCCCCTCTTCCTTCCTGCCTCCTGCAGACCCCGTGCCGCCCCTGCGGCCCTGCGGGGAGGGGGGGCTGTGCCTGTTGTTTCTGGGGGAGCTGTGAGTAATGAGGCCTTCTCTTTCCCCAGCATCGACCCCTTCCTGTTGCTTCACAGTCACCTTTATAAATGAACACCTGTGCTCAAATCATTCCTGCCACACGGTCTGCGGGGGATCTGGGACAGTTGTGATGGATAGGCTGCGTTTCCTGGAAAGGGTGGGGTGGGGGAGCAGGAGCCTGGCAGGGACCACCTGCCCACCCATGAGAAGCCCTGCTCCCAGGGGGAGCCGCGCCTTTGCAGGGGCCTCAACCCGTCCCACCGCCTGTCCTCTGCCCGGCGCCCGCTCCTGACAGGCTTCTTCCATCTCGGGGGCTGCAGACGTCTCCCCTAATGACTTCCATGCATCTACATCACGACCGGCGCTTGTGCTGAGCGGAACCCTTGTTTCCTGAAAGGAAGCCGGGCCTGAGAAATGACAGCAGCTTCTGTGTGCGGTTTATTCTTCCTGCCTTGCTTATGAAATCAATGTATCTCCTTAGGATAACGCATAATCAAAATCCAATGAATAAAACAGTGAACTCTCCTGGTAAAATGCAGTATCTGCATCCGCGGTACCATCAGCGGGACGCACGGGTGTTTGCTCTGGTTCTCTGGAGATGGTGCTGCGGGGGCCTGCCTGCTGCCCACCCGCAGAGCCGCACAGCGGAGCTGGGGTTCCTGCCTGACCCTGGGCGGTCTATCCCGACACTCGCTGGCTGGTCCATGTTGATGGCTTTGGCGTTTGCTGGGTAACCCCATAAAGGAGTCTCTTAAAGTGCATCTTTGAAATTCTGGCGCTGTCGCCTCCAATAAAAGCCGTGGAAGGGAAATTTCAATAAGATAACTCAGGAACATTTAATTTTCTGCTCCTTTGGATTTCCTATCTTATTACAGCCATTCAGTTAGCTAATAAATGTCCAATCCTGTCCAATCTTTGTAGTGAGTGGAGAGGCTGGGATTTAAATAATTGGACGGAATGTCTAGGGGGCAGCTTTGAGCCGGGCCTGCCAACAAAATTGGTGGGTGCGATGTCGAGCCTGATTTCGGAAGCTGCTTCGTCTCATCCTGGCCTGTGTGTCCCCTGCCCTGCCCCAGGCGGCTTCACTCACCTGAACTTGAGGGGCTGTCTAGGAAGCAGGGACAGAAGCGTGGATGACATGAGATCCTGGTTTCCTTCGCGGACAGGAGGATGGGTCTGGGCTGCTGGCTGAGGTGCCTGGTGAGACCCGCAGTTCTGGAAGTCTTCATCCTGTTGTGTTTTGCCGAGCTGGGCCATGAACTTGGCAAGTGCAAGAGTCGAAGCTCCACCTTCCGGACTGCAGACAGTGCTGGCCTCCCTGTGAGCAAAGCCCGTGCTTCCTGGGGCCTGAGCCCTCCATGCCTGCTCCACGCCACAGGCCCTCAGGGTCATGGTGGGACCTGGGTTTGGCCACATCCTCCTGCTTCCAGTTACCCTGCTCAGAGGCCATTCTGCAGGGCCTGGGATAGAGCCACTCAGGGGAGGTGTCAGCCATCACCAGTGGGCGGCCTCCTCGGTGAGGCAGCCCCTCTCCGCCCTCACCCACTGTGTGTGCTTTCCACGGGGCTACATGTCCTTGGGGAGCTAACCCACAGGGCTCTGCTGTAGGTGCTGGGCATGGTTGCCCATTGGCCTTGTTGGTGGCCACCCTGCAGCCCTGGGAGGAAAGTCCCTCTGAGGCCACTGTGAAGGCACCTGTGGTTCCAGCCACGCTCAGCAGATATGAACTCTCCCAGTAAAATGCAATGTCTGCATCTGTGACAACATCCACTGGGCACACTGACTGAGCAGAGGGCATGGCCCTCAGCCATTCACAGCGAGGGGACACAGGTACCCCAGTGGATGTGACAGCGTTGAAGGGTGAGAGAATCTGGGGTTCAGGGAGCTCGTGGTGGTACCAACCCAAGCTTGGGGCCTGAGCCCGTGCACTCCAGGCTGTGAGAGTCGGGAGGGGTCGGCCAGGTGGGAGGCGGGGCCCAGGGAGGTCCTGCAGCTGTGAAGGCAGGCAGGATGTGGATTTGAATCCACACCGTTTACACCCAGGTCCTGGGCAGATTCCACCAACTCAGAACAGGCTGTGATTCTGAGATCTTGCTGAGAGCTTTTCTGGCCTCAGTTTCCTCATCTGTAAATTGGGAGTGTGGGTGGCTCCTCCCCTACTTTGCGGGTGACCTGGAGGCTTCACTGATTACAGACATGGGCCTTACTTGTGGATGTGACTGAATCTCGGGGCAGATATGCATTGCCAAATGGCCCTGATTCTGGGACCCAGTGAGTGAAGCCGGAACCCAGGGCCTGGAGCCCAGGATCCTCAGGTCTGAGGCTGTTATGATCATGATGCCAGTGTACACGGAGCATGTGCCAGGTGTGTTGGTATCAGGCCCAGGCCAAGGCTGTGCGGGGACTTGATATGGTTTCTGAGTGTCCCACGCCCAAACCTCACCTTGAATTGTAGTCCTTATAATCCCTGCCTGTTAAGGGTGGGACCAGGTGGAGGTGATTGGATGGTGGGGGTGGTATCCCCCAGGCTGTTCTTGTGATGGTGAGTGAGTCTCTCTATCTGATGGTTTTTTATAAGCACCTGATTTCCCCTGCTGGCACCCACTCCTTCCTGCCGCCCTGTGAAGACCGTGCCTGCTTCTCCTTTACCTTTCGCCATGATTGTAAGTTTCCTGAGGACTCTTCAGCCATGTGTAACTGTGAGTCAATTAAACCTCTTTCTGGGGCCAGGCAAGGTGGCTCACGCTTGTAATCCCAGCACTTTGGGAGGCTGAGGCGGGCGGACCAAACCCCATCTCTACTAAAAATACAAAAATTAGCCGGGCGTGGTGGTGCGTGCCTGTAATCCCAGCTACTCAGGAGACTGAGGCAGGAGAATCACTTGAACCAGGGAGTTGGAGGTTGCAGTGAGCCGAGATTGTGCCACTGCACTCCAGCCTAGTGACAGAGCGAGACTTCGTCTAAAAAACAACACAAAAAAACCCTCTTTCCTTTATAAATTACCCAGTATCGGGTATTTCTCCCACAGCAGTGTGGGAACAGATTCGCACAGGACTGTCTTCCTGGTCATCACAGCAATACACAGCAGCAGCCAAGGCCCTGGGCCAGCAAGAGCTGAAGCAGGACTTTGCCTGGATTCCTGATTCCAACCCCCCAAAAATGTCCTTCTCATGTGCTTGCCCTGTTCAGGCTGTGGGGCCAGTGGAGGGGGCAGTGGGAGGAGGTGGGCCCCGATGTGGCGTGGGTGCTGCCTTCTGACCTCAGTGGGTGTGTCAGGGCCTTTCAGCCTCTTCCTGGACTGAGTGGAGGCGATGTCTGGTGACCCTTCTGGACAGGTGGGTTCTTGGTGGCCATGGGATTCTCCAGAGGGCTCTGTCTCAAGCTATCCTTAGGACACGTTACAAGCGCCAAAGGCTACACTTCTCCCCTTGGTGGGCAGAGATGCAGGCTCCTAGGAGGGGCACTGGGTTGGTCTATGGGTGTGACTGTTGCCTGGCTGCTCCCAAGTCTGGTTGCCGTGGTCCCATGGTGTCGGTGTGTGAAGCCCTGGGGTGTGTTTGTACATGCTCAACCTGGGGGTACATGGCTTTCTCTGTGTACGGACTTGGGGTGTGTGTGTGTACACGGCTCCACATAGGGGTACATGGCTTTCAGTGTGCGAACCTGGATGTGCACTGAGGCAGGTGCCTCTCAGGGTACACAAGCTTATGGGTGTTGGTTTTTATTGTGTCACAAATGGATGCAGGCAGTGGCTTAGAGTGGCACAAATTCATGAGCTCCGAGCTCTGTAGTTTAGATGTTTGGCAAAGCTCAACTGGGCTTTCTGCTTAGGGTCTCACAAGGCTGAGATCACGGCCTCAGCTGGGTAAAGCTCTTATCCCAGGCTTAAGGAAAGGATTTGCTCCTGATCTCATGTAGGTTGTTGGCCAAATCAAGTTCCTTGTGGCTGTAGGTGGGAAGTCCCGTTTGGCCACGCCAGCCACTTTCCTTCTCACGTGGTCCCTGACACCTCTGAGCCAGAAATGACATGCTGAGTCCTTCTCAGGCTTTCCACACCTCTCTGTCTTCTGCCTCAGCCAGAGGATTATTTGGGTCAGGACCACCTGAATAATCCCCTTGTTTTAAGGACAAGGTGGATGTTTGTAAGGGAAAGATGACACTATATTTACAGGTTCTGGGGATTCGTGCAAGACATCTTTGGAGATGCGTTTTAGAAACTCTGACCCTCACCCAGGGGGCATGTTTGCATGCTTTCAGCCCACAGGCCCCAGCATGTCCACTGGTCAGGCCCTGTGCTATGCACCAGGGGTGCCGGGAGGCAGGGACATCACCCTGCACCCTGCCCCGAAGCCCACAGTCCAGCTGGGAGACAGGCAGCATGCAAGAACCTCCTGATGGCAAATGGGCGCTTTGCCTTAGAGAAGCTGAGGCCCAGGCAGGGGAGGAAATCATTACCTGGGCCTGGAAGGCAGCCCTGGGCTGGGTCTTGAGGGCACCTGCCTACACTGCACTGGAGCCAGTGTGTCCTGGAGACTGGGCACTCTTGAGTGCCACATGGGTGTGTGCAGCAGGCAGAGGGTGGGAGGTGAGGCTGGGGGCCCACAGAGGCTGGAGTGTGGAGGCCGGGGGGCCAGGTGAGGGAGAGCAGGGACCACGCAGAGGTTCAAGCATTCTCTGCTTGACAAGCAGCTGTGCACGAGTGCGTCTGTACCAGCGGTGCCTGCAGCCCTCTCTTACCTCAAAGCCAGGATCCGGAGGCCCTGAGATCCCAGGCCCATCCAGAACCTCACTGGCAGAAGGAGCTCTGGCTCCCCAGACCTGAGGGCCCCCTCTCTCAGCTTTTGGGGAACTTTGGTCTCTAAAACTGTCCATGTCCTAACTGCAGAACCTGTCGTCTTGCGTGGCTAAAGAGATTTTGGGTGTGATTCATTTATGGATCTCAAGATGGGGAGATGCTTAGAGGAAAGGGGTGCCCAGTGTCATCAAAATGGTCTTATTAGAGGGTCTGAGGGAGCTCAGGCATTAGAGGAGAAGAAGGCCATGTGACATTGGAATCAGGGAGAAGTGTGGAGATGCACATGGTGGGCTTTGAGATGGAGATGGGGCTGGGGGCCAGAGCCTGAGGGAGCGCAGGTGCCTCTGGGAGCTGAAGGCAGGAAACCGACACTCCCTGAAGGAGCCAGGGCTGCAAGCACCATGACATTAGCCTGGTGACACCGATTTTGGACTTCTGACCTCCAGAATCAGGAAGAGAATGAATGTGACAAACCAAAGCTTGTCATTTGTGACAGTGGCCACACAGGCCCCACTGCTCGGGCGTCGGGGTAGAGTGGAGCCATACTGGTGGATTTGGGATCCTAATTCTTGCTCTGCCCACAGGAGAATGGCCTGATGCTGAGACTGACAATTCTGCGGAGGTGCTGATGTGAAGGGTGTGTGGGCCGCGGAGTCACCTAGGTAGTCGTATGAAGTGGTGGGAGACACTTAGCCTCCCAGTGTGCAATCAGGAAGCCAGGAGGGTGGAAACGGGGGTACAGTCACAGAGGAGGCACAGGCCGGAGCTGGGCATGGGCTGGGGCAGGGAGGGTGTGGCACTCAGAGTCACCTGGGGTGAAGAAAGGCCAGGCTGTGCGTGTGTGCTTGTGTGTGTGGGCGTGGCCCTGGAGGCTGAGTGTGAGCGTGTACTGGAGGGTTTGTCTATTCATCCAGCAAGTGTGTGTTTTGCCCAGGTCCTGGGCTGGTTCTGGGCTCAGAGGTGAGCCCTGAGACACCCTTGCCCACGGTGGTTCAGGGTCCCTGGGGTGAGGTGGACATGCAGGGAGACTCTTGGGAGCATGAATCCTGTGATCAGGGGACGAACAGGTGCCATAGAAACGGAAGGTCAAGGGCGTCAGAATCTGTCTACACCTCTGTGCACACATCTCTCCTCCTGCAAACACACACGTGTGTGCACAAGCACAGCTGCATCTTCTGGCTGGACATGCACAGGTGCAAGACAGTTTCAGGGGCCTGGTTTGAGTGTGAGGTGCCTCCCGCTGGTCTACTGGCCCCTCCTGTGGATGGAGAATGGAGGACTTTCCATCAGCTAGAACCCCACTGTAGAGATGGGGAAACTGAGGCTCAGAGAGGTGACACAGCTTTGGCTGTGGTGGTTAGTCTCTCAGGGCTGGTGGAGTGGGAAGCTGAAGCCCGGGCCTGTCTGACGACCTGCCCAGGTGCCACAGTCCTCTCCCGCCATCCCCAGGTCCAGGAAACATTCCCAGAAATCCCGTCTAGAGACAAGCTGCACAAATGAATCCTCCATTTTTTGGGGTCAGATTTTCCAATAACCAACCACGTAAACAGCCTAATGCATTAAACAGAAATCAATCTGCTTCTGCCCACAAAGAATGCTTAATGCCCTGCCATAACTCGCGCTATCTGTTTGGGCCAGGAGAGAGATGGCTTTATTTCCTCCATAACTCTTGGTAGCACAATTCCATTGTTTACTTTGTGACACAACGGGCCGTCATTAATCACCAGGGGAGAGGGATGGGAGTCTCTGACTGGCTTGAAAAGTGGGCTGGGAACTCACTTGGGGCCTCGGCGGGTGACGTTCCTGCAGCTGCATCTTGCTTTGTGGAGAGTTTGAGGACTTGGGGGACTTCCTGTGTCTGCTGCCTTTCTGCCCCAGGCTGGGCGGTCTTCCAGGTCTCTCCAGCCCATGAGGAGTGTTCTGCAAACTTCCGATGGTCAGCTCGGAGCTGCCCGGTGGCTAACTCTAACCTTTGCCATGCTCGTCCCGGAAAACTAGAGACCATCAATTTGCAATCGTCTCAAGTGTAGTGGAGACATTACTGCTAATTGGCAATAAGAAATGCTAAATGGAGCACGGTTTCATATTAATGAGCCGTTTATCAATAGTAAACGGACCGGCTGCCTCCTTCGATCCCTTGATTGGTGTTGGCTTTGTTGACAGCGCAGATGTTTTCCAGAGTATCGAGCGGTCCTCTGCTCTCAGCTGTCCTCACAGTGGCCCTGGGCTCCCCTCCCCCTCCCCGTTTCTGTTTTAAATTTCTGGCAACAACATATGCTGCACATTGAGCATCCACTGCCTGTTAGGAGCCGCGTTTGCACTTTTAACTCCCGATCGCGTTTCGGCCTCACAAAGCTCATGTGCCGGGATAGAGAGGTCAGAGGACTTGCTCAAGGTCAAAGAACCTGGCAGGGCAGGAACCAGGCCCTGTCCGCAGCCTGCTTCTCTGCAGAGCCCCCAGCACTCCGGACACTGGAAAGTGTCCATGTTCTTGCCTTGGCTTCTGGGAAGGCCCAGCCCAGCCAGTTTCTAGCTGGGGATGATGTCAACCACTACAGTGGTCCTGGGACATCAAGGGGGGTATGTCAGTGTTGGAAATAGATGTTGGAAGTAGATGCTTGGTGCCGCAAAGAAAAATCAGCACTGAAACAAAGGATCTTTCAGCAACGCAATTTTTACTTCCTGGACTGCAGGAAGGGCACCCTCGCCAGCCATCTCGCCATGAGAGTACAAAGAACAAAAGAAAACAACAAATTTATTCCTTACGCATTTGGGGTCGTCCTTACTGCTGTGTCTGATTTCCATTGGCTGGAGCCAGACCTCACAATCTAAACTAAAACCCGATTGGCTAACAACTTAAAATTTTCTAAACAGGTAAAAGCAATGGAGAGCTGGGACATACCTGTGAACACGTCCAGCACAGATATTTTGGTTAAAGTACAAGGACATAGAATGTACTATGTGCCTGTAAGCATGGCATGTCTAACAGCTACAGAGGATAGGGCTTCACAAAGTTATTAGCACATTTATGATTTAACAAGGAAGGAAACTTTAAAAAGGAACTTTTCTACTTCCCACAACTGCCACAATAACTTACCACACACTGGGTGCCTTTCAACAGCTGAGATTCACTCTCCAACAGTTCTTGAGGCTGGAAGTCCTAACTCAAGGTGGCATCAGAACCCCACTCTCTCTGCAGGCTCTAGGGGAAAATTCTTCCTGCCTCTCCCAGCTCCTTTCCTCTCCCTGCGTTCCTTGGCTTGTGGCTTGGCTGCATCTCTGCTCCTGTGGTCACCTGGCCTCCTCCTCTGTCTCTTATGAGGACACTTGCTGTCGGATTTGGACTCACCTGGATAATACAGAACGATCTAATCTCAAGATCCTTAAATTCAATATACCTGCAAAGGCCCATTTTCCAAATAAGGCTATATCCGCAGGTTCTGGCGCATGGACGTAGCTTTTTATGGGTCACCATCCAACCTGCTCCAGGTGGGGAAGGCAGGTTGACACCCTGCGTCCTTCCTCACTGGAGAGCTGAGTCCAGGTGTCATGGCAGCAGGTGGTCCTTTCGGTGAGGCTTCCAGGAGGCCCAGGACCTGATCCATTTCCATTCGATTGCCATCTATTCAAACAACAAACATTTACGAGCAGCTTTCTGGGACGTCCACAACCACAGCTGGCAGGGTCCGTCCCCCATGCCAGAGGGAGGGGGAGAGGACGAAGCCAGCAATTATGGTTGTGGCTCTTTGCTGCCCCAATACCAGGGGCTCCACCATGGGCAGCCTGCCAGCCTGGTTTGCTTGACCCTTACATGAAATGAAGCCCCCTTGCTTCTCCCCAGTCTCGACAGAGGAAGGATGCCAGGGACAGCCTGGAGAGCATGTGGCTGTGTGGCAATCTGGAGAAACAAACGCGGGCCTTATAGAAGCTGCTCAGCAGGGCTTTCAGGACCAGACAGTGCTGCACGCCCAGCGTGGGCTCTTGGTGACTGTCACTGACCTGTTGAGGCTTTGTGATTTGGATGTGATTTCTGCCTCTATTAACTGAGAAGCATGGCACTTACTTGCTCCTGCCAGAGTCTGGTGAAGAGGCCTGAGTTGGAGAAGAGAGGTGATGCCAGCCCTTTGCCTAGGGGGAGCCTGGAACACATACAGCAGGTGCCGGAGAGGTGCTTGCTCTCTCCTGGACAGAGGAAGGCTGTGGGAGCCAATTCCGTTCTTGGAGGGGCTGCTCTGACCTTGGGAAGGGGTGTGCATTGGTGCTGGGAACACTGTGGACCCCTCGGTGGTAACTGAGCAACCCCAAGCTTCTGGGAGAATTGGCAAAACCGGGGCTATCTGAAAGAACGAGAAGAAATTGTTGATTTTTAAGTTGTAAATTCTTTTAGAATTTGGTTTCCCCGACATGAGTTAACTGAGGCTTTCAGGGAAGTTTTAGACATCCACGGAGCAGCGTTATGTGGTTTTCCCCGGGCCCAGCTTTGAAGAAAGCTGCTTCTTTGTCTTGTTTTCTTTTTCACCGACCACCCGATCGCTTTGAGAGATCTTGAATCCACGTTGATATATTAGAAGCTGGTCCTCCAGTAGATTGGCAGCACAGAGGCCTGGGGGATGGAAGATGCCACCGGTCCCCAGCACGCCTCCTGTGGAAAGGGGCTCATTCCTCCCTGTGCGTGAGTCTGGGTTGGCCTCGGCCGCTCCGTGCAGTGGGGATGGCAGGTGAGATGCTGAGCAGGTCCTGCCCACCTCTGTAAGTGGTTCAGCCTTGGTCTCTTGGAGCCTTGTGAGCTGAAGCAGTCTGAGGCTGCCATGCTGCCAGGAGCCCAGGCTGGTTGCATGGAGAGGCTGGTGTGGAATGGGGGCGCCCAGCTGATGGCGGAAGGCAACCCCAGCCCCAAGGCAAGAGTCCACCATGCCTCCACGCCCTCCACCTCCAGCTGTTGCTGCTCCTCAGCTGAGGCTGCGGCGTGCTGGGCCCTGCTCCAGCCCCTGGCCCACAGGGTGATGAGCAGTTCCACAGTTTTGCTTTGTGCCACTGAGTTGGGGGTGGTTTATTACCCAGAGCCAGGGGTAAGGCGTTTGCAGGGCTCTGGCTCAGGGCTGAGCTGATCCCCCTGCTTTTCTGCCTGTCACCTGTGGTCCTGGCTCGGTCTCAGCTGGCATGGCTGGTGCTCACGAGAGCGGCTGTCCTGGCTGGCATGCAACAGCCACGGTTGCAGCCACAGCAGCAGCAGCAGCAGTGCCAGCAGGCACATGTGAGAGTGTCCTGGGGCCAGGCCACAGGAAGCATCGGACACCCAGGAGCCCATCGGTCTCCCCACAGCACGGCACAGGCCCTCGCTCCTCCCATTCACAGAGAGGAGGCTGGCGGCTGCTGGGTCACGGGCTCCGCGTGGCCCACTCCAGAGCTCCAGCACCGCACCCTGACGTGATGCTGAGTCCCAGTGGACAGACCCTACCCAGGGTCTGTCCCAGGAGGGGGCCAGCACCGGGACCCTTGCTGTGTCTCTAACCTGAGCCCCTCTCTGGAGGTGCTGCCTCAGGGGCCTGCAGAGCGCATGCACAAAGGGCATATGCGGAGTGTGTGGTGCCTGTGTATCGTGTGTGTGTGTGTGTGTGTGTGTGTGTGTGTGTGGTGTATGATGTGTTTGTGTGTGATTGTGTATGGAAGAGGTGCATACACACACGTGTGTGTGGTACCTGTGTGTCCCGTGTGTGTAGTGTATGTGTGTGTGATTACGTAGGTGAGTGGTGTGTATACACGTGTGTGGTACATGTGTGTCCTGTGCACGTGCCTGTGTGTGTGTGGTGTATGATATGCTTGTGTGTGATCATGTATGAATGGTATGTACACACATGTGTGGCATGTGTGGTACATGTGTGTCCTGCATGTGTGTGTGTGGTGTGTGATGTGTTGTGTGTGATTGTGTATGTGAGTGATGTGTACACACGTGGTGTGTGTGGTACATATGTGTCCCATGTGTGATGAATGATGTGTTTGTGATTGTGTGTGAGTGGTGTGTACACACGTATGTGGTGTGTGGTACATGCGTGTCCCGTGTGTGATGAATGATGTGTTTGTGTGATTGTGTGTGAGTGGTGTGTACACACGTGTGTGGTGCATATGTGTACAGTGCCTGTTGTGTGTGCATGTGTGATGTGTGCAGTGACATGTGTCTAAGCACTCATTCATGTGTGTGTGGTGCGTGTCATGTATGTTGTGTGGTATGTGCTATATGATGTGTTTGTGTGTGTGGTGTGGAGTGCGTATGTGTTGTGTGGTGTATGATGTGTTTGTGTATATGTGTGTAGTGCACGTGTGTGTTTGGCGGATTTGCAGGCAGGCCTGCGCTTGTGCTGCAGGGCAGGTAGGAGAGGGGACGGGTGCCAGGTGTTGAAGGAGACCTCTGGGTTAATGCAGCCGGGGAGGTCAGGCCTGGGAATGAGGTGGGCCTTCTCCAGAGGGAGGAGAGCTCTGCTGCTCTCCTGCTCGTTGGCTGCCACTGAGGGGCCACCCCTGAAGAGCCTGTGGCCATGCCATCTACACCGGCAAACTGCCCGCTGCTCCCGCCCCAGCTGGGCAGAGTTCACGCTGCCCCACCCACCCCTGAGAATGCCTGGACAGCGCTGAGGGTCAGAGGTCATCCACGCAGGCAGCCGTGTACCCAGCCCCACATTTTGGCCACCATGAGATGGAGGAGCCGGCGAATGAAGCCAGCCTGTTGCTCCAGTGTTTGGGGAGGTTGCTGTGGCCCCAGTGTCCCCAGAGCCAACAGAGACACAGGAGGTCTCTCAGCACAGCCCAAGGCAGCCACGCCTGAGTTACGGTGCAGAGACCCAGGTGTCCCCAGCACCCCAGCCCACGGTACCATTCAGGGTGGGAGCACCCAGCATTTTACAGATGGGGACATGAGGCCTCAAGAGAGGCAGGGCCCTGCCCTAAATCCCACAGCCGTGTGGGCAGAGGTGGCCCAGGACCTGGGCTTCCACAGCTCTCAGCCTCTTGCTCACGGTTCTCCATCCCGCAGAGGTGGACGTGGCTGAGAGTCCCAGGCAGGCTGGGGTTTCAGGGTCTTAAGCCAGCCCTTGCGAGATGAGTGTGTGTCTAAGCCAGAAAGCCATGCAAATGGAGGCCTGCAGCAGACCAGTGAGCCCAGAACCTCCAGGAAGCCCAGGTCTCCTGCTGCCTCAGAAGCCAGCCCTCTCTGCTGTCCACAGAAGCTCTGGACTATTTGAATATCTTATGCAAATGTATGGAAATTTGACTCAGATCCTCAAAGATCTGACGCCTTGACTTCCATTCCAACGTTTGCTTCTTTCTCTTTGAACAATTAGAATTACTTTAAATGGAGGGAGGGATAAAGGTCAAAGCGTTTTCACTTCTCAAAATGTGGTGCGGATCTGAGGAGAGGCACTCTGACTGCTGGGATGGGGGATGCATTTTAGAGCCAGCTGACAGCTTCTGGGCAGACCGGCATCCACAGTGACACCTGCTACCATTTGTGGCCAGTGGCAAGTGTGTCTGAGCACTTCAGTCTGTGTCCTGTAGCTTGGTCAGGGCTGGGTGTGCAGATCACCAGCCCAGAGCACACTGTAATCCGTAATCCTGCTGTGAGCAAAGGAAGTGCTGGGCAGAAAGAGGAGGGTGGAATGAATAGTCGGTTTCTTCCTGGGGCTATCTGGAGACCTTCCTGGTAAAGGTGGCCGCTGGGCTGGACTACAGAGGCTGACAAGAGGTTGGCTGTGGGGCATTGACACAGAGAGGGCGGGAAGGCAGAGTTTGGGCATGGGTAATGGGCTTGGGTCAGCTGAACAGGAGAAGAGGCTGGTCTGGGACTGGCTCCCTGCCCCCCTGGCGGGCAGTGGGTGTGCGTGGAGCTGGGTCCTCCTGGGGGAGGTGGCTGCACCCTACTTATCTTGGTGCACAGGACGTCCGGTGCAGAAAGATGGAGGTCAGCAGGTGAAGCATAGTCGATTGACAGTCACAGGTGTCCATGGTATCTTCCAGATGTTTCCCATCTCTGGATGTTGTATAGTGTTTGAGAGGTTTTTTTTTTTTTTTTATCTGGAGCTTACAGATTTGCTACTTGGGTGCACTGGATGTCTTTGGGCTGTAATTACAGCATTCTTTATTACTGACAGGCATAGCAGAGAATTTCTAGTAAATTCTCAATATGTGAAGAATTGTTTCCACAAAACACCTGGCGAGCTTTCCATGCTGTTTCCTGGGGATAGGAAAGATAGGGGGTGCCTTACTAAAGTCCTCTGACATTGTCACCCTACTTTGTCCCAGGCCACGTGGCGGATTGGCTGCCCTGGGCCATGGGAGCGTCCCGAGGGTGCTGGCACCCCTGGGTTTGTAGCTCTGGCCTGGAGTGTGACCTGCCACTGCCCGCCTCCCCCTGCCTCAGTTGGTTTGGTTCCATCTTGTCATGGCCGCTGCGTTGACCTGCTGAGCAGCAGGTGGAGGGAATGAGCGCCAAGAAGGGGGCAGAGAAGGAGCAGGCGGAAGCCACCAAGAAGCAAGCTGGCACTGAAGAACCTGGAGGAGGAGGCGGGTTTAAGACCAGAGGATGGTCAGGAAATGGGGAAAACAAAAGTAATGCAGGCAGGTGAGTTGTGTTTTTAATAAACCACTGCTGCTGAGAAAGGAAGGAAAGGCGTGTGGAGACGCACATCTGCCCACAGCACCTTCCGCAGGCCCCTGTGGGCTTTCGTCACACCGTCTGGAGGCGGGGACGCCGTCTAACTATGTGCGCTTTGAACTATTCTGTGCTTGGCCTCACATCTATGGCAGAGGTGGAGACAGCCCTCTGGTCCATCACTTGAGGCATACAGGCTGGACCACCGGGTATGGCCTTGCTTATGGCCCATCCCTCAGTGGTGTCCTTGAACCTCAGCGCAGGACTTGCCTGCCTCCAGGCTGAGAGTGAAGGGGAGCCTGCCTTCACTAAGGGCCAGGACTTTCCCCTGCTCCCTGGGGCCTTTACTGACCCATTTTCCAGATGAGAAGGCCGAGGCTCAGTGAGGGTAAGGGCCTGCCCGCCGAATCCAGGACTCACAGTGAAGACTTAGGACTACATCGTCTTTTTCTCCAGGATGCTGGCTTCTGCCCTCCTTACTGGCCAGATGCAAACCTGGGGAAATATGGGAATTAGAAAAGTTCCTTTTTAAAGTTTCCTTTCTTGTTAAAAAAAAAAAAGATAAACATGCTAATAACTCTTTGTGAAGCTCTATCCTCTGTAGCTCTTAGACACACCATGCTTACAAGCATGTAGTACATTCTACGTCCTTGTACTTTAACCAAGATATCTGTGCTGGACGTGCTCACAGGCATGTCCCAGCTCTCCATTGCTTTTACCTGCTTAGAAAAGTTGTAAGTTATTAGCCAATCGGGTTTTAGTTTAGATGGTGAGGTCTGGATCCAGCCAATGGAGATCAGACACAGCAGTAAGGACGACCCCAGATGTGTAAGGAATAAATTTCCATGTATTCCCTTTGTCCACTGTACTCTCATGGCAAGATGGCTAATAAGGGTCCCCTTCCTGCAGTCCAGGAAGTAAACATTGCATTACTGAAAGATCCTTTGTCTCCGTGCTAATTTTTCTTTGCAGCACCGAGCATCAGTTTTCAACAGGAAAGAATGCCTGTCCTTCCCAGAGCTGCTGGGAGGGCACTGTGGGATCAGCCCCACCTCTGCCCTTCCCTTTCCTACCCCTCCCGCCAGGCAGGGGCTAGGATAGTCATGCTTCTCTTCCCCTCTGGGGTCCTCCTTCCACAGGCCTTGACCCCAGGGGTCTCAAGAAGGGGCAGAGAAGGAGGCACACAGGCCCCTTGTTGCCCCCTGAGCTCCCAGAGTCTGGGGATGGGAGTGGGAGCTGCAGGCGTCTCTGTTTGGGTGTCAGCTTCTCCTGGGTTGCCCTGGCATCTCTGATGGTTCTCTAGGTGAGCTGCTGACTCTCTATCCGACCTCCAGACCCATTCCTGCCCTGCTCTGAGCCCCAGAAGCCTGGTCCCCATGTACGGCATCCCTCAGTGGGTGCAGCCCATGGAACATTCTGGCAGGAGGTGGAGGGAGGAGCAGGATGTGGCAGGTCTTCTCGCCCTGCCGTGGGTGTGGGTTCCTGTGTGTCCTGCTCTCGAGCTCCTGGGGCTCCCACAGTCTCCCCCACTTGCCCCTGCCCTCCGGAGGTGGCCATGACTGCTGTGGGCTCGGTGGTCCTGTCCCCAGGGTGCTCCTCCACCCTGCCCTCTTTGCTGGAAATAGCCTTCATTAATTCTGCAGCTCAGCCTCTGAGTGGAAATCTGGTTCCTGCTGGCAAACCGATTTTCCCAAAGTGGCATCATGATTAATTTGGTGTGTTTAATTACTAAAAGGACGTCGTCTCTCTTCCACTCTGCTCACCAGTCCTTCCTTTCTGGCCTGGTTTTGGATGCTCTTTCTGCAGAAAGTGTTTCCCCCACGTCCGTCCACACCCAGCCTTCCCAGGGATCCCAAGCTGCTGTGAGCTTCCCGAGGGCCCGTCCCTCAGCGGGGGTCCTTGAACCTTGGGCCCACTGCCCCGGGGGTCTCTCCCCCGGCCTCAGTGTCAAACCTGGGTGCACTGGCTGTGCCCTAGATGGAATCATTGAATAAAACCATTCTCTAACTCGGTATTAGAGTCGTTAAGTCCAGGGTCTAATTAGCTTAAAGCTATAAAATCATCAGGACAATTGCCGGCCTGTGGGTAGCCAGGGTGTTCGTCGTGGACCCCTTGGCTTCATGCCACTCTGTTGACCTGCTGACCTCCTGAATCCCATGTTTTCTCCTCTCCCCCAGAACAGCAGGCTCTTAGGGGTGGATGGGAACCCCGAGGCCACCTCCCCTCCTCCCCTCTCAGCACCCACCCCGTCTGCACGCAGGAGTCCCATACATAGGGAGCTCATCTGTGCTGAGCTGCCACCAATGGCTGCTTCTTTGCATGGAGACAAATTAAACTCTCTCCAAGTGGTGTTAGTACAAAGTATTACGAGTCTGACTTCCGAAATCGGGAGAGGGCTTGTGATGTGGGCGGGCAGGTCCTGGGCCCCTTCATCCTCTTTCCACCAGCCACAGGCTGCGGGGACACCTGGCTGATGTGAAGCCCTGGGTGAGCGTCTGGTTCCATCTGTGAGGCCGATGCTCCCACCTCCCTGACTGCTCTGCGCTGGAAAGAAACCCAGGCAGGCTGCTCACTCGCGGAAGGCAAGCTTTCCTGGGCTGTTCAGCGCCCAGGATGCCGCACCCTCTGCCATGCACCCAGGACGCAGAGGCAAGGGACCATTGCCGGCCTTTGGAGATGGGAGAGAAGCAGACAACACGGAAGGCACCAGGAACTCCCTTCCCAGCTTTTGAGCCCACACCTGGGGCCCAGCAGAGAGCTGAGGGCTTCGCCTCTCCATCCGCCCTTCCTGCAGTGTGACAAGGTGGCACCATTGTCACTTCTACTTCACAGATGAGACAGGAGGCTCAAGGAGGCCTTATGCCCGGTAAGAGGAGAGGCAGGGATTGGAAATGTTTGTCTGCAGGTCCCAGAACCCAGCTGCAATGTCTTCCAACCTCCACTACAGGACACGGAGGGACAGGGCACTTCTAGCGTGTAAGCGGCTGTGCCCGTGTGTGGCAGGCCCAGCAGAGAACGGGACTGCTGCGTCAGAATAGACAGCAGCAGATGGATGCATTGGTGCCCACTCCAAGTTAGAATTAATGTCTCTCTATTCTGGGTTCTCCCAGAAACTAGATCAGAGCCCTGATGACAGTTTATCCTCACAGGTTGTCAGCCCTGGACAAATCCCCACCCGCTTCTTTCTGTTCCCCACGCCACATCCCAGCCCAAAGCGGGGGCTCCATGCCTGCTGGCTGGCGAGGATTCCTTGAGCAGCCCCTGCTTTGGAGTATATCCTGCTGGCCTGGGCATGACAATCACTGCTTCTTGCCTGAATATTAGAGCGTAAAGCACATTGCGTGAGGCACTTACAATATACTGAGGAAATCTCATTCCCCACTTGAAGCCCTCTGAGCAGAAGCACTGAGTGGAGCCCAGCGGTTCCCATTTTTTCCGTAGCCTCGAGGTCCCATGGGATTGAGTGGCTGTGGCCGTCCCTGTCCAGGTCCCTGAGACAGAGGCTCTCCGAGAATCCCCCTTCAGCGTCACCTCCCCTTCTGGTGCGGTGGTCTGGGAGCTTATTCGCTCCATCAATGCACTGGTCAGATGTGCCTCTGGCTTTTGATTGGCCAGGATGCCTGGAACCCACATTTTCAGCCCCATATGTGGAAGATGCTGGGGGCGCCGGAATCCTGCTGCCAACATGGTGTGGCTATTTCTAGCACGGTCTGGGAGCTCCGTGTCCGTGGGGTGGCTGTACCCGCAGGGAGGGCTGTCTGGAGTCACACATGTCCTGGATCTGCTCTGACTCCCTGGACCTCAGCTCAATGAGAGAGAGTGGCTGTGAATCCCTGGGGGAGGCCTCCCGCCCGGCAGAGTCCCCCGCCTGGCCCTGGCCCATTTTAACTCCGACATCCACAGTCTTGTGCCCTCTTCTTTCCAGGCAAACCACAGCAGAGACTCTTGCAGAATGGAGAATCAATTTTCATAAGAAGCTAAATGGGTTTGCTTTTTTCCCTCTGGGAGAGGGAGTTTTTAAAAGACTCCTGGGCTGCGTTTTACTTCTGAACTTGGGTCTCCAGCTGCTTCTGAGCTAACTGAGCAGAGAGCGTGAATAAGGAGGGGTGGCCACCATTTCTTCACACCCACTGGACATGTAGGGTTAGCACCGGGTTGGAGGCTACCCGGCAGCCACAGGACAAGCCCAAGCATGTGCCGCTGTGGTCCATGCTGCGCCGGACACACCACGGCCTGAGTGTCTCTCTGCCACGTGAGATCAGAAGTCATTTCAGAGCCAGGTTGTGTCTCCTGGGAGAGTCACGCATGGCTTCCGAGACGTGGGGATGGTGTTGGTCAAACATGCCAGTCCGTAGCCCCCTACATAGTGACAGTCAGACCTACCATAGCGTCGATCAAACACGCTGGACGGTATGTACCCCGCAAACATGCCAGACCATAGCCCCCCATGGGCGCTGCAAAACCAGGCCCAGAAATGCACATCCGCATGGCACTGATCATGAGGTTGGCCAGCCAGCCTCCGCAGCTGCCAGCCCGTGTTCTTGTTTGTCTCTGCATCTCAGGGCTTAGAACAGAACACGGCACATAGAGTCCACTAGGTGTTCACTGGATGAATAAATGAAGGAAGGAAGGAGGAAGGGAGTCATCTCCGGGTCATTCCGCTCTCCAGCTTGAGGATGTATTTCTCTGGGGAGGGCGGTGAGAGCCTGGAGGGCCAGAGCACACAGTACCCCCATGTACCATGATTTCATCTGCACCCTCACTCTGTGCCACACACACTCAATAAACACTGGCAGAGAGAAGATCAATCATACCCTGCAGTCAAGGAGCTTTGCAGGCGGGGTTTAAATTCTCTGTGATGGCAGAAGTCCTGATTAAGCCACTTTTCCTTTGATAATTCCTCAAAGCGCCTACAAACATCTTTGCTGTGTGATCTCTCACAGGGTTCACAGCATTGTAACGGGTGGATACTTCTTTGGTTGAAAAGTAGATAAAGCCGTCGTCTTGTGTTGAGGGGTGGTTTTGTGTTAAAACAGGGTTTTAAAGCACTGGACTCACACGTGGCTGGCGAGGTGCTGGATGTGGCGGGGAAAAGGCGGTGTTGCCCTCTGTGTCTTGCTCGCTGGTTGAGTGGAAAGGCAGGAAAAATCAACTACACTGCTTAATTTTTTTTTTTCCTTTTGTACTAGGAAAATACAGTTGATGACTGTGAGATTCATCCAGGATAGGACTCCATCAGCAGTGCTCACGTTAGATCTACTGATTGATTGGTACAGAGAGAAAGGTTCTTGTTGGCTACAAGGAGAACATTTTGTTGTTTAGGGAGAAGGTCAAAAAACCCACCCACCCACCCAGCAACCAACCGACCCACTAACTAACCAGCCAACTTACCGTAAGTGAAGAGGTCCCCCCTCACCCGACCTTGTCTGGAGAGGCTGACCCAGTTCTCCATGCAGAGCCATGAAAGGGGAGGCCATTTCACAAATGGGCAGGTGCGGTGGGTGAGCTGATGTTGGCACATGCCCTTGAAGAAGGGTCTGCAGCCTGTGGAGCCACCCATGCCCTTGCTTCTCCTCCACTCTTAGCTTCTGTGATGGCAAGTCCTTGCCTACTTCTCAGTCCCCCGGGGCTGCTCCTCCTGTGCACACCTCATGGTCATGGCCTGTGCCATGTCTCCTGACAATTTGATTCATTTCCTTGGATTCTGTGGCTTTTGCAGTGGAGGTGTGGCCGTTGCCTGGCATGACAGGAACAGAGGACAGGCAGGTTGAGGGGAGCATCAACTCACTCAGGGAGGAGGACGGCCAGCTTGCCGAGTCCTGGACACTCAGGTGGGAATCCATGCCTGGAGTGCCTGACGCTTGGGCGTGACCACCATGGTCCAGAACCAAGAAGGCCTGGGTCTGAGCCCCAGGGGAAGCCACACAGTAGATGTGTGTGTGTGTGTGACTTTGGACATTTTCTTAATCTTGGCTTCCTCGTCTGTGAAGAGGGGATTGTGACGCATGCATTAAAGAGCACCGTTTTGTAGGTTCAGTGAAAGTTGCACTTGGAAAGCACCTTAGGTGGTCGCATGCCTGCTGACGGTCACCGTTTCCAGCTCCTTCTCTTCATTGCTCTCTGTCGAGTCTGCCCTTGTTTCAGTTCACCAACCTTTTGCATTTATTGAGCATCATGCATCCTCCTGGAAAGTGCTAGGTGCACACTTTCCCCGACAGGCAGATAGACAGATGGAAAATGTTCGGGAGGCATCATGAATAATGAGCCTCTTCCTCCTTCCTCCATCCCACTGTCTTTAATGTGGCCCATGCATTCCTTGCTCTTACTGAGATGCTGCGATCTTCCCCAAAGGCCAAAACCCCCTCCTGTCTCGCAGGTCTATAGCTGACCATGTTTGGTGTATTCCCATACATCCAGCCTCCTTACCTGAGTGGACCAACTCTCCATGCTCCTCTGCACTTTCAGGTCAAGCCCTGCTTGAACCACAATTAACCTCCCAGCATTATTTGGGTGCCCTTGAGTCTTCTGGATCCAGACATGCATAAACCATTCCTCTTCCTGGACTTCTCTTCCTGCCACCCATCTTCCCTGCCCTGGTTAGGTTGCTACCTCCTCCTGGAAGGCGTCTGGATGTCCACATGCAGTCAGCGTTCACTCCCATTCCCTGCTTCCTTTGTAGAACATGGAGATTGATGCACATTTCTAAACCATCTGTCTGTGGCTCCTCTAAGGCAGGGACCACATTTATTCATCTCTGGCAAATGTGGGAGATCCAGGGAGGCTGGAGCCAATAATGCCTGAGGTTTCTTCCTGGATGACCAGGCAGCTAGAGCCTGTCTTCTCCAGTGATGTGTGAGTCCTTCAAGGGCAAGGATGAGGTTCTGTGTATTTCATGTTCTTGCCTAACACAAACCTTGCATGGGGGGCGCAGGAACCACATCCCACATAATACATCCATCCGAATAACTGACCAAAAATGTGCCTTTTTTAAAAACCAAATTTATAACCCACTTTTTTTTTCATTTAAGTGCTGAAAATCTTTTCTTCCTCTTGGGTGGCTCAGATGGCCAAGGGCAGAGAGAAACATTCTCTCCAAAGGACTAGTTCCTGACCTTCTGCCATATCCATTGACAGCTTGGCAGGCTCAGTCCATTTTTGGCCTTCTTTTCCATGTGGCACGTGAGTTCCCCACCCTGAAAGAACTCAGCTATTCTCGTAGACTTGGTGTATTAGTCTGTTCTCACACTATGAAGAAATACCCAATGCTATGAAGAAATACCCAAGACTGGGTAATTTGTAAAGAAAAGAGGTTTAATTGACTCACAATTCTACATGACTGAGGAGGCCTCAGGAAACTTACAATCACAGCAGAAGGCACCTGTTCACAGGGTGACAGGAGAGAGAATGAGTGCCAGCAGCGGAAATGCCAGGCGTTTATGAGACCATCAGATCTCATGACAGCTCCCTCACTATCATGAGAACAGCACGGGGGAACAACCCCACGATTCAGTGACCTCCCACCGCGTTCCTCCCATGACTTGTGGGGATTGAGGGAACTGTAGTTCAGGATGAGATTTGGGTGGGGACACAGCCACACCATGTCACCCAGCTTTCCTACAGATGGCTTACACATCTCTAGCTTGAACTTCTCCTATAACCTTTATTCAGTAATCACCTTACATTGTGGGTGTCCTGTAAGCCCCGGGGTTAGTCAGGGGTCTTAGCTGCACACAATGGAGGATCTGCTCAGGTTGTTTTAAACAGCAAGGGGACCCTGAGCTGCGCCACTGAGCTCTGCTCATTTGGGGTTTTCCTTTTCTCCTTCCTTTGGTGCCTCCTTGGAGGGGGCTGGCCATGCTCCCAAAGTACCCCCTGGTCTTGTGAGGTGCAGGCTCAGGGCCACTGTGGGCTGGACTGGCACTGTCCCCCTGCCTGCTGCCAGGGACACCTGGTGAGGACGCACTTCCCACTCAAGTAATCCAGAGCACCCTTGGCGCCCTTCCTTGCACATCTGCTTCTCCTGCACTCATTCAGCGGGGCGTGTTGGCCAGCTTGTCTTCTTGCTCTCCGCATAGAAAGGGAGTGTCATAGGTGTGTTCCCAGCCCTAGAGGAGCTAGGAAAAAAGGCAATTTTTTTTTTTTTTTTAAAAAGCACAGCTTTGTTTTTGTGGTAGTGAATGAGGCGGAGAGTACAGGCTGCCCGAGCTGGTGAGTGGCCCCTCTGCCCCCGGGACGTACACCCTGGGCCCCAGGTCCTCCTTCAGGTGGACGGCAGTCTGGCTGCTCCCCAAGGTCGCTGGTGCATGTGCTGTGCCTCTCCCTGACCATCCCTACTGCCTTGGCCATGCTGTGGGGCCCAGCGTGTCTCCCTGGACCATCAAAGCTGCTAATGTGTTTCTTTGCTTCCAGTCTTCCCCTTTCAATAATTTTCATTACCAGGAGGCCATGAATATGTTTAAGAAACACAAATCTGGTCACCCTTGCTCCGTTAGAAGACTTCTGTTTCCTTGCATGCCTCTGGGGGGCTGTCTGAGCCCCTTGCTGCGTGGGGCTCTGCCTCCTTGCCCTCCTCTCCCACAGCTCTGCGCACACTTAATGTTCCATAAAGACTGAGCCCCCTCTGCTCTTGGCTGCCCCTCACAGCTTCCTGTTTGTGCTGTTTCAAAACTCTGTCCTTGGCCTGCAATGAGTTCTCCTCCATTTCATTAACTAAAAAGCTTCTTTGCAGTTTCCAAACTATTCAGATCTCATCTGTCTGAAGTCTCCCTTGAAAGCCCCAAACAGAGATAATCACCCCCTTTATATTTCTCGTCTGCCTCCAACATCCTGTCGTCAGCAGATGTGTCATCCTGGTCGGTAATTACTTGTTTACAGTGGACTCGTATCTTGTATGGAGTTTGGTTCTCAAGTCACCTAGCAGGTAAAAATTGCTCGTAATCAAAATTACCCCTGAAATTCCCTTAAATTGCCCATGAAGAGCAGTACATGAGGCTTTATGTCAATAACTCCATGAATGGTTCAACAGTCGCTCTGGCCTGGGTTGGTGAGTGGTTTGCTAAGACCCTCAAACTTGTTTCTGTCTCCTCGTGGATGCTGAGGAACCACGGTGTGCCTCGTCCACGGAGGCATTTGTCTCCCTGCTGGGTCACTGGTCAGGGGGTTTGGAGAGCCCAGGGGTCTTGCTGGAGGCCTTGGCCATCTCATCCTTGCCTGTGCCACGTTCTGTGGTGTGCGTTCCTCATGTGCATGGTGGATGGGGCTTCTCTCTCCCTGGATCCCCCTTTCTCCCTGGCTCCCTCTCTGCAGCAAACAGAATTGAATTCACGTACATTATATGAGCATCTCTGTGTGCTTCGCTTTCCCATTAGAGTGCATGTTTCACAGAGCAGAGACAACGCACCACTCATTTCCAGTGATCTTTGCTGTTGGGAAAACGATTTCCGAAGCCCAGGCTTGTGTTCCCCCAGACAGCCGCACATGGAGGCCCTGGCGAGTCACCGCTGCATCTCCGGTCTGCAGAGCTGCTGCAGAAATGGCAGGGACGCTGACCCGGAACAGCGCAGGGCTTCTCTCCCTCTCTGTCCGCTTGTGACAGCCCTGTTCCATTCCTCTATGTAGCTGTTACTGGCATCCACAGTCTTTGTTACCCCCAACTCTAGCGTTTTTTGTTTTTGTTTTGAGGCAGGGTCTGGCTCTGCCTCCCAGGCTGGAGTGCAGTGGTGGGATCTCAGCTCACCGCAGCCGCCGCCTCCCAGGCTCAACTGATCTTCCCACTTCAGCCTCCGGAGTAGCTGGGACTATAGGTACACACCACCACATCCAGCTGTTTTTGAAGTTTTTTACATAAAGAAGGGGTTTTGCCATGTTGCCCAGCCTGGTCCCAAACTCCTACCCTCAAGCGATCTGCCTGCCTCAGCCTCCCAAAGTGCTGGAATGACAGGAATGGGACACCATGCCCGCCCCCCAATGTCTAACCTGTAGAAGACTGTGTGCTACCTCAGGGGTTAAACAGCAGATTTCATCTTAGCAACTTATTTAATTTTATTATAAATTAATATTTCCTGATACATGTTTGAGGACACATCCCGTAAATATTCTTTTTACATATATTTCAATCCAGTCTCTTGTGCCTGTTAGAAAATGATCCTAAAGCCCTGAGGAAAATGACCTTGGCCGAGGGAACAGCAGGAGGGAAAGGCCTGTGAGTTCTTAGGAACCGGGGTGTCAGCTCCAAAGGCAATGCAGTATGCTGGAGTCACAAGTGTGACCACGGTGCCCCGCCTCCAAAATCTAACTTGCAGAAGGCCGTGTGCTGCTCAGGGGTTAAATAATACATTTCAACGTAGTACCCTTATTTAATTTTTGTTATAAATGAGTATTTCCTTGTACATGTTTGAGGACATGTGCTATAAACTTTCTTTGATGCACAGACTTCAGCACGTTGTTATTAGTGATGGAAGACGTGATTTTGCTCTCATGGCTCCAGTGCTAGGAGGAAAGCTGCTTGAGGACTCACAGATGTATTAGCCTGCCCACATTTTCATTCATTAATTTTTAAGACAGAGTCTCGCTCTGTTGCCCAGGCTGGAGTGCAGTGGTGCAATCTTGGCTCACTGCAGCCTTCGCCTCCCAGGTTCAAGCAATTCTCCTGCCTCAGCCTCCTGAGTAGCTGGGACTACAGGTGCCCACCACCACTCCTGGCTAATTTTTGTATTTTTAGTAGAGACGGGGTTTCACCATGTTGGTCAGCCTGGTCTTGAACTCCTGACCTCTGGTGATCCACCTGCCTCAGCCTATCAAAGTGCTGGGATGACAGGCGTGAGCCACTGCGCCCGGCCAACTGCCCAATTTTTATCCATTTAACAGAACCATCCTGTCCTAACTTGTGCTCCCTTTGTCTTTGAATTTCTTGAATTAGACTTAGAGGGTGTTCATTGGTTTTAGTTTGGTAGAGGGTTGTAGCCTTCATTATTTTCCTTGAGCAGTTTGAGGATATTACACAGCTGTCTTTCAGCCAGGTATCGTTGCTGTTGTCAGTTCTCCTCCTCCTCCTCCTCCATTTCTTCCTCCTCCTCCGTTTCTTCCTCATCCTCCTCTTCCATTTCTTCTTCTTCCTCCTCCTCCTCCTCCATTTCTCCCTCCTCCTCCTCTTCCTTTCTTCCTCCTCCTCCATTTCTTCCTCCTCCTCTTCCTTTTCTTCCCCCCATCTTTTTCTTCCTCCTCCTCTTCCTCCTTCTCTTTCTTTTCTTCTTCCTCCTCCTCTTCCATTTCCTTCTCCTTCTCCTCTTCCTATTCTTCCTTCCTCTCCTCTCTCTGTATTGTAGGCAATTTGTATTTCCTCTGTGTTTGCTTTAAAAATGCTTTGTTTGCCTTTTAGTTGCCCAGCGTTGGGCCCAGGTGTGCATTTGTATTTAATGATCCTATTTAGGACTCCGTGCGCAGCTTCAGCTTGAGAACTCAGGACTTTCTTCATTTCTGGAAATTGCTTAGCCATTACTCTCTGTCTCATTCTCTTTATTCTTGCCACCTGGAATTCAAAATTGACCGATGTTCGGGATTATGTTAGTCTATTCTCAGCTTTCTTGAACTCTCAATTATATTTGTAAATCCCCTGCTTCTCCATGCTGATTTTAGGCGATCTCCTCCATCCTATCTCCAGTTCATCCATGATCGCTTCAGCTGCTTCGGTGTGCATTTAAATGATAAGCTGGCTTTTTAATTTTGGTCATTATATTTTTTATTCTAAGGAATTCTGGCTGGGCACAGTGGCTCACACCTATAATCTCAGCACTTTGGAAGGCTGGGGCAGGTGGATGGCCAGAGCCCAGGAAAGTAAGACCCACCTGGGCAACAAGACAAAACTCCATCACTAAAAAATACAAACAATTAGCCAGGTGTGGTGGCATGCACCTGTAGTCCCAGCTACTAAGGAGGCAGAGGTAGGATCTGACCCCCGCACTCCGAAAGTCGAGGCTTCAGTGAGCTGAGATCACATCCCTACACTTCAGCCTGGAGGACAGAGTGAGACTGAATCTCAAAAAAAAAAAAAAAAAAAAAAGAAACTCTATTTGGCTGTTTTTCAAACCTGTGTGTTCTTTTTAGGGTCTTGTTCTTTCCTAATAGTTTCTACTTTATCCCTCTATTTTAAATATAATAATGTGATAGTTTTACAGTATTCTCATATCTCAGGTCCGCAGGGTGCCGTGGTGGGTTGTAATTTTGTGCCTTTTCCGTAAGGGAGGTATACGGCCTTGCTGTGGCGACGGGAGGTGCGGTGCTCCCTCTGAGACAGTAGACTTTCTTCCCCACTGACATCAGCTTTGGAGGAAATCTTGCCAGTGGGACATGAGCAGCAGTGACACATTTGAGCAGTAGCTTAAGAGGCATTGCAAGGTGGGTTATGGGATGGCTCTCCACTTCCATGAGAATACGTTCCAAATACAGGCTGTTCATTCAGAATGGATTTTGGGATGCAGAAGATGGAGGGAGCAGAACCACAGCCAGTCCACACCTGCTGCCCCTACTACATAATGTTTCTGGGGCAAAAACCTTTGTTTTGATAAGCCGCTGGGATTCTGAGGTTGTGTGTGACACGGCCTGTCTGATACGGCTTGGCAGTTCCCCTGATCTCCATGTGTCATGGGAGGGACCTGGTGGAAGGTAATTGAATCATGGGGACGGTTCCCCTGTGTTGTTCCTGTGATAGTGAGTGAGTTCTAACAAGACCCGACGGTTTTGTAAGGGGCTTTTCCCCACCATCGCTCTGCACGGCTCCTTCCTGCTGCCACGTGAAGAAGGATGTGTTTGCTTCCCCTTCTGCCATGATTGCAAGTTTCCTGAGGCTTCCCCAGCCATGCTGAACTGTGAGTCAACTAAACCTCTTTCCTTGATAGATGACCCAGTCTCTGATATGTCTTTATTAGCAGCATTAGAACAGACTAATACAGTGTCCTAGCCAAAGCTGGCTGAAACAAGCACAAACTTGTATTTTTGTGGGGTCCTCTGGCACTCGCTCATGGTGGGCTCTTTCCTTATGCAGTTTAAAGCTTTTAATTGTAAGTTTCTGTTCCCTGTGAGTTGTTTCAGTTCTTAACTGGCAGTCTCATGGACTCTGGGGGTGGGTAACCCTCTGCTAATGGGTATATCTTCTTTCTCCTTGCTTCTGTCAAGGGATCTGTGATTTTCACGCATCTGGAGTCTTTGCTCATCAGAGAACTTTTATTCCCTGTTGATCTTGTAAGGTCAGACCTCATAACTATATATGGCCAAAGTTAATTTTCCTAAGATACTTTTTTTTTCATCCATAGCCAGGGGCAGACACAGCCTCCCTTGTCAGCTCCTATTTGATGAGCAGTTTCTTGTCCCCTTTTCAGGGTGGGGTGGCCCGTCTTAGATCCTGGTTTATGCAGGGGTCTCAGTTTCAGTGTCCCGCCCTTACTCAGGGCCATGCCTTTTGCTCAGAATGGGTGCAGAAGCCCCAGGTCCTTGTCATTAGGGCCGACATCAGGTCAGATGCCCCCAGCTGCTCTGACCCTGAGTTTCCACTCTATCTCAGGCACGTGGCTCCTTTTCTTTCTTTTGATCTTGATTATGTCTATAACTTTTAAAAAGCATACTTTGGCTGGGCAAGGTGGCTCACACCTATAACCCCAGCACTTTGGGAGACTGAGGCGGGTGGATCACCTGAGGTCGGGAGTTCAAGATCAGCCTGGCCGAAATGGTAAAACTCTGTCTCTACTAAAAATACAAAAATTAGCTGGGAATGGTGGCAGGCGCCTATAATCCCAGCTACCCGGGAGGCTGAGGCAGGAGAATCTCTTGAACCCAGGAGGTGGAGGTTGCAGTGAGTCAAGGTCGAGCCACTATACTCCAGCCTGGGCGACAAGAGTGAAACTCCTTCTCAAAAAAAAAGTATACCTTACTCAGTTTTTCTTGCATTTGCAGTGGGGGTGGCGGAGGTGGGAGCTGCCCAGGCCAGCTCGTCCTAACAGCTGCCACACACCTGTGCATGTCACCTTGTGTATCTTCTCCTTGAGGCTTCATCTCCATGAGGGCAGGGCCCCTGCCCGCCTATGTGCCACCATTCCTCAGTGCCTGAAACACAGAGGTGCTCTGCAGATATGGAAGAACTGATTGAATGAATGAAAAGCTAAGGAAGAAGGCAGGAGGGGATCCATGGAAGGGGCTGGTGGCATCTGTCCTTCATGATTCTGTTTCTTCGTCCCCTCCTGGACACCTGGGCTGTTACAGAATTGGTTTGTTCATTGTGAAAGGAAAATAAATCTTGAGACCCTAAAATCACTAAGCCCAAGGGAAAAGTCAAGCTGGGACCTGCTTAAAGCAAACCTGCCTCCCACTGTATTCCTAAAAAAGATAGTTACCAAGATACAAAAGCTACATACCGCCCTCACAGGAAATTTCCTTGTGGACAAAGGACAGACAGAACACAGTCTTCTCTCTGCTCAGAGATAAATGCCTATCTGATTGTCTCCTTGGGAAAAGCTAAGAAGAAACGCAAAAGAATGGAACCCTTTGTCTCTTATCCACCTGTGACCTGGAAGCCCCTCCCTGCTTCCATCTGTCCCGCCTGTCTTGATGGAACCAATGTACATCTTACATGTATTGATTGATGTCTCAGGTCTCCCTAAAATCTATAAAACCGAGCAGTACCCCGACCACCTTGGGCACAAGTCATCGGGACCTCCTGAAGCTGTGTCAGGGGCAGGCGTCTTTATCTTTGGCAAAATACACTTTCTAAATTGACTGAGACCCATTTCAGATATTTGGGGTTCACAGCAGGGAATGAGAGAGGGTTAGGAAGTGCCTTGGGGGGAGTAGGGCTGCTCTTTGCTGTAAGGCCCTGTTTGGGTGCACATTTGAGGAGCTGGCCTGGGGCTTTCCTTTCCCTTATTTCTGTGGCAGCCAGAGCAAGGTGTGGCCCCTGCCCATGGGAGCTCATGGTGCTGTGGATGAGGGATACGTGACAGGCAGTCACAGACTCCCCACTCTGTGATGGGCAGGGGAGGAAAGTTAGAGGGTGTGAGGGAGGGTGGGCCCAGGAAAGCTTCCTGGAGGAGGTGGCACTTTGACCTGAGTGGAGACCAGAATGACACTCTTGAGAGTTTATCAGGTGGACCCAGGCAGGGGTATGGTGTGGAAGAGCATCCCTGATGGGAACTGACATGTGCCAAGGCTTGGGGCGAGAGCTGCAGGCTAGAATCTGTGGGCATCATCTGAGAGTCTTCATACGTCCACACGGCCTCTCAGTCCATCTGCAGAGGCTGGTTTTCTCAGATTCCTCTCACCCAACCTCCTTAAAAATGTAGCTTCTGGCTGGACGAGTTGGCTTATGCCTGTAATCCCAGCACTTTGGGATAATTGCTTGAGCCCAAGAGTTCGAGACCAGCTTGGGCAACATGGCGAGACCCTGTCTCTCTCTACAAATAATAAAAAAAATTAGCCAGGCGTGGTGGTGCATGTCGGTAGCCCCAACTAGCAGGAAAGCTGAGGAGGGGGAAGCGCTTGAGCTTGGGAGGTTGGGGCTGTGGTCAGCCATGACTGCACCGCTGCACTCCAGCCTGGGTGACAGCGTGAGACCCTGTCTCAAAAAATAAATAAATAAAAGGCTCTCTTTTCAGAAGCAGCACATTCACCCAGCGTGTAGGAAGAGGGAGCGACTTATTGAATGGCCTCTGGAGAGGGCTGAGGGACTCCTCTCTCAGGAGACAGCTGGGCTCTAGATGTCCCTAGAACTTTCCAGGCTGACGGACTCAGGCTGCCCCCATGCCCACCAGCAGTGGAGCCTTTTGGGAAAGTGGTCCTCAGGGTCTGGGAAAGAGAGGCTGGTTCTGGGCAGACACGGGCTCTGGCCCCACTCAGCCACGTGGAGCTCTGTGGCCGCAGTGCCCTCGCTAGGCTGGAACCAAGGTGCCTTCCCTTCCAGGGGAGGCACTGGAGGTGCTTAGTGAGGAACTGCACCCAGAGCCCTGGTGGTTGTTACTGTTGATAACATCTTGAGCCAGGCTCCTCTTTTTTTATTCTTAACTAATTCATCCATGTTTTATTTATTTCACCCAAAGCCCTCTGTGAGGAGACAGGCAGAGGCCACGGGCTCCCTGCAGGGGCTCTGAAGCAGGGATGATGCCCCTCGGGTTTGGGGGAGATGTCCTTGCAGACTAAGCTTCAAAGTCCACCCAGATTCCCCACCCTGAACCCCAGGAGCTGAGCCACGGGGTCCCACAGGCAGGGGAGGAGGTCGGGAGGAGCTTGAAACCATGGAGTGCATACTCAATTTATTAACTTTGACTTGTAAATTAAAACCCCCAGTGGTACAAATCGGGGATAAGCTAAGTGAAAATGAGAATTTGCCTTTCCTTTCTGCAGCCTGGAATCAGAACTGCAACAACTCAAAAAAAAAAAAAATTGGAAAAATATTTCAATTACTATGCAGATGGGTTTTCGGGGTCTGGCCTTTCTGTCATCTTGGTTCTATATCCGGTGTTCACTTGCTTCAGAAGCAGGACAGAGGGCTGGGCTGGGTGTCAGAGGACAGCATCTCAAGCCGGCTTTGCTCCTCCATAAGCAGGGGGTGAGGGGAGCCTGTGGTGGGCCTCAGTTTCCCGTCATCCCCCATTCCCACCCAGCCCCAGGAGACCAGGCACATACCTGGTCTCTCTGTATCCCACATCAAATTGCTCTGGTTGCCCTGGTCCCACTATTGCACACCCCGCTCCTGCAGAGGGTGGGGGAGCCGGGCCTGCATCACATTCCATGCAGGCTTTAGGACAGGCCTTCCTATTGCATTCATGCAGCAGATACCCACTGAGCACCTGCTCTAGGCTCACTTGGGGCTCATGAGTCTGGGAGGCAGGGAAGCCTCCATCTGTGGGGAGGCACAGGATGGACATGAATGCGCTGGAGGAGCGTATGTGTGTGAAGAAAAGCAAGAGTGAGCAAGGAGACACTGAGGAGGTCCCAGCCAGGGTTGCAGGTGCCACAGGCCAGAGCTCTGAGGAGGCCAGGGATGGAGGGAAGGCAGGATGCAGCCTCTGCTGCCCAGCTTTCTGTTCACTGATTCATTCATTTCATTAACATGGAATGAGTGTCTTTCACATGCCCCAAACTCCCTGGGGCCTCAGAACACCCAGCAGAAAGCCCGGAGCTCTGCACCCACCCTCTAGGCAGGGCATGGGGCTTTGTGTGTGCGTGTGTGGGGGGGGACGGTCAGGGTCTCTAACCGAGAGGGGTGGTGGGCAGCAGCTCTTAGCTGGAGCAGGTTCTTGATGAAAGGTTGGAGGGCATCTCAGAGAGCAGACACACGTGGACGGATGAAGACCCAGGAGGAGGGTGTTGCCAGGAACAGCTGCATGGGGCGAGGGGGTGGAGGGTGCAGGCAGGGGCAGGTAGGGTGTGAGGGGCATAGTGCTTTGACCGCCAGGAACCCTGAGTCCGTCTCCATTGAGGCACTGGCCATTTATTCAAAGCAGTGGGAGAAGAATGAAGAGTTTTCCAGAAGGCTCATGGCAATAGCCATTCAAGTGATGGTGGGGGATGGGGCAGTATCCAGACAGGAACGGGGGTGCACTGCATTTGTGAAGGGCACATGCGGGGGGTCCTGAGGGCAGAGGAAGGGCCATGGGTGCCGTGGCCCAGGGCAGGACTGTGGGTTCCAGGGCCTCCCCATTCATTGTTGAGACATCCCCTGGGCCACCCCTCCCCTCATGGTGGGTAACAGACCACCAAAAGCTCAGAGCAAAGGAAAAGGGGGAGCGTCCCCTCCTCCAGGACGCTCCTGATCTTCCCTGGTGAGCATGGCCTCCCTTCTCCTCCTGGCTCCACACCTTCTCTTTGCTTCCTCCCATTGCATTTCTTGTGGTGGTCTAGGAAAAAGAGGAGGAACCTGAAACTAGGACCTAGGGGGAGGTTTCTAATCCATGTGAGTCTGATGTTTCAGTGGCTGAGACTTATTCACCCCAGATGACAGTGATGTGTTAACTGAAATGTCACCAATGGAACCAGAACTGGGGGCTCATTAGTGCCCAGCTGGTAGCAGTGATTAGGAAAATAAGATCATTTCCCCACATGCTGCAATGCCCTGAGACTCCACAGTGAGGCTGGCATCCCCGCTGCTGAGGGGTCAGGGCATGGACTTGGCGGCTGTCACCTCACTGTCCCCTCCACACCCAGGTCTCTTCTCTACTTGGGCGCACATGCTCAGCCGTGGGTGCTGCATGCTGGGTGCTGGCAGTCTGAGTCCTGGCTGAGAGGCGTCTCCTGCTCTCACACAGGTCACCTCAAGGTGACACTTGTACTCAACCTTGTCCCGGACGCGGGGACGACAGCGCTGTGACACCTGTGTAGCCCATCCTGGGACGAGGCCACTGCCCCTCTGACCCAGCTGAGCTGTTTTCCATCCTGTCTTCTTCCCGAATGTATGTTAAAGAGACTGAAAAGTGAAGACACTGATGGCGCGATGCAAATGACGAGACTATCTGGGGCCGGGCCTCGTGGTTCTGGGAAGAGGAATAAAGTCATGCTCAAGGGAAAAGGGCCGATCCCTGGAAATGGCGGCAGAGACTATGTCGGTGGAGAAGGAGTCGCAAAGCAAGCAGGTGTCTTTCCACAACAGAACGTGAGGCCGATGCACGCTGGGAGGTGAGGATGGCCTTTCCCGCCACAGCCCCACGGCAGCCTGCCTTGGCCGCCGGGAAAAATGTAGGTCTATTTCAGAAAACCTGGGCACATTCCCATCCTCCTCGGGTACTTTGCGGCCATAGCAGTTATTTTCTCAATCAATCGACGTGCGTTTGGCATCAACCATGCATCCAGAGGTTGACGTTACGTGCCTTCTGCCCCCTGATGCCAGGTCCCGTAAGAGTCCTTGAGGCTCAGCCTGGCAGCAGTCGGGTAACCAGGGGGACTTAAGGTCATGGTGACAACTGTGAGTGTGGCTGGCTGGGTTGGGGAACATACACACCCACAGGTGACATTCATGGCCCGGCTCCACTTAACCCAGCACGGACTTGTGCTCCTGCAGAACGCTTTCCACACACAGCACCCACGTCCTCCTCTGGGCTTCCCACGTGCTCCACAGGCCCAGGAACGCTGGCTCTGTCCCTAGAGCCCCACCTCCTGGCCTCCTGGGCCTTCTCTGGGGACACCGGAAGCAGGTCTTAGTAAACCATGAGGGTGTGTGGGTGTGTGTAACCCCGAGGTCTGGCACGTGGTAGGGACCTGTCAATGGTAGTTACCTCTTCTGGCACCCAGCCTCACGTTCTGTTGTGGAGACACCTGCTTGCTTTGTGACTCCATCTCCACTGAAATAGTCTCTGCCGTCATTTCCAGGGATCGGTCCTTTTCCCTTGAGCAGGTGGGGTCTCCAGGGTGCGAGGCCATTCGCGTGCCTACACGCCTGTTTGGGGCTCCACACTCTGCACGCTAATCTAGTTTCGTTCCTCTTTGCTGGGACCCACTATCACATCTTTGCCTGCTCAGCTCCTCATCCACCTAGAAATGCCCTTTCTGCCTTGTCCTGCCTGCCGGGTGCCTGCGCATTATCTAAGATCTGGGCCGGGGCCAAGCCCCACGTCCCCTGGTCCCCTCCCTGTACCATGTAGTGCTTGATGTTCCAGCACGCATGCCCTTTCTCCTGCTCCCTGACTGTGGGGAGGGCGGGTCCTGGCCTCTGGGGGCTCCTGGGAGCTCATGAGTTCAGCTTGAGTGTGTAGCTTTCTGGCTGATCACAGATCTTGAACATATCCAGTGCTCCATATGCGATTTGATAAACCAAGTGTTTGGAGGAAGGCTTGATTCCTACCGGTGGAGTGAATACATTGGGGCTCAGAACTGTAGGCCTGTAGCAAGCAGACTGCAGTCACCGGACCCCTACGCCACACAGGGACCCACTTTGGAGTTTACATTACAGCTGTAGATTTCCGTGGACAAGGCTTCCCCAGAAGGCAGAGTCCTGGGAGTGCACAGTGCTGGGCTGGCTAACCCCGCTCTAGAGAGCTTGTGGTTAAATGTCCTGGAATCCTCAACAGTTGCTGTGACATTTGTACCTGGAAATCATCCACGGTGGGAGCAGCTACACCAGGGCTATTGGTGATGACTGCGAGGTGCCTGCCACAGCTGCTGCCCATGTTCCTCCTGGACTCCGGAGAAACTCTTTCCTGACCGCCTTCAGGCACCACAAGTCATTTTCTCGGCTCTCGGTGTCCTAAGAAGCCACACCCCCACCCATGCTGGGCCTGGCCGGTGGGCAGAGTGCTGAAGGCATAGTCATCTTGCTCTGTGCTGGCCCTGTGGGGAACAGTGGGTGAGTGGGTGGGAGGTGGACTTGTCATCCCGTGAAGGACAGGCCCAAGGCTTAGCCCTGCAGTGAGTTCTGAGCCCCTGATGTGACTTCCCAGAGACTGGGCTGCTGGGTGTCTGGGGAGCTCCAGGCCAGATGCCCCTCAGCTGAAAACACCCTTCTGTTTCTAGGACCACGTTGTTTGGTGGGTTTGAGTCTGCTCCTCCTCAGAACCCAGACGGTTGGCACTAGCTCTGGAGGCAGACACCTGGTGCCGGCCCCCAGAGCAGCCACACCGGACACTGCTCGTGGCGCAGCCTGACTCTGGAGTCTTTGAATCACAGGTATGTTAGAGTCGGCCCTTTTGTCGTTAGAGCCTCCTCTCTCTAGGTGGCAAAACAACTGGGCAGCGACATGTGTCTGCTTTGCTCTTCATCAGATCATCAGCCGTGAGCCCAGCGACCAGCACCTGGAGGTCTGCTAATGAGTGGGCTGCATTCACAGTGACCACGTGTCCGTCACGGCCCATGGGGAGGGGAGGGGCTGCCCAGTGTATGCCCGTGTCACTGCCACTGCGTGTGGCACCGCCCTTGCTGTGGGTATTGTTATTTCCAGTGTTGCAGAGTGTGGCATCTCACCCAGGCTGCGTGCGTCACCTCCGCTGTGATGACTGTGCTTGTGCCCCCACTCCATACCGTGTGCATCACCTGCGCTGTGACGGCTGTGCGTGTGCCCCCCCTCCGTACCGTGTGCGTCACCTCCGCTGTGACGGCTGTGCGTGTGCCCCCACTCCGTACCGTGTGCGTCACCTCCGCTGTGACGGCTGTGCGTGTGCCCCCACTCCATACTGTGTGTGTCACCTTCGCTGCAATGGTTCCTGTACTCTTGTGATGACCATCCTGGCTCAGGTCACCTCAGATGTGGCATTTTTCCATTATGACTAGTTTATATTCTTACCCTGAGGTTTGGCAAAAATATTGAATCAATTGTTCTTAATTATGGCCATCCTGTACACTTTGCATTGCGGAAACAGTTCAATAATGCTCTACAGTGCAAAGAGCCCTAAGAGCACGGCTCAATACCCAAAGTGGAAGGCCAGACTTTTCTTTTTGTCCAACTCATAAACTATTCTTAAATGTGCCATATTTTCCTGATTCGATCGTTGCTCCCCTTGTTTATGGCTCTGCTCATTGTCCTGTGTCTATGAAATGAAGCCATAATAAATGCCAATCATGTTTAGTTCCTCACCCGCAGTCCTGGCTGCATGAAGGCTTTGGGCTGTGGGGTTGGGGAGGAGAGGCCCTGGGTGAGCTCCCTCCTTGCCCAGCTGTGTGTCCCTAAGGACCTGGGGATTCTCTCTGAACTCTGTCTTCTGTCCATGAAGGGAAGGGTGGACAGGGAGATGGAGGGCAGTGAGCAAACACCCAACAAGTAGGCTTGGACCTGACTCTGTCAGGGTGTGGGTTGGTGTTCTCAGCAAGACATGCACCGATGAAACCCAGCTCAGAAACTCCTTCCAGCTGGGCACTCAGTTTCTCTGAATTTCGGTTTCAACATTCGTACAGTGGGCAAAATCAGCTCTGTTATGGGCTGCCGATGGCTGAGATGAAAGTCTGTGTCTCGCACAACGTGGACCTCCTGGGAGGCCTCTGCCGCCGGAGCCCTGGTTCTGGTGAACAGAATCAAGAACCTCAGGAGTCACCTGCCTCTGTCAGATGTGCTGTGGTGCCTCATTGGCTAAGAGCGCTCTGCTTCCCTAAGGAACCAGGAACTTGCTTTGACCTTAACTCTGGGCCCACAATTCATGGGCCCTGCTGCAGAGATAAGGCTGCTGGCATGGGAGATGGGCAGAAGCCCTACATGCCCCCACTGCTTTAGAGGCAATGGCAGGGGTCGGGGCCACCTGCCCCGTGTCTCTCATCTCTCCCTCTGCAGGGACTGAAGTGCCCTTACCCTCCTGTCTCCCACAGGCAGCTGAGCCCCACACCCCCACAGACCCCAGCAGGGGAAGCTATAGCCCAGGTGTGGGGACCCGTGCCTGTGTAGCCTCGGCTGGAGGTTCACACGTGCCTGAGGATGGCAGGTATGCCCGGAAGTGCTCTTTCCCACAGCCTTGGCAGCTCCCAGAGACGTGCTGGCCAGGCTCTCATTTCAGGGAGGAAAAATGCCCCTGCAGCTTATAAAAAGGCCCAGCAGACCCCTGCCAGGAGAGCCGGCCCGTTCAAAGGGAAGAAAGATGTTTCCTGAGGGCGCCAGGCGTGCTGACTACTTAAAAAACCCACTGCTGCAGATATATGCTTTGCAATAAGCACAGATATTGGGCACAGGGCAAAGAAAATCATCCATTTCAGCTGCAGGAGCAGGCCAGCGGGGAGCAGCAGCCTTCATTTATTTATTTATTTACTTCGCTGGAAAAAGAGGCCTTGCAGTGACATGGTAAATTCATGGCCTGCCAGCGCCTTCCCCAGCCGTGGGCAAAGATGCCACGCAGTGTTCTTTGTGAGCAGTACATGAGAGGGGTGCCACTCCCATCACCTGCCGTGCTGGGGAATCGGCAGGGGGCTTGAAAGTCATGGACGGCCTGGGAGGTTCATGGAACTGGGACGCTCAGGACCTGTGATGGGCATGGAGGGAAAGGGGCGAGGGCCACGCTGCAGGCTGTCTGCCTGAGTCCCACGGGTCTTCCCAGTGGGCATCCAGAGGTCTCCCAGGGCTTCTCTGACAGGGCCAGCCTGAGGGTGGCTGCAGAAACGGTGGTTACCTGAGAGGCACATGGCCTGGAGTGATCAGAAGAGCTCAGCTCAGCCTCAGAACACCTGTCTTTAGGGCCTGATTCTGCCGCGGACCAGCTGGGGTCTTTGGGGTTGTTATTTGTCCTTTCTGAGCCTCCCTTCTCCGCTCTAACAAGAGAGTGGTTACAGCTGTTACCAGCCTCCCACGTGAGGGTGAGCCACAGAGGAGGCTGTGGAAAGTTCTGTGGAAGGTAACCGACTCGGTTGTCACTGCAGGGAAGCCGTGTTTGCTTCCCCGGCCACCATGATTGTGCCTCCTGAGGCCTCCCAGCCCTGCAAAACGGTGAGTCAATTAAACCCCTTTATAAATTACCCAGGCTCGGGTATGTTTTCATAGCAGCATAAGAATGGACTAATACAGTAAGTTGGTACCGCAGAGAGTGGGGTGCTTCTATGAGGATACCCGAAAATGTGGAAGTGACTTTGGAACTGGGTAACAGGCAGAAGTTGGAACAGTTTGGAGGGCTCAGAAGAAGGCAGGAACCTGCGGGAAAGGTCCCCACTTCCTAGAAACTTGTTGAATGGCTTTGACCAAAATGCTGACCGTGATACAGACAATGAGGTCCTGACTGAGGCGGGTTTAGATGGAGATGAGGAACTTTTTGGGAACTGGAGTAAAGGTCACTCTTGTTGTGCAAAGAGACGGGCAGCATTTTTGGCCCTGCCCCAGAGATTCGTGGAACTTTGAACTTGAGAGAGGTGATTTGAGGTATCTGGTGGAAGAAATTTCTAAGTACCAGAGCATTCAAGGGGAAACAGAGGATAAAAGTTTGGAAAGCTCACAGCCTGATGATCCCATAGGAAAGAAAATCCCATTTTCTGGGGAGAAATTCAAGTCTGCTGCAGAAATTTGCGTAAGTACAGAATGTTAATTACCAAGACACTGGGGAAAATGTCTCCAGGGCATGTCAGAGATTTTCATAGCAGCTGCTCCCTCCACAGGCCTGGAGGCCTAGGAGGGAAAAGTGGTTTGTGGGCCAAGCCCAGGGCCCCCAGCTGTGCGTGATTTCCACGCAGAGAGAGAGACTGCCATCCCTTCTCTACTGAACAGATCTTCCTTGATGCTTCCTGCTTCCTGGGAAGAGACAGTGAGTCCAGGCCAGGGGTCAGTGGGACCCACCCTGCCACCAGTGATGCCCGGCCTAGACTCTTGGTCTTCTCCCAGGAAGGTGGCTGTGAGTGGCTTTGTTAGACTGGCATTTGAGAAAGTTTGAGGAGATTGCTCCCCTGCTGATGGGAGCAGGAAGGTGAGGAGGAGGGAGGCTGGGAGGTGGCAGTGGCTGTTGGCTTGCTCAGCAGTGTTTTGCAGGAGCTGTTCTGGGTCACCCCCTGCACCAGGCGCAGGGGTGGGTGAAGAGCAGGGCAAATGTGGCCTCTGCCTGCCTGGAGTGTGTCACACAGCAGGGGAGGAGGCAGAGGGCAGGTGCTAGACAAACCCCGTTGTCACTGCAGGGGAAGCCCATTGGATGCCTGGGAGCCACAGTGGGGGTCCTGGCATCCAGTGCCAGCGGTGAGTGCTGGCGGCATATACCCCCACCAACTCCAGCTGCACACAGACAGGGGTACAGGGAAGGATGGGGGCTCTGGGCAGGTGGTCAGGGAAGGTCTCCCAGTGGTGGGATTGAAGCTGCCCTTGGGACATCAACCTTCCTACCATCAAGGACAGACGCGGTGCCCTCGGCATACTACAAATTGAGTTCCTGGGCTTCTGCCCAGGTGGGAAAAATGCAAATGGAAGTCGTTCTCCGGGCAAGGAGATGTGTGCACCGGGACGCAGAGGGTAGCAAAACGCAGGATCTGCGTCTCCTCCTGCAGCGGAGCTGGCCTTGCCATTGGAAAAAAAGATTTGGAAAGATAATTTGAATTTATAAATCCAATTCCAATGGGGTTATTGATGTGCAAAGAAAAGAATACATAAACGTGTGGCAAGGTGCACACTCGATTAGCTCCCTGATTATTTATTTATCCCTAAGAAGCGCTTACCGGAGGATGACAAACATTTGTTTTATAGATGGAGCCCAGAGGACTGACCCTGCCGAGAAATCGGATTATTAGTGCTCTGACAATTGAGTTTACACAAACTTTTACTTCCAGTTATTAAGAAATGCAGAGAATTTATACTCATGCGGCGCCTAAGTGCTCCAGGAGCCACCTGCTCCATCCTCTGGCCCAGCCTGTCTGCTCCACGCCGGCCCGTCTGGCTGCTGCCACACCTGGGCTGGGCAGGGCCAGCTGAGCCCACCCTTGAGGGTTGCCTCTTCCCCTCCACGATGCACTGTCTTGTGTAGGTCACCATGGCAGCCTGTCCCCCTGGGATTCCCCCAGCCCTGTGAGTGTTGCTCTGTTGAAGGTCTGACACCTGCTAGGGAGGCAGCCCACCACACTCTGAGCAAGACAGCCAAGAACAAGGTAAAATCTCTGTCCCCTTCAGCACGGAAATGGCTGCCCCACTACAGGGCAGACACCCACAATAACCAGCCAAGTCCAAGGACACAAAGGAGAGAGGTGGAGTGTGTCTATCCACAAACCCCAGCAAACCTCCGTTCTACCCACTGCACCCACATGGGCACCGCACCACCTTCCTCACTCAGCCCTTCATCCCTGCCAGCCTGCCTGAGAGTTTCCCGCCTGTCACACACAGACTTCTGTTCCCCAAGGCTCATGTGAGACTCCATCTTCAGCCTGTCTCCCCTCGGTCCCCACCCTGCCACTGTGCTTGGGGTGTGTTTTCTTGATCCTGCTGTCTACCCCGCCCCCAGCAGGTGCTGTCCCAACCTCACCTATGTCCCCTTTCTGGGCTGCCTACCTAGACGGCTTGGCTTGGGCTGACTGCCCAGAGGGAGGCTGGGAACACTGGCCGGCTACGCCCTGGGCTAGGTCTGAGCCAGTGTCCCCTCCGAGGCCTGCTCCGTGTCATCTGCTGGGTGGGGTTGAGCCCCGTTTGTCCTTCATGGGAGTCTTCTCCTGAGCCATGCGGTGTGCGCTGCTTTCTCTTCCCTCCACCAGCGCTCCCGGCGTGAAGCCCGACATAGATGCCTTGTACTCATCCCCCTTCTGAAGGCTTCCGGGCAAGCATCAACTCCGAGAGGGCAGGGCGGTGAGTGCCGACTGCCTCTCTGGTCACTGCCTTGTGGCCTGCCACAGACCTGTGCAGGACAAGGTGACTGTGTGGATAACCGCAGGAAGAATGGCTGGTGGAGTGCCGTTGTCACGCACGCCCACTTGCTCCAGGGAGGGGAAGTTTAGAGTTTTCACAAACACATCTTGGTGTTTAGACTTGCTTCTGAGATCTAAAATTCATTGCTACTGCTTTGTTGTATTTTTTCACGTAACTCCATAGAATGTTGTCTACCCATTTCTCTGTTGATCAACACTTGCAGTGCTGTGGTAGACGTTTGTGTGATGACACTGGGGCAGGTGGGGTGTTCCTCCAGGGTGCCTGCCTGGGAATGGAGCGTCTCACCTGCAGAGCATCCTCCGAGGATGTTGGCAAGGTTTTTAGCAGAGACTTTATGGCAGTTTAAAGTTAAAGGCTGTAGCACAGCAGAAAGAGCATTTAAGGAAAGAAAGCTTAGGAACTGTGACACCTAGGAACTTGTTCTGAGATTTCACCATTCCTGTGTCTCATGAATCTTTTGGGTGTTCCTGATCAGCCAGTGTTCAGAGGGAGGACAGTTACCAGCCTGCAGCGGGCCACTGGGGCAGGAGGGGAGGAGGAGGGCACTCCCTTGGGCCCAGGCAAGGGCTGACTATACCTGACCCCAGGAGGCCCACCTTTGTGCCCAGAGGCCCCTGTGCCCATCCACCTGGGCTCGAGTCAGCTCTTCCTTTCCGGCTTGTAAAATTCATCATTTGCATTTACATGTCGTTTATAGTGTTTTTGCAAGAATAACATTTTTATGTGGTAAATAGTAAAATCCATCCATTGCCCCCTTTATGTGCTTTCCTTGGATGTTATGCATGGGAACCGCCTCCTGTCCCGAGGTCAGAAAAACACTGATCTCCATTCCCTCCTGGCCTGCCATGGTTTCCGTCTTCATCCCATACAGCGCTTACGTCCTTAACTGGCAAATGAGGTGAGGTGGGAGTCAAGCTGGAGATCTGCCCCAGAGGTGGACGTTCTGCAGCCCTTTACAGCCCTCGCTAAATGGAGACACCACTGTGCGAGGTCCTGAGTCCTCACGTGTGAAGTGTCTGCCCGTCTCCTTTCTTATTTATTATATTCTTGCCTTAGCATCAAACTGTTTTAGTTCATATTGCCTTAGAGTTCTTTCCTCTCTCCCTCTTTTCAAAATACAGAAGGAACAGAGAATAAATAGCGTGACTAAGGCCCATGCACCTACCAACCAGCATGAGCAACTCTTAACATTCTGGAGGTTTCCTTCAGTTATCTCTCTTTTATAAAACAAATACAGGGCTTCAGATAAAATTGGAGACCTCTCCAGGGCTGCTTCTCCTGTGGCTGACCCTCTCTGTCTCTCCCCAGAATCTGTCACTATCATGACGTTTGTGTGATTTTTTTTTTACTTTTTGCAATCAATGTTGTGTGTTTTTGTTATATATACGCTTCCTGAGGGCGCCGGGCTTGCTGACTAGTTTAAAAACCCACCCCTGCAGACATATGCTTTGCAATAAGCACAGATATTGGGCACAGGGCAAATAAAATCATATATATATATATATATATATATATATATATATGTAAATATACAGGTAATAGTAATGGGCATGTTCTCACCATGAGAATATAGGCATGGTTTCCTCTAGTTTCTTCTAAAGTTTTATTACACACACACACACACACACACACACACACACTAAAAATACACAATCTTAATTGCGATGTTTATTTTATATATATATGTCTAGCAATCATAATGCTGTTTTGAGTTTTTAAAATGTACAGATATAGCATTATATCTCATTGCCTTTTAATTTTTTTACTAGTATTTTTGAGATCTAAAATTCATTGCTACTGCTTTGTTGTATTTTTTCATATAACTGCATAGAATGTTATCTACCCGTTTCTTTGTTGATCGACACTTGCAGCGCTGTGGTGGACGTTCGTGTGATGTCGCTGGGGCAGGTGGGGTGTTCCTCCAGGGTGCCTGCCTGGGAATGGAACATCTCACCTGCAGAGCATCCTCTGAGGATGTTGGCAAGGCTTTTAGTAGAGATGTTGTGGCAGCTTACCTCCTGCTGGCTGCATGCGTGTTCTATTGATTTCCACATCCTTACCAATTCTTGATGTGCGTGGAACTGGGGGTGTTTACAGTGCAGTTCACTGTGGTTTCATTTCCATTTCCTTGGCCACTTAGAAAAGTGGAACTCCATTTGTAATTTCATTGACCATTGAACTTTCATCTGCTGTAAAGCATCTCTGTGTTGTCTCTTTGTTCTTGCTACTGGACACTTTGCCCTTTCTTATTGAATTATAGGAGATCTTTACATATTCTGGATACCAGTCCGATGGTGGTTTCATCGAAAACACCTTTTGCTAGTCTGTGGCTCGGTGTTGAGTTTATCTCTGGCATCTTTTTCTTGTCAGAATTGTATAATCCCTTTGTCTGATCAGTACTGCCCCCCAGGGGTTGAGCTGATTGTGTGTTGTCTAATGGACATGTTCTCTCCATGAGAACGTAGAGATGGTTTTCTCTATTTTCTTCTAAAGTTTTGTTTTCTGTCCGACTTTAATCCACCTGGAATTTGTATTTGCCTATGGTATGATACAAGGATATCATTTTGCTTCACTGATTGGTTTTCACCATAATTTTTTGGTAGCCAGCTTTCCCGATTGACACCCTGACCATAGGTCAACTTTCCGTACGTGTGGCCATGCTTCGGAACTCTTGACCTACCTCTGGTGAATTATCTGTCACACATCTGTGAGCCAATATCATCTTATTTCAATTACTGAAATGTTATATTGATAACCCATATATACTGCATATGTCTAAAGAGGTTTTATGTATATTCTTTTTTTTTTACAGAATTATCTATTTTTATACATTTGCTTTTTGTAGAATGTTTTCAATTTTTTTAATATAAATATTCTAAACTTACAGAAAAGCACAGAGGGTAATACAGCACCCTCTCACGTACCTTCCACCCTTGCTTTGTTAGTCTGACGGATTTTGGCTTCAGATCTTTTCTGTAAAGGCTCGTTGCTGTTATTGAATGAAAATCATTATGAACAGAGTGATGCCCATTTTGTTCTCTCAACTCCCATTTTTCTTCTTTAAGCTTACCCAATTCTGAACTTTTATCATTTTGTATTTTTGCTGCACGTGTCATATTCATAAACAGCTGATCGTATTTTCTGAGGGTTGCAGAGATTTATTTTGAGTTGATCCTGAGCTAGATACATGCTTTTATAGTTCATTCATTTTAACTGCTGTAGAGAGAGTTCCATTGTCTACATAGGCCATGCTTTGTTCATTCATTCTATTTTTGGCGAGCTTTTCCTTTTGGTCTGCTTTATCTTTCTATAGTAATCAACCGTCATCCGTATACACATTTCCTGGAGCACATGTAGAGTATCTTTTTGAATCTGTATCTAGAGGAGGGACTTCTAGGTTATAAAATACAGATTCAAGAGGCCTCCTTTATCCATGGGGAACACGTTCCAAGACCCCTAGGGGATGTCTGAAATTGAAGGTAATGCCAAGCTCTTCAGACACCATGCTTTTTTTCCATCTGATAACCAAGGCCACTCCTGTGTGGCTAAATGGGTGAAGAGTGTAGAGAGCCTGGACGCGCTGGACAAAGGGATGATTCCAGGCAGAAGTGGACAGGATAGAGTGGCGTGGCTTTAGATTTCATCATGCTGCTCCAAACAGCAGGCAATTGAAAACGTATGAATTATTTATTTCTGGAGTTTTCCATTTATTATTTTTAAACCATGGTTGAACGAGGATAACAAACTGGAAAGTGTGACTGTGGCTAAGGGGGAACTACTGTATCTTCCTTTTGCTGTTAATGACTTCACCTGCAAAGCGGTTCTTCCAGCTGATGTGCCCAAATATGACGAGACATACAACCTTACCGGTACCCTTCTCTCCCTCCCATCTCCTCTCTCTCTGTCTCTAAGACAACTTCTAGGAGGTTTGACTATACAATTAGGCTTTCTGAAAAAACAGCTTTTAGTTTTGCTGTTCCTTTTCTTATTTTATTATATTTCTTTGAGATGGAGTTCGCTCTGTCGCCCAGGCTGGAGTGCAATGGCACGGTGTTGGCTCACTGCAACCTCCACTTCCCGGGTTCAAGTGATTCTCCTGCCTCAGCCTCCTGAGTAGCTGGAATTACAGGCAACTGCCATCACACCTGGCTGATTTTTGTATTCTGTCAGCCTCGGCCTCCCAAAGTGCTGGAATTACAGGTGTGAGCCACTGCTCCTGGCTCTTGTTGACCCTTTTCATTTTGAACTTGCTTTCTGTTTATCAAGCTGAGCTCATCATCTTGTGAATTTCCTTTCTTCTACCCTCTCGAGTCCGTTCTGTTCTTTTTTCACCATCTAAAGTAGAACATTTAGTTCATTTATTTTCAATCTTTCCTTTTCTTCAGCATTTAAAGCCCTACATTTTCCTCTAATCGTTCCCCATGTTGTTTTCCTCACTGTAAAGCTGAGGTAATGACCTTGCTGAGATCGTTTGTTCATGTTGCTTCCCATTTCTTAATTTGAGCTTGTTATCTTTACTATTCCCTTCTCCCTTCTTTCCTTCTTGTGCTTACTCTGCTCCTTCTCAGCCTCTAAAGCGGAATACTCATTGGTGTGTAGTCGTTCTTGTTTGTCACAGTGACATGGTGTGGCTGTGTCCCCACCCAAAATCTCACTTGAATTGTAGCTCCCATTATCCCCGCATGTAATGGAAGGGAACTGGCGGGAGGTAATTCAATCATGGGGGGTGGGTTCTCCCGGGCTGTTCTCATGATAGTGAATAAGTCTCATGAGAGCTGATGGTTTTATAAAGGGCAGGTCCCTTGTACAAGCTCTCTTGCCTGCCACCATGTAAGACATGCCTTTCCTCCTCCTTCACCTTCTGCCATGATTGTCAGGCCTCCCAGCCATGTGGGAGGGCCTGTTCATTCTGTCTAATGAAGGTCACTGAGCTCACCTTCCCAAGGCTGTACTTACTAATGAGATATGGAGGCTACACCTGGCATTGCTCTGAGGACAAATGTTGTGCAGATTACAAAACTCTGCTTGCAAATGAGTGTTTGCTGATACCTCCCTTGAATCAGGGAGCAGTTACTCTCTTGTAGTAACTCCTTATTTAAACAAGCTTGGAAAAAGTGACAACTCCAGTCAAACTTAGAGCAGGCTTTTTGCTCCCTCCCCATGGAGAGGTTAAAGTGACATGACGGTTTCTAAGGTAACCAACAGCAGACATCATGGTTATTAAGTGGCACAGTGAGCAGGAATGGCACTCCCGGCCACTGCAAGGCAACCCATCAGCCTTGGGTGGGAGCAATAGTTTTTCCTCCAAGGCCTCCTTTTGTTCCACCTTCCTCCCCATCAGTTATAAAGCAAGGTAATTCTAGCCAGATGATTCCCAAACAGGAGGTACCGCTCTCTGTGGAGCTTTCCGGTTGGATTAATCTCATTTACACAAGTTGAGAGTGGAGGGAAATTTTTTACATGGCAGAATGGTCCCTGCCCTCCTGTAAGCCAGAAATGCTGAGAAAGTTGAAACCAGGGAAAAGGTGAAGGTCTTAAGATGCATTCACTCACCTCTGCATCCTCATAACCCCAGCCCTGCCTGCCCCAAAGGCCCAGTCTTACTGGCACTGCCTTGTCTTTCAGATTAAGTCTGCATGTGACTTCTGTTCAACTTCGATCTTCCTGTTCTGAGTGTGTCCCACTTCCTGTTCTA
>NW_016107644.1:615511-671980 GCF_001604975.1 Cebus imitator
GTATGCCACTTCCTGTTCTAGGTTCCACTTTTTGTTCTATGCTCCACTTCCTGTTCTGTCTTCCAGTTCCTGTTCTAAGTATGCACCACTTCCTGTTCTATGTTCCACTTCCTGCTGAGTATGTACCACTTCCTGTCATGTGTCCCACTTCTTATTCTGGATTGTCCCTTCCTGGTGGACCCTTCTGCTTCCGCAGGCATTTGGGAATTGGGGGTGCCCAGGGACGTGTCCTTCATCTGCTGTTCTTCATACTCACCTCGAGGCCCCCCACTTGGCTCCTGACACATCCGGGCAGTGCACTGGGGCTCAGTGCTGTTTTTCCTGCTTCTCACATATACCAACATTGTTCCCAGCTCAAGGCTGATGCCCTTCTCATTCCTTCTGCCAACAAATCTCTTCCCACAGAGACTGTTAAGGCTGCTCTTCCACAATGTCCAGGACTCACGTAAAGTATAGGTCATCCTGACCGTCCTTTCCCCCTTCCACACTGGTGCATATGGCCCCCATTCCTGCCTCCCCCTGGCTCTCGATCCATGCTGTCCAATGTGACAGCCATGAACCTTATATGGCCACTGAGCCCGTGAAGTGTGGCTGGTCTGCACGCAGGTGTACCGTGAGTGCAAACTGCACTCCAGATTTCAAAAGAAGAAAGTAAAATGGCTCAGTAATGTTTTTATACTGGTTACTTGAAATAATATTTTTGATCTATTGAGTTAAATGATCTATATTATTAAAAATTAATTTCACTCAAAGGGCACAAAGTTTTAGTTAAACAGGAGGAGGAAGTCCCGGAGGCCTATTGTACAGCATGGAGACTGTAGTTAACAATAACGTTTTGTACACTTGAAGATTTCTCAGAGTGGGTTTTAAAAGCTCTCACTACAAAAATAAACATATGAGGTGATAGATAAGCTAATTAGCTTGATTTATTCATTCCACAGTGTATATACATATCAAAACATCTCCCTGTATACCATAAATATATATAAATTTTAGTGGTCCATTAAAAACATAAACATTGATTTCACTTTTTAAAACACTTTTAAACATATGGCTACTGTAAAATTTAAAATTGTATTCATGGCTCACATCCGTGGCTTGCTAATGTCTGTACCGGGGGGCAGTGTAGCTCTAAAGCCAAATACCTGGGTTTGCGGCTGTGCTGACCCATAATAGTTGTGAAGCCTGTGAAATTGCCTGCACACGCCCATGCCTCAGTTTTTCCTCTGCACAATTAAGAGGAAGGATATGAGGCATGTGAAGCCCTTACTCAGGGCTGAGCATGTCATCCTAAGTCCTCACTTAACATTAGCTATTAGTACTATTCATCTCATTTGTGCGTTTCAACGACCTTGTTTTATTTGCCCTCATCACACTCAGCGGTCCATGAGATGACCTTGTTTAATCATTTGTGCACTTACTTATGTTTGGTCCTGCCTCTAGCTGTCAGCTCTGTGAACACAGGGACTTGCCAGTTTTGCTTGCAGCGTGTCCTCAATCCTGTTCTGGGCCCATCTCACAGTGGGAGCACAGGCAATGCATGCTGAGTCAGTGAATACACGCATGAAGCTGTGCGGTGATCCCTCATGCCTTCTCATCCGGTCCTGGCACTGTCACCCACTCTGTTGAAAAGAAGCCATTAAGGGTGGCATAAGAACATGCTTGTGACATGAATGGATGCATAAGCAGAATAACAGTGGTGGAGGACTGGGGGGAATGCATGGAGTTCTGCAGCGCTGAGAGGAGAGAAACACTCCCACAGCCCTGGCTGCATGCCCTGGGCCTGATGGGATCCCAGGTGAGGCTGGGGTCACGCTGCTGCAGGCTTGGGGAGTGAAAACGTCAGGACATAAATGATCTTTGTCTTCATGCTGACACACCACTGCAGGCTCGGGGGTATGGTTCTGAGGAAGGCATGAACACGGGTGAAGTTGGGTGCCACAATCCAGGAGGGCCTGTTCAATGGAATCCCCCACCAACATCAGCTGAGTGAACTTTTGTGAGTTGCTCAGCTGCTGCTCGGAGCCCCTGCTCACCATCTGGAAGTGAGGACTCTACACCTACCCAGCAGAACCGACGTGCAGTGCCTCAGGGGAGAAAGGCGGCCGGAGGGAGGCTGGGTCAGTGGACCCCAGACACCCTGCCTCCCCAACCTGTGGGGCCTGTGGCTGCCTCTCCAGGGCCTAGCCCAGCTCTCAGACCAACCTCTCAGTGAGGCATGAAAAACCAATGATGATAGAATACTGCTTAAACATTACCCCCTATAGATGCTTTTCAATTAATTCGAATGGATGTTTCTTTCTCAATATCTGATTGATGGATTGGGTTCCCATATTGTTCTCTAAAGAATAACTATTTTCATAATTGCAGCTGCTCATTTATTCAGCGGCCTCCCTCAGGGCCCACCTGGGGCAGAGCTGGGGCTGGGGGTGGAGACTCCACCATGGTCAGTCCAGTCCTGGCCCATAGTCAAGCCTTGGTTGTCTGCTGGGGGAGGCAGCCAGAAGCCAGGAGTGTGGGGCAGGGCCTGATGGAGGGAGGGCCAGGTCAGTTCCCGGGGTGACCCAGCTCCTGCTGAGACCGCAGAGAGGTCACTAAGGGAAGTCTGGCCCTTCCCTTGTCCTGATGGCTGGTTTGTCTGTTCCTGCCCCTCCTCTTGCTGCTAGGTTCTTGGGGTGCTTTCTACCAGCTCCCTTTGACTTGGTCTTGCCTCTGCTACTTAGTACCCTTCCTGAGGGCCCACTGCCACATCGTCAGCCTGGCTTTTAAGGCCTGACTCAGAATGTCTCAGCCCAGCCCTTTGGATTGTTACTTTTGTGTGGCAATTTGACCCAGATACTTGGTTAAACATGTCTGCTGGGTCTGTCTGTGAGGGTGTTTCTGGAGGAGACTGACTTTGGAGACTGGTGGACTAGGTAAATCAGATGGCCCAGTACCTCATCCAACTCTGGAGGCCTGAGTAGAACAGAAAGGTTAGCAGAGATTTGTTCCTCTGGCCAACTGCTCAGGCTGGGGCATCAGTCTTTTGCCCTTGGACTGGAGCTCAGGCCATCAGCTCTCCTGGTTCTCTGCCTTTGGACTTAGACTTGAACTTACACTACTGGCTTTCCTGGGTCTTCACCTTCAGATAGCAGACTGGGACGTCCCAGCCTCTACGGTCACATGAGCCAGCTCCGTATAACAAATGTCTTTCTAGTCATCCTACTGGTTTTGCTTATTTGGAGAAAGCTGACCAATACCTCCAGTTACATGATGTACCCCCCAACCCACATGTCCCCAGCCAGCAAATGTTGCTCAAAGCATAGAAGCCTCCAGAATCGTGGAATCCAATATCATTTTTCATTTTAAGGAGGAGCAAACTGGGACCCAGGAGAGAAAGAAATATCAGAAGTCAAGATGGCAGAGTTTCTGGAAGATACAAGCAAGTGTGTTAGCTGCTGCAAACAAGGAAGTAAATATCCTTGGCTCTGGTCCAAGGTCACTGGATCCTGTGGGTGACAGGGATGGTGACAGAGGTGGTTGTTGACAAACACTCCTTGCTTGATCAAACGTTTCAGGCTCCGCAGAGCCTCTTTTGCACTCGACCTTGGCCTGCTGAGCCCGTGTCAGCAGAGTCCTGCTGAGCCAGTTTGCTGAGGGTCCTTTCACACTTGGTGTCCACTCCAGCTCCTCTTTCCTTATCCTTGATATCTGATCACCTCTAGCAAGAATCCTATCGGGCCAGTTTAGCAACAATTTTCTACCCTTGATATGCACTCAAGTCCCTCTGGGTCATTTTCCGTCCTGTCCTTGCTGAATTCAGAGTTGAGCCCAATCTCTCCCCTCTTTGGCAGTAGTCTAGAATAAAGCTTGTCTTGCCATTTTAAACAAGCATCTGATGAATAGTTTTTTGTTACAGTGTGAAGAGGTTGGGGGACAATGGAGAGGGATGAGGAAGGGCAGGATGAAGTCTTTGTAAGGCAGATGGGGTTGGACTTTCTGGAAAGACCACAGTGTGCCTCGCCCTGAGTTAAATGCACAAAAGCTTTCAGAAAGAGCAAAGTCCAGGAACTTCTTCTGAGGGCCAGAAGAACCACCAGCCTGGTTTGGGGAGAGCCCTGAGCTAGGTTCAGGTCTCCTCCCAAACCCCCCTGATCTGTGCCCCATGTGGGCTTCAGTTTCCCTATGTGTGAAGTGGACCAATGAGGAAGTAGCCGGCGTTTCCTGCATGTTGCTGGCCAAGTTTCCTGCAGGACCCAGGGGCCATGGGATTATAACTGGCTACTCGACTGTGAAGTACTAGTGAAATGCATGCTGACCTCAGGTGCTCCTTTTGGTGTGTCTCCCGACACAGCAACAGTGGGGCAGGGGCTGTCATCATTTACAGATGAGTGCTGGAGCTCTGAGAGGTGGAGGGCTCAAGGTCACACAACCGCTTAGTGGCAGTGGGCCGAGCCGGGCTGCAGCCTGCATCCCCCAGAGCTGGCCTCCTTATCAGTGAGCAGCAGATGTGTATGGAGCCCTTGGCTTTGCTCTCGAATCAGGCCAGCATCTGACCCGCGGAACCCAGCCACTTCTCTGTAACTGCATCAGATTCCTTTATTCCTTCTGAGCTGTGACCCAGAAAAACCCCATTTGTGGAGCACAAAGCTGTCTGCTTGGAATTCATGATCGAGCATAAAATCGCTCCCTTTGGATACCCGGTGCTTCAGGTGGAGAAGGACGCCCTGCCAGTAGGAACCAGACCAAATGGGCTGAAGATACAGGAGCATGTGGGGCCCATCCCCTGGTACCTGGGATCTGTAGTGCTCAGGACCTGGCACCAGGCAGGATTTGTTTTCCTGCTTTGAATGGATAAAAGATGGAGCCTTACAAATGCAATGGCCTGGGCAGAGGAGGCAGCCCCATTAGGAGACATGCCTTGGAGCTGAGCTCTTTTGGGGGCAGCCTGGTGGGACACAGGAGTAGAGGGCTCCAGAGGAAGGACCAGGGGTCAGTAATATTAAAGAGTCCTCAGAGGCAGCTTGGGCCTTTACCTCCACCTTTTACAGATTATCTGGAAATCTGGTGTAAATCCTATATCTAGGAGTGCATTTCTGTGTTTTCCTAGAAGGTTGGAAATCCAGGCTCCTGCCTTTTAGGCACTTTGCTGGGCACTGACCGAGAATCCCAGCAGGGCAGACCTGTGTTGGGTGCTGAATCCACACTGCTGAACAACCCAGGCCATTTCCTGGGAGATTCCCAGTCCAGTCAACGGCACAGACTAGAACCAGAAATGTTCCAAAAATGGCGAGGCAGGTGCAGGGCTAAACCAAGGAAGCTCCGGGGTCAGAGAGAGAGAGAGAGAGAGAGAGAGGAGGTGGCTACTGGCCTAAGACTTAAGACAGTAATGTCACCAACTTTCTAAACTTGAAAGAGCAGTTTAGACAGAAGGGGCAAATCTCCAAAGGCACAGGGTTGAGGCCCCCAAATACAATTGCTTCTTTTTTAGGAACAACAAGCCCATTCAAGAGAGCACCATCTTCATGAGCGAATCACCTCCTAAATGTCCCTCTTCTTAATTCTCTTGCCTTGGGGATTAAGTTTCGATGTGAACTTTGGAGAGGTTATCATCATTCAAACCATAGTAGAAAGCAAATCCTGGACAGGATGCATGGAGCAGCTCCACGAGGGCCCTGGAAAGGAAACAGCAGCAGGCAGACTGGCAAAGTAGACAAGAATTTGAAGGAGCACCAAACTAGTGGCGAGGTCCTCATTTTATTTTCCTCCACTATTGCCCAGACTGGACTTGAAGCCAGCATGAAATATCAAAGTATGCAGCAGATACAGAGAAAAAGAGCTTCAGGAAGAACCTTTGCTTTCTGGCCAGAGGAATGGGAAAGCATACACCAAAGGTCCAGAGATGGAAAGAAACATTCATTGTTTTCCCCACTTTTACTCATTTTCTCTTGCCCCAGCTGCCCATGTAATCTTTCTGGAGTACAACAGAAGTGGAGGCTGGAAAGAAACCCTGAACTCTTAAGGAAGGCCATTCTTTCCTACGACTGAGACGGCTCTAGGAGCAATAGAATGAGCTCCTGTTCCTCTTTTTCCTCTTTCATCCTGCTGTTTTAAAAGCAAAGTTCTAACATTTATGCCATTAGAGTCTCAGAGAAGAAAGAACAAAATACAGAAAAACAAAAAAAGAAAAAACCTTGAAAAAAAAATCCTGGTTTAAAACATCCCAAATTTGGGGAAAGACATAAACTTGCAGATTCAAGAACAAGATAAGCTCAAAGAAATTCTCCATCAGAAAAATCATAGTCAAACTACTGAAAACTATAAGCAAAAGCAAACAAAAGATATCAAGAGAAAAACACTGAATAGAATGTAAGGAAGTAATCATCCAAATGACTGCAGATTTCTCCCAAGAAATCAGAAAGACTAGAACGAACTGATGTGACCTTTTTTAAGGACTGAAAAAAATAACTATTGACCCAGAATTCTAGATTCTGCAAAAATATATTTCAGGAGTGAAAGAGACAGATGAAGAAAGTTTAAGAGAACTTGTGGCCAGTAGGCCTGCTTTAATATCAATGCTGAAGGAAGCTTTTCAGAAGTAAGAAAAATTATACCAGACAGATATTTGGAACATTGGGAATAAAGAAAGAGTGAAGGAGATGGTGACTATCTAGGTAGATATAACGGTAGGCTATTTTCCTCTTAAGTTCTTTAAAATAAGTGTTATCACTGAAGGGAAAAATTATAGCATTGAGGTTTTCAACGATTGTAAGCATGATACATATGAATGCTACCATATAAAAGAAATGGTAAAGGAACTATATGATGCTCAGGTTTCTTTATTCCACTTACTAGTAAAATGTTAATTCATACTTAACTATGAAAAGTTAAGTATGTACATTATAATTCCTATGACAATCACTAAAACAAATCTACACAAAAGCTATAGTATTGGACTAAATAGATAAAATACTATACTACAATATTAAAATAATGCAGTCAGACAACAACAACAAAAAAGCAAAGGTAAATAGTCTAAATAAAAGACAGAAATTGGAAGTAAGTCATAAAAACCACATATGGTGTGATTTCATTTATGTGAAATGTCCAGAATAGGCAAATTCAGAGGGACAGAAAGTAAATTAGTGGGTGCCTGGGGCTGATTCAGGGGAAAAATTGAAGGGCTGGTAATGAGTATGGAGCCTCTTTTGGGGGTATTTAAAATGTTCTAAAATTAGATCATGATGATGATTACACAATTCTGTGAATATACTGAAAATCAAACAACTGTATATCTTAAATGAGTTAATTTTATGGCATTTGAAATATAGCTCAAGGATACTGTAAAAATTGATAAATTAGAAAATAAAAATAGTATAATTAATAAATTATATGAATTCAGGAAACCTGGAATGGTTATGCTACTACCATATGTAGACTTCAGAGCAAAAAAAAAAAAAAAAAATCAGAGATAAAGAGGGGTATTTCAGAATAATAAAAGGGCTAAATTACCAATCAAGAAGATATAGTGATCGTAAATTAGTTTGCACCTAAAAATAGAGTTTCAAAACAAACAAAGCAAAAACTGATAGAGCTGAAAGGAGAAATGAACAAATTGGTAATTATATTTGGAGACCTCAACGCATCCTTATTAGGAGTCAATAGAGCAAATAGGCAGAAATCCTGGAAGGATGTAAAAGACTGAACTACACCTTTAGTCCCATCCATTAAATCAGTCAATGTAATTCACCATATCAAAAGAATAAAAAGAAAAACCACACGATTAACTAAATTTTTGCAAACAATATTTGACAAAATTAAGCTCCTTTCATGACAAAATATGTCAAGAAAATAAGAATAGGAAATGTCAGAAATTTTGTTCACCTGATAAAGGACATCTTCCAAAAACTTACAGCTAACATCATACTTCGTGAAGATCTCAATGCATTCTTTCCAAGATTAGCAATTAGACAAGGTGTGTACATTTTCATCATTTCTATTTAATATCAATACTAGAGTTCCTAGGCAGTGCACTAAAGCAAAAGAAAGTGAAAAAGAGAAGAAAGAGAAAAAAGAAGGAAAGATAGGGCAAACACATTGAAAAGGAAGAAATAAAGTTATCACTATTCACATGTGATGTTATTGTGTATAAAGAAAATCTTAAGGAAAAATTGCTAGAATAAATGAATTTAGCACAGATGCAAGATAAAAGGTCAACATACAAAAATATATTTTTAATACTAGCAATGAGCATTTGGAAACTAAAATTAATGGAAATAACACTAAAATTAATTTCATACAATATGAAATACTGGGCTGTAAATCTAACAAATATATACAGGATTAGTATACTAGAAACGACAAAACATGGATTAAAAGAAATCAAAGACCAACATAAATGGAGAGATAATATATTCATGGATAGGAAGACTCACTATAGCTAAGATACAAATTCTTCCCATGTGGACCTATAGATTTAATGCAGTTTCAACAAAAATCCAGGTTGGGTTTTTATTGTTTGGAGACATAAACTAATTCTAAAATGTATATGGAAAAACCAAAGGAACTAGAATAGCTGAAACAACTCTTAAGGAGAAGAATCAATTTGGCAAAACTATGCTACCTGATTTTAAGACTTACTTTAAAACAACAGTAATCAAGACAGTGTGATATGGCAAAGGGATAGATCTATGAATCAAAGGAACAGAATGGAAAATACAGAAACAGACCCACATCAGTATGTGTAATTGAGCCCTGACAAAGGCTCATGAGAGAAAGGATGACCTTTCCATCAGATTGTACTGGAATAATTGGGCATTTGTATATAAAAAAGAAGCTGGATTTAAACTTTACAACTCATACAAAAATTAGCTCAAAAAGAGTCATAGATCTAAATGTAAAAGTACAATTATAAACACTTTAGAAGAAAAATTATAGGGGTAAGTATTTGTGACCTCTTAGGCAAGAAACACCAAAAATATGGCATATAAAAGGAAAAGAAAGATAAATAAGACCTTATCAAAACTAAAAATTTTGCTCAGTAAGACACCTTGCTAAAAGGATAAAAAGACAAATTTCAGACTAGGAGAGAGTATTTGTAAATCACATATTTGATAAAAGACCTCTATTCAGAATACATTTTTAAAAAACCTCTCAATTTCAACAGTCAGAAACAACCCAGTGGAGATAAAATGAGCATAAGATTTCAACAGATGCTTCATCAAGTTACGATATACAGATAGCAAAAAGAAACACGAAAAGATACTCAAGATTATTATCCATTAGGGAAATGCAAATTAAAACCATCATGAGATGTTTCTACACACTTATTATACATGGTAAAATTTAAAATCTGACAGTATCAAGAGCGGATGAGGATGTGGAACTACTGGAATACACATATTTTGCTGATGTGTAATATATTTTTGAATGCAAAACAGTACACAGAGCTATTCTGGGAAACAGTTTGGCAATTTCTTACAAAATTAAGCGTGCATTTTCCATGTGACCCAGCAATCCAATCCTATTCTTAGATATTTTATTATGGAGAAATGAAAGCTCTGTACATGTCTGTTTACAGTAGCTTTACTCATAATTATGAAAAAATGGAAAGAACCCAAGGGTCTTTTACCAGGTGAATGCCTCCATGTAAAGCAGTCTATGTGGCAATAAAAATAAATGAATATTGGTAGATGTAATAACATGGATAAATTTCAAGGGCATTAGGCTAAGGGAAAGGAGACAATCTCACTGTGTGATTCCCCTTATACCGTCCTTGAAAAGTCTAAATGAGAAAGACAAAGAATAGCTCAGTCGTTTCTAGGTGACAAGGGTTGAGGGCAGCTAGAGAGAATAATTTGAGGGTAATAAGACTGTTCTCTCCGTTGATCATAGTGGCAGTTACATGAATCTGTGTGTGTGAAATCTCATAGAGCTGTAAACCAAAAAAAGTCATTTTACTGCATGTTAATGTTTTAAAATTTTTACTGTAAATTATTTACTAGAATTGTTATAAAATAATACATGTCCTATGGGCTTCTACTACAACTTTCCTTTTTAAAATTTGTTTTATTTCAGTTGCTTGGGGTACAAACGATTGTTGGTTATCTGGATGAATTGTACAGTGGTGAAGTCTGGGCTTTTTGTGTATACCTGCCATCCTAATGGTGTACATTGTATTCAAAGGGAAGTATTTCATCCCTTACCCCCTTCCCACCTTCCCCTCTTCCGAGTCTCCAGTGTCGATAATACCACTCTGCATAACATGGCATACCAAAAGCTTAGCTCCCGCTTATAAGTGAGAACACGTGGTATTTGATTTTCTGTAGCTAAGTTACTTCACTTAGGATAATGGCCTCAATTCCATCCAAGTTGCTGCAAAATACATTACTTTGTTCTTTTTATGGCTGAGTATGGTGTGTGTGTGTGTGTGTGTGTGTATCTGAACCATTGCAGAAGGACTATAGGTATATGTCACATTTTGTGACATATATATAGAGGACTATGTATATGTCACATTTATGTATAGATTAAATATATATATGGTAAATTTGTATATGGTATATATAAGATATATATCTACCTATCTATCTATATCACATTTTCTTTATCCACTCACTGGTTGATAGGAACTTAGGTTGATTCTATATCTTTGCAATTGTGAGCTGTGCTGTGATAAACATGCTTGTGCAGATATCTTTTTTACATAATGAACTCTTTTCCTTTGAGTGGATACCCAGTAATGGGATTGGTGAATTGAATGGTAGATCTACTTTCAGTTTTTTGAGGAATCTCCATACTGTTTTCCATAGTGGTTGTATTAATTTGCATTCCCATCAGCAGTGCATAAGTGTTCCCTTTTCCCTTATATCCATGCCAATATTTATTGTTGTGATGATTAATACTAGTTGTCAACTTGATTGGATTGAGGGCTGCCTAGATGGTTGGCAAACTACTGCTTCTGAGTGTGTCAGTGAGGGTGTTGACAGAGGAGATGGACATCTGCATCGATGGACTGGGAGAGGAAGACCCATCCTCGATGTGGGTGGGCACCATCCACTCGGCTGCCAGCTTGGCTAGGACAAAGCAGGTGGAGAAAGGTGAGAGGGATGACCTTGCTTGCTGGCTCTCCTGGCTTCTTTTTTTCTCCCATGCTGGATGCTTCCTTCTACTCCTCCTGCCCCTGGACATCAGGATCCAGATTATTTAACCTTTGGACTCTGGGACGTGTACCAGTGGCTTCCCTGGGGGCTCTGAGGCTTTTGCCCAGCAGACTGAAGGCTGCACTGTCAGCTGCTTGGTTTTGAGGCTTTTGGACTCAGACTGAACCACTGCTGACCTCTCTCTTCCTCAGCTTGCAGATGGCCTCATGCTGGGCTTTGCCTTGTAATTTTGTAAACCAATTCACCCTAATAAACTCTCTTTCATATATACATAGATCCCATTAGTTCTGTCCCTCTAGAGAACCCGGACTCATACAATTGTCTTTTAACTTTTCAATAATGGCCATTCTGGCTGGAATAAGGTGACATCTCATTGCTTTTTAATTTGCATTTCTCTGATGATGAGTGATGTTGAACATTTTTTCATATGTTTGTTGGCCATTTGTGTATCTTCTTTGGGGAAGTATCGGTTCATGTTGTTTGCCCAATTTTTAGTGGGATTATTTGTTTGTTTCTTGTTAATTTGCTTGAATTCCCTGTAGATTCTGGATATTAGTCCTTCACTGGAGGTACAGTTTGTAAATATTTTTTCCCATTCTGTATGTTGTCTCTTTACTCTGCTGATTATTTCTTTTGCTGTGCAAAAACATTTCAGTTTTCCTAGATATGATAAATTTGAAAGTCTCAGATTACAAAATTAATGTATACAAATCAATAGCACTACTATGTATGAACAACAATCAAGCTGAGAATGAAATCAGGAACTCAATCCCATTTACAATAGCTACAAAAAATATCTAGCAATATACCTAGCCAAGGAGGTGAAATAGCTCTGCAAGGAGAATCACAAAACACAGCTGAAAGAAATCATAGATTACACAAACAAATGGAAGAACATCCCATGCTTGTGGGCCAGAAAATGACCATACTGCCGCAAACAATGTATAGATTCAATGCAGGTTCTATCAAAGTGCCAACGTCATTTTTCACAGAATTAGAAAAAACAATCCTAAAATCCCTACACAGCCAAAAAAGATCCTGAATAGCCAAAGCATCCAAATCAAAAAGAACAAATCTGAAGGCATCACATTACCCAACTTCAAATTATTCTACAAGGCTGTAGCAACCAAAACAGCATGGCACTAATATAAAAATATCATAGACCAATGGGAACAGAATAGAGAACCCAGAAATAGAGCCAAATATCTACAACCAACTGATCTTTGACAAACCAGTGAAAAACAGACATTGGGGAAAGGACACCTTACTCAATAAATGGTGCTGAGAAAACTAGATAGTCATGTATAGAAGAATGAAAGTGTCTCTCACCATATGTAAAAATCAACTCAAGATGGAGTAAAGACTTAATCTAACACCAAAACCTATAAAAATTCTGAAGAAAACCTAGAAAAAACTCTTCTGGACATTGTCCTAGGCAAAGGATTTATGACAAAGACCTCAAATGCAAATGCAACAAAGGCATGTTAATTTTTAAAATAAAACAAAAATGATATAATGTTATAAGAATGCCTGGCTCATACGTATATACAATACTTCTTGGTTTCATCCCTCTTTTTGCTAATTAAAAACATTATTCAAAAAATTCCATTGTATTAATGTCAGATGAGTAAACATTTGTGACCAGCAACACAAAGGGGCCACCCCAGTTTCTAAGCAGCATCCCAGCCTCTACTGTCACCTGTATGATACCAGAAGGGCTCCCTGCAGTTTGTTTTTGTTTTGTTTTTGTTGTTGCTGTTATTTTGAGACAGATCCCCACACTGTTGCCCAGGCTGGAGTGCAGTGGTGTGATCTCAGCTCACTGCAACCTCTGCCTCTTGGGTTCAAGTGATTCTCCTGCCTCAGTCTCCCAAGTAGCTAGGATTACAGGCACCTGCCACCACACCCAGTGAATTTTCTTTTCTTTTTTTCTTTTTTTGTATTTTTAGTAGAGATAGAATTTCACTATGTTGACCTGACCTTGTGATTCACCTGCCTTGGCCTCCCAAAGTGCTGGGATTACAGGCGTGAGTCACTGCACCCGGCCTGCTCCCTGTAGTTTACCTCACCACCCTGTGTCCCAGCCTCAGGAGGGCCTGCTGCCCTCTCATAAACTCACTGTGGTTGGGTTTTGGCAGCTGATAATGGTCATGACACCTCTAATGGAGATTCTGGAGAGACGAGGTCAAAAGTAGCCTGACTCCACCCTGCCAACTCTTTGAGCTACTTTTTAAACTTCTGTCCCTATGATGTATTCCTCCCAACCTGCTATCCATACTTCAATTAGGAGCCCTAAGGGGACAGCGGGTCTCTGAGTCACCTCAGTATCTCTAGAGCCCGGTCCAGACGAGGCTGTGGATGAGGCAGAAAGATGCTGAGCAGGACAGCCCTGCCAGGGTGGTCATGTCCTCAGACCCCAAAGGAGAGCTCTCTGAGGGTCAAGACCATGATTTCTCTAACCTGACAAGCCCTAGTGGGTTCCACTGATGGTAGTGATGGTGGTGCAGAAGGCAGCATCTAGATCTGCTCTCGGCTGAAGTTAATGTATGGCCAAGGGTAGGGCTATTGCTTGCCTTCCTCTAGCAGAGGAAAGGGATTCTAGGAGGTATTAAAAAATTAGAAAAAATACTCAGTGCCACTTGATAAAGCATTCAGAACCACTGAGATAGCTATAGGGATTTTGCAGTGGGAAAGATATTGCACTTAACTCCAAATACAGCACAGGCAAGTGAGAACTTACAGCCAAGGAGCAGGGTGGGAGGAGGCGGATGGAAAGATACTAGGAGGAAGCATCAGGGCTCAAGGTATTCTGGTTAATGTGACCTAACAGAATTCTTGCTGAGGACAGGCCAGGGTAACCAGACATCACCTGGAGGATGGTGGAGGATGAGGAACCCAGTCAGACAGTGAGGGTGATCAGATATCAAAGGTGGGGGGAGTCTTGATAAACCTGAATTTTTCAAGGAAGTCCACAGCTGGGCTTGGGTGGTGGGCAATTCAAGAGCCTAAAGTTTGGACAAGCAAAAAAATCATTGTCTGAGAGCAACATGTGCACCCTGGACCCAAGCCTGCTCTTCCTCTACCCTACTAATGAAGTGCCCTTGTGCTTCCCGGTGACTCTCCATGAAGCAGGAGCTAGAGAACAAATCAGCACAAAATAATATTTTCACTAAATTTCTGCTCTCCAGCCTGTGCAGTTGTATCAACTTGTTAGTAGGCCTCTGGGAACGCCATGGTGCATACTGATGTTGGCTCATGCCAATTACGAGGCTGAGTGATGAAATAGCCTTGTATCATTTCACCAGCGCATGGGAACAGCAGGTGAATGCTATAGTTTATGATTTTCAATTATAAATCAAATAGACTGAGTTCTCGCTTCTCTTAATAAAGGCTGTAAAAGCGCTGAAGTGTGGACAAGCTTCTGCCTGGGAAAGAAAAACAGGTTGAGTCTATAAGCTGTCACTTGTGTGGTGTTTTTGTTTTTGCCACCATCTGATGTATTTAGCATTTGGAAGGACGTTTTAGAATATGTGCACTGGGAGGAGCGGGAGGCAGAGGGTCCTATTAGTTACCTTGAATGTGCTTGGACAATATACACAACAGGTAGAGGCATCTTAATGTCCCTCTGCTCCTCCTAATCCAGTGTTTGTGGCTTCATGGGAGGTTCCTCAGCAGGAGAGGCCAGGGCATTTACAGTGGACCTCTGGGGGTTGTTCTCCCACTGGACCAAGATATGTCATGGTGTTTTGGGTTTGTCATTGGTTCAAGAGTGGATGGAAAACCAGAGAGAATGTGGAGCAATGCCAGTTCTGTCCATCTTGAGAGAATTTGATGGTTTCCTTTGAGCTTCTTGACTCTGCTTGGATAAGCCAATTAATCCTGGACAATGCTATGGGTTAAATGTACCCTCCAAAACACATGTTGAAATTTAATTGCCATTGTAATAGTGTTTAATAGTGTTGAGAAGAGATGATTAATGGATTATTCTCATTATTGCATGAGTGGGTTAGTTATTGCAGGAGCTGGTTTGTCTTCACAGGAATGGGCTCCTGATAAAGGGTGTGTGAATCCCCCATTTTCTCTCTGCCTCTCACCCTGGTTCATTATATGATACTTCTCTATGGGATGACTCTCGGGTGCCAGAACCGTGCTCTTTGACTTCACAACCTCCAGAGCTGTGAGCCAAATAAACCTCTGTTGTTTATAAATTGCCTATTTTGTTGTATTTTGTTACAGCTGTAGAAAATGACTAAGACAGGCAATGCACCTAACTTCTCCATTCCCAACTTGCTTCATCTACAAATGGTGATGGTAATGAATATCGTGACATAAAACATGGCTACTTACAAACCAATCCCCGGCAGCAGCTTATAAGGGGAAAAAATAGACTGGTTCAAGAGACAAGAGAACACCTGAGATGTGTTAGATGAAGGATGGAAAGCCAGTATGTGGGCTATTGGTGTAAAACACCTAAAGATGTAGAATTGAAGCAAACCTGGAAGACAAGGAAGATGAGTTCCTGCCTTGAAGAAACAGCTCATCTATCAAGTGGAAATGGCTTACCACATTAAATTTGAAATATCCAGTGAAAATTGTAAAGTCTAAGGATAAAACATATCCAGTGAAAATTGTAAAGTCTAAGGATAAAAAACACTTGGTAAAATCTCATTAGAAGAGAGGAGTTAGGATAAAATGAACAAAAATTCTTTTGGCTTCAGATTTCTCCTTGGCTACATTTAATGCCCAAAGACAATGGGACCATCTCTGCCAGAAGCTTATGAAGTGGGTTAATTGGTTTCCACAGTAATAAGTCAAGGGCTAGGAATTTCAAGACCTTATAGCCTTGCTCGTCTTATAGTCTTGCTCTGCACAGGGTCTCTTCAGGAGAGCATGTGCAAGAAAAGACAGCTGAAGGAGGGTGACTGTTGGTCCCCAGAGCAGGTGTCTCTCAGAGCTGGAACAGGGTAACTCCCCACTTCGTGTCCCCCAAATCCTTGATAGCTAAGTCTACTGAGAAGGGAGCTGGAGCAATGAGAAAATGGAGACTTGATGGTATTAGGATTTGGGGCCTTTGAGGGGTGATGAGATTGTGAGGGTGGAACCATCATGAATGGGATTCATGTCCTTATAAAAGTGACTCCAAAGAGCTGCTTTGTGCCTTCCACCATGTGAGGGCACAGTGAGATGGTGGCATTCTTCAGTCTGGAAGAGGTCCTCACTGAACCCAAACATGCTGGCACTCTGACCTTGAACTTCCAGGCTCCAGAACTGTGAGAAATAAATTTCTGCTGCTTACAAGCCACCCAGCCTATGGTGGTTTGTAATAGCAGCCTGAATGGACTAAGACATCTTTCTTTTGAACTCTTAGGACTTAAAAGCCAAGGCTATGTAGCGATTTCCCAGTCCAGGAACTTCTGTGAATCTGAGGAGTTCTTTAGAAGACTGTGACCCAGTACTTCCTCATTTGTCATACAGGCAGCACTAAAATAGACAGTGTCAAATGAAAACAAATGTGTATTAAAATAAGGAGAGACTTCATTCAAAAGGATTATTGTGATAAAAGGAAGGGGGCTGTTGTAGGGAGAACAATCTAATGGTTACAGCTGCAGGCATCTCAAAGTTCTGGCAGAAAGAAACTTTCTTTTATGTGGAGAACCAAACAAGGTGAAAAAATAATTGGGTGTGGGGGAGTGGGCGGTGAGATCAGACAGTTTATCAGTCAGGGAAAGTCTTTCCTTGCAGTCATCGACTTCTGGGGAGGGACTATTTAGGAGGGCCTGTTTGCTGGCTTAGGCTGAAGGAGGGTCAACTTTCAGGATCCTGAGGGAAGGAGAGAAGCTAAACTAGAGTTTAGTCAAATCAGTTGTTCTGATTGGTTAGTGGGGTAACAGTTCAGGTCATCATTAAGAGGTACAGAAGTAGAATTTGAAGGGTGTGTCTGGCCTTGTTCTAGGTAAACAAGGGAGCATCCATGAGTCTTACCTGAATCATGTGGTGAGGGGATCTTCTTTGTCACAAGCAGTTTCCTGGAACACAAAAGGGTGAGATGATTTCCTAATAGTCATTGTTTTCTAGGAGCTCAGGGCTCAGGTAAAGTTCAACATTGTCAACAATTTAGGTCCTAATGGTGATGATGATGGTGATGATGATGGTAATGATGATGATGGTGATGATGGTGATGATGATGATGGTGTGATGATGATGATGGTTTGATGATGGTGGTGATGGTGATGGTGGTGGTGATGGTGATGAGGGTGATAGTGGTGATGATAGTGGTGATGGTGATGATGATGGTGTGAGGATGATGGTTTGATGGTGGTGATGATGGTGATGGTGATGGTGGTATGATGATGATGGTGATGATGCTGATGGCATGATGATGATGGTGATGATGGTGATGGTGATGATGATGGTGATGATGATGATGGTTTGATGGTGGTGATGATGGTTTGATGGTGGTGATGATGGTGATGGTGATGGTGGTATGATGATGATGGTGATGATGCTGATGGCATGATGATGATGGTGATGGTGATGATGATGGTGATGATGATGGTGGTTTGATGGTGGTGATGATGGTGATGGTGATGATGATGGTATGATGATGATGGTTTGATGGTGGTGATGATGGTGATGGTGATGGTGGTATGATGATGATGGTGATGATGGTGATGGTGGTGATTATGATGATGGTGATGATGCTGACGGTATGATGATGATGGTGATGATGGTGATGGTGATGATGGTGATGATGATGATGGTTTGATGGTGGTGATGATGGTGATGATGCTGATGGCACGATGATGATGGTGATGATGGTGATGTTGATGGTGGTGATGATGCTGATGGCATGATGATGATGGTGATGATGGTGATGGTGATGGTGGTGATGATGGTGGTGATGATGCTGATGGTATGATGATGGTGATGATGATGATGGTTTGATGGTGGTGATGATGGTGATGGTGATGGTGGTATGATGATGATGGTGGTGATGATGATGGTGATGATGCTGATGGTGCTAATGACAGTGATGATGATGATGATGGTGATTGGTGTTGATGACAATGATCATAATTATAATTACATGACATTCTTCTAAGTTTTTCATGTGTATTAGTTGAAATACAAGGTAAACGCTAGCATCCAGCTTTACAGAACTAAAACATAGATGGTTGATTAACTTGCCCAAGGTTCTGCCACTGCCTATTTTTTGAAGAAAGTTGGGTTTACACCGGGTGACTCTGCTCCAGCACCCATGATCTTGCTGCTGTGCTCCACTGTTTCTAAAATGGGTCAAAGAAGGGTATGGCTTAGTATAGCTCCAAGGCCATTCTCGCCACCAGGCCCCAAATGAACCCTGTGTTCTACTTCCTATTACAGCTGATCAGAGATAATTCCACAAACATTACCAGATGACAGCACATATTACCCCAGCTTTGAGCAATTTGAACTCACTTTTGTTAATAAATTCCCACCAATGCATGAAGTCCCTGAATTACTTTCCTAAATGTGCTGTAGCAACTAACCATGAACACCGTGGCTTAAAGCAACAGTCTGTTCTCTCACAATTCTGGAGGCCAGAAGTCAGAAACCAAGGAATCAGCAGGGCTGTGCTCCCTTGGAGTCTTCAGGGGGGAGCCTTCTTGTTTTGTCCAGCTTCTGCTGGCTCCTGGCATATTTTGTCTTATGACTGCACCACTCCAGCCTCTGCCTTCCTCTCCATGTGGCCTTCTCTCCTGTGTCTCTGTCTCAAATCTGCTTTGCACCTATAAGGATTTGGGGTCTACCTTAATGATGAGCAGCCATCTTGAGATTCTTAATTACATCTACAAAGACTCTGTTTCCAAATACAGTTGCATACACAGGTTTCAGGAATTGGGGCATGGATGTAGCTCTTTGGGGCCACCATTCAAACCACTGCAATCCCCACATGAAATTCCTGTGCTAGTTCAGCCAGAAGAGTCTCCTTCAGAGTATTGGTGGGGTACCCATCTGCAAAACATTCTCTGGAGTGGGCAGATTGCTTCAGCACTTCCATGTGAAAGAGAATGGGAACCTCAGGTCCCAATGGGTTCACATTTCTCCTTCAGCTTTTCCAGGTGGGGAGAGCAGGAACCCAGGCTCCAATGGTTTCACGTCCTCACACTCCAGAGGGGCAGCAGGATGCCCCACAGCCCTCTGGACAGCCTCTCACCTACAGGACTGAGTGTTGGAAGCAGGCAGCCACAATATTTCCCAAGGAAAGTGGCACTCCACTGCTGCTGTGGTCGGCCATGGTGCAGGTGATGACAGTAGCCAGAGAACAAAGAAGAAAAAACAGAAAAAATAAATCTTGGATCTTAGTTTCAAATTTGCCAAGACATTCAGTGTCTTCCAGTTGTCTGGATTCCAGGACTGTGAACTTCACCCAATTGGGAAATGTCTTCCACCAGGAAGTGAGTCAAGTTGTCGTCTCATTTTCTTGAACCTGTTGGGAGCCTACGGTTTCTCCAGCTCATGTGGCTGTGAGACACAGATTTAGAGTCTTCAGAGCTCAAGGAGAAACCAGCAAAGCTGTCACCACCTGCAGCCCTGAAGCCTAGGCTTTGCCCTTCCGTGGGTTGCCTCTCTCTCTAAGGGTCTTTTTAGCTTTCATGACATCAGCTGCATCTCACATACTCCTTTCTCTTTTCTGCTTTACCTTTGCAAACCTGTCCTTTGGTCACAACAGACAGGTAGCATTGGAAGTGGACTTGGGAAGGCTGGGAAATAAAGCAGGAATCCCTGGTCCCTGAAGTCTCAGTGTCTCCTGTCCGTGAAAAACACTCTTGCACTGAGCCCAAGGCTGCTGCCTCTGCTGGCTTCAGAGGCCTGTCCCACCTTCGAATGAATAATTTTTCTCACAAGATACACATACAAGACTGCAAGTCCATGCCTGCACAGGAACCTTGGATACCCCATGAGACCCACAAGAACCTTAGATACCCCATGAGAACCTTGGATACCCCATGAGACCCACTAACTTCTCTATATGCACCTATGGAACTTCGCTGGTTACCAAGATGCTGGTTTCTATTTGAGCTTGACATAGAGTTAAGAAAGAAAGTCCTAACAAGGGAGGAATCCCCTATGTCCTAATCCTCTACCCAGGCTTTCTGCTTGAGGGAGTCATACTCAAAGGTGCTTTTTTAGAGAGTTCTGCTTAGGCCTGGGTCCTAACAATTCTTTCTGTGACTCTATTTTGTGACCTATTTACACACAAAAAAGCATGCTTACAGAGAAGGAAGGGTCATGGGGAACAGTGTGCACTGCTTCTGCTAAGGTTTGAAGATAAAACCTTTATAATCCAATAATTTGGAAAACAGGTTTGATTGGATTCGATTGATTGATCTTTCAAACTGTGAAGCCACCAGGTGAAAAATCGCCCCTCCCACAGACAATCACACGCATAATTCCTTTGTAACCTTCTTCAGATATCATTTGGAGATATATGTCCACCAAGCAACAGATGAAATGAATTAAGAGCTCAATAATGATAAAGTGATGGCAGAACAGGATTTGTTCTGAGCATTAGAATTCTCTACATAGCCGGGCGCGGTGGCTCAAGCCTGTAATCCCAGCACTTTGGGAGGCCGAGGCGGGTGGATCACGAGGTCAAGAGATCGAGACCATCCTGGTCAACATGGTGAAACCCCGTCTCTACTAAAAATACAAAAACTTAGCTGGGCATGGTGGTGCGTGCCTGTAATCCTAGCTACTCAGGAGGCTGAGGCAGGAGAATTGCCTGAACCCAGGAGGCGGAGGTTGCGGTGAGCCGAGATCACGCCATTGCACTCCAGCCTGGGTAACATGAGTGAAACTCCGTCTCAAAAAAAAAAAAAAAAAGAATTCTCTACATATAGAATAATTTTTGAAATTCTGAAGGAAGTCTTGTACATTATATACATAACTTACACATATATATTTAAAGAGAGAGAGAGTAACATAAGAGTTTGCTGTGTCATGTAATGTAAGTTTAGATGTCAGCCCTCCCGAGATGTTATGGCCTCTTGATGATGCTGCTGGAGATGATATCTGCTTCTCTGTCCTGGCTTCACAGTCACTTACTGATCCCTTAGTCTTTACTCTCAGAGGGCCCTGGAGTCCAAGATGACCGTGGGAACTGGAGAGCAGCAGGGGGAAAGATGGGAACACAGTGAGCCTCTGGCAGTGACTCCCCTTCCTAGGTCCTGTTCAGCAACTTCTCCTTCTGTCTCCTTGGCCAGAAAGCCACATGACTCTCCCTGCTTCGGGGTAGATGGAGCTATTGAGCTGGGCACCCTGATGCCTTACATAAAAGTGTTTTTGGTTTTGTTTTTCACCAAGGATGAAAGAGAGAATGGTATCTGTGATCAGCTACCTATTTCTGCCATTGAGGGGCAATAATAGATCAGGCAAAAGATTCACAGTCATTCTAATATTAATATCAAAGAAGAATTTATGACGAGGTACATCACAAAGCAGAGCTTATGATTTTATGGAGATAAAAGCTAAACTCCCAGACATAGAAAACTTTGTGAACAACAGATCATTATGTATAATAGACATAGTTAAAAGAAAGAGTATTAGATTAGACATGGGGAGATTGGGAATAGCACAATGGTAGCAAAATTATTCACACAATTATTTCCCTTTGCAACATGTTAGTAATATAAATCATCATAATAAGGTATAAACGATGACTCATATGAAGGCAATATAGGATCTAATTGGCATTATTCATTAGGATAATTTATGCATTCGCTCCACAAATAAATACTAATGGAGTGCCTACTATGTGTCAGGCAGTGTTTGTGTGGGGCACCGTAGCGTGAAACCATCACCTGTCCCTGTGTAGTGTGTGTGCTGGGATAGGTTGATTGGAAACGTATGAAGTATGAATCATGTAGAGACTATCTCTCCTTTTCCAGAGCTGTTGAAGCATTTATAAAATTTGATGAACTCTTAAACCATAAAAAAAACAGCAATCTACTATAAAAAGCAGAAATTGTTCAGATTACTTTTGCAAACTACAGTGTCATAAAGCCAGAAAATAATAAGATGATTTTAGAAAGATGGAATATAAATGTTCTCTTAACTATTAGAAAAGAAGGAGAAAGAAAGAAAGAAGCCAATATTTCAATTATAGACTATGTTGAACACTATGTACCCAAGCTTATGGCATTCGGCCAGAACAATCCTCACAGGAAAATGCATAAGCAGGAATTACTTTATTATCTAAAACAGAAAATGACATTATAAATATAGCAATTAAATTTGTCAGCTTTGGGTATATAACAAACCATCCCAAAACTTAGTTGTTTAAAGCAGCCATTGTGTTGAGCTTTGCAGGATGGCTGGGTCAGTCCTTCGATCTGCGTTGGTGTGGCTGGTTTCTGTTGGTTCTTTCCTGGGTCTGTGGTCAGCTGGTGGGCAGGATACCTGATTTAGAATCGCCTTATCTACATATCTGGTGGTTGGCAGGTTGTTGTCTGGGGTACATGAATTCTTCTTCATGTGTTTTTTCTCTAGCAGATCAGCTTGGGTTTATTCTTATGACAGTCTCACGGTTCCAAGTACAGCAACAAAGAACAAATCTCAGTACCGAAGTGCTTTCAAGTCTGTGTGTCATGTTTCTTATTACCTTGTGGGCCAAGACAAGTCACATGGCAAACCCCAGAGTCAGTGTAGGAAGGAATTACCCAAGGACAAGGATATGGACAGGGGAATTGTTATAGTCTTTCTTGCTAACAATCTATTTCCATTTTTTAATGAAAACATATAGAAAACCACAAGAAACAATGTTACAAAGCAGAAAAAAATATTAAACCATAAAGATACAAGCAGAAGCAAGTGGTGTAGAAAATAGAAAAGGTGTAGAGTCGGTGAATATATTCCAGAACTTATTCTTTGTAATAACAGCAAGATAATCAATAAACATCAGCAAACACGAACAGCAAAAGGGAATGAAACACACATCTAGTAAAAGCAAAACTATTGTGACAGAAAGTAGGTCAGGGGTGGCCAGAGGCTGATGTTGAGTGGACAGGGTTAATTGCAATGTATGTGAGGGAAATTCTGGGGTGATGGAACTATCTGATATTTTGATAGTGGTGGTGGTTACATGGCTATATAGATTTATCATATTAAATCGCATTTTTAATACTGGAAAAGATTTTCATTTCTATTTGTGGAGGACTAATTTGCTTTAGACCATTCCTTTCACGGATAGCAAAGATAACAGCTTGGGGAAATATAAAAGTAATCCATTGGAAAATATCAGAAACTCTCGAGACTGTCAGGACTTGGGTAGTTAAAATTCTAGGAATAGTTTCCAGAAACAGAGAGCAGGACCTAGTATTTGGCAATGGTTCTTCCCTTCAAGGTGTTTGCTTATTTGCTAGCTGTGGCTAAAACGCCGAAAGACTAAGCAGAGATTTTATAAACCCCTGGAGCTCTGGGAACAAAATTGGAGCTCATGGCTTGTCAACATGAGAGACTTGATAAACACTGAGGATTTTAGCAGAAAACTCCAGTATTCTGTGCTCTGGGGTACAAGGGAAGCCTTCACAAAGCTTTCACAAAGAGAGAAGCTCTCACAGAGACTCAAGACCAACTTTCAATCATCTCCATCTCAGAGATCTGCTTTACCTGGGTGGCCTGCAAAATTAAAAAGTATTGCCTCTGCAGAATGGCTGCATCATCCAGAGGCTCAAATGACCTCTACAATATTCCAAGTACAATGCCCAGCATTCGATACACATTCATTGACTGAATATTTAGTTAAAAAAAAATGGAGACCAGGCACGGTGGCTCACGCCTATAATCTCAGCACTTTGGGAGGCCGAGGTGAGTGAATCACAAGGTGAGGAGTTTGAGACCAGCCTGGCCAACATGGTGAAACCCCATCTCTACTAAAAATACAAAAAATTAGCTGGGCATGGTGGCAGGTGCCTGTAGTCTCAGCTACTTGGGAGGCTGAGGCAGGAGAATCGCTTGAACCCAGGAGGCAGAGGTTGCAGTGAGCCGAGATTATGCCATTGCACTCCAGCCTGGGTGACAGTGAGAAACTGTCTCAAAAATAAATAACCCCAAAAACAATTGAAACAGACTCATGGAAAATCTAGTCATTGAATGTGTCAGAACAGTAAAATAACTGTTTAGTGTATTCAATAAATTAAGATGCCAAGATAATGTTAGCAGGAAATAGGAAACTTTAAAAAGCTAAAACAAAAATTCTAGAACTACAAAAAAGGGAAAAGAAATGTTTCAAAAGACTTTCAAAAACTGAAACTTTGTCATCAGTTTAGATGTAGCTTAAAAGAAAATTAATAAAGTGGTAGACAGGTTAGAATAAAATATCCAATAAACTGAGAACTTATGAAAAATATTAAGTAGACTATAAGACACATGTGGGCCACAGTGGAAAGATCTGGCATACATATAAATACAGTCCCAAAGCCAGAGGTAAAGAGATGGTGGCAGGTGCAATCTTTGAAGACAATGAACCCCCACCCCACAAGTTTCAGAATTGATAAAAGACATTAAGCCATAGGAGAAATGAATTACTAAAGCACACCTAGGCCCATCCTGATAAAACTGTTGAAGATGGACAGAGAGATACTCTTCAATTTATTTCATGAGGCCAGCATAACCTTAATACCCAAGCTTGACAAATGTTTAAAAGAAAGACAAACAAAATTATAGAACAATTTATTTCATGAATATAAATGTAAATATGCTGAATAAAAATCAGCAAAATAAATCTAGCAGCATATAGAGATAATATATCACAGCCACGCTGGTGTTCTTTCAAGAATTTTAGGTGGATTTAACATTTGAAAATCATTCCTTGTAACATGCTATAAAGTCAGAATAAAAGTGGAAAACTATGTGATGTAGCAGATAAATCCAAGTATTTGATAAAATTCAACACAAAAGTAATACAACAATTTTAGAACACTAGAAATAGAAGTAAGCTAATTATTTAATATGTTAAAGACCAGAAAGAAACAGCAAAACGCATCATACTTATCAAAAATTTCTCTCTTGAGATCTAGAAGGAGAAAAGAATGCCCGTTATTACCACTTGTGATCAATATTTTACTTGACACTTTAAGCAGAAAAAAAAGACAAGAAAGAAACTAAGTGCAGAATTGGAAAGCAAGAAATAAAACTGTCATTACTTGAAGATGAAATGATTGTATACTTAAAGAATCCAAAAGAAAATACAAATACACTATTAGAATTAACAGGTGAATTTGTCATGGTTTTGGAAAAGAGTAAATATACAAAAACCAACTGTATTTCTTTGGGATGGTCCCAGTGTCTGGAAACATATCATGTTATTTTCTCCTGTATTATAATATAATATCAATAAATCATTTACCAAGTATTTGTCTATCTTTCCATACCTGGTGACCTCATGTATATATCACACAAATTAGAAAATAAAATTTAAAAATAACACTTAAAATAACATTTGCAAGAGCATCCCAAAATGCAGGTAAACATGGGGCTCTCTACATAGGAAAGGACAAAACATGATTGGTAGGATTAAAGAAGACCCAGATAAATGAAGGGCTGGATCCACTTCCATGCTCGTAATTTCCCACGAGAGCCAATTGTGTGTGCTTCTTCCCCAGTCTCTGCCCAGTAACAGCTACACTGTTAACTTAAAATTGGCCATGGTGATAGTATTTACACCATGGAAACTGGCAACTGCTTCAAACCATGTGATTTCCCTTGAAGAAACTGTTGTTCACTATTAACCAACACGTCAACATCATATCCATATGATGGGAATATGATATGCATAAATCGAAAAGCTGAATATGGTCAAGATATCCATTTTGGGTACTTTCATCTATAGCTCCAATGCAATTTCTATAAAAGTTTCAACAAGTTTTCTGAGGACATTTATGAAAGGTTTTAACATTTACCAAGAATAGCCAAGGCAATATTGAATAAGAACAGTGGCAGAAGACTTAAACAACTGGTTATCAAAGTTTCTTACAAAGCAGTAGTAATTGGGATCATTGAATATTAGTATAAGGATGGGCAAATAAATCCGTTGAACAGAATAGAGAGTCTAGAAACAGCAGAGGCCGTTAAACAGTCACATGGAAACAATTTATCTTGCCATGTATACAAGTCTATTGTACATGCAATCCTACTGTAAATTCAAATTTGAATGGTAAACAATAATGTTTATAGAGGAAAATGTAGAAGAATACCACCATCATGACCTTGGGACAGGTGGTCTTCTTAAATCAGACACAAAAAGTACCAGTCACCTATATCTTCTCAATATATAGAGAAAATTTATTTGATAAAATTTTAAAGACTCTTAGTAAATTAGAAATAGAGCATTTTCTCAACCTGCAAAAGAATATAACAAATCTGGGATAAATAACATTCGAAAAGTGGGAAATGTTGGAAACATGATTTAGAATCAGTAAAGAGAGGGATATCTGGTACTGACACTTTAGCATTGTTAGGAAGGGCTTAGCTAATGCATTAACATGGGAAAAATACATGGGGTAAAGGGCTAGAAAGAGGAAATACAGCTGCCATCATTTGTACATGACATGGTTATTTAGAAATTCCAAAATGATCCATGCATTAAGTACCAAAAATAACAAACGTTTAGCAAAGTGGCCTAATATAAGATTAATATGCAAAATGCATATTAATACTCATCAAGAGATGTCTCTTACTAAAGTATTGAACTGTCAAGTATTCACTAGTAGATATAACGGGTATGTTCCAGAGCTTTTCAGAGAAAGTTATACATTTTATTAAGAGATATTAAAGAGGAGTAAATAGATGGAAGGAAAATGAATGGATAGGAAACCTGCTACAGTGAAGATATAATTCTTCCTAGTTTGATTTAAAGATTAAATGCACTTCCAATCAAATTCCCCATGGGTATTTGTAATGATGTTTTAAAGATGATTCTGAACATTACAGGGGAGAGTCAATGGCCAAGAATAAGCAAGACACTCTCGAAAAAGAACTGGGAGGACCCGCTCTCATAGAGAAATCAGGCATCGTGTAAAGCAATAGTAATTTAGCCATTTTCATGCTGTGAAAGAGATATACACGTTTACCAACTGAATAGAATAGAGACCTTAGAAGCAGACCCACTCCAGCATGGAACTTTGACAGTAGGAGAGAGATGGCATGTAAGGTCAGTAACAGGAAGGAACTTTAAATAAATAGACTTCTTTAAACATAGTTACCCATTCAGAAAAATGCCAAATCGCAGCCCTGCATTCTACATTATGCAAAAGTCAAATCCAGATGGATTAAGTGCTTAAATGTCAAAAATAAATCCTTAAAACTCTTAGCAAAAACCATAAGTGATTTTTTTTAGAACTAAGGGTAAAGAATAGTTTCTTATATAATTTAAAAACCTTTATTATAAAAGAAAAGATAAATTTGACTATATTGAAGTTAAGGACTCTGTCCGTCAAAAGACCCGTGAAAGAGGTAAACAGGTGATTTACAAATTGGGAGATGTTTCTAATATATAAAATTTATTTTAAAAAGTAGCACCAAGTATATGCATATAAAGAAAGTATACATAGAGAATGAATATTCACATAGTCTGTAACCCAGAACGCAGAAGCCAGAAGCCAGGAAGCAGAGAATCCCAGCCCCCAAAATCAGAGAATAATCCCCAGTTGGAACAAGGAGCCAGGAAGAAGCCAGAAGTTCAACTTCTGGGTACTATGCAAGAGAAAGTTTGTTACAGTGTAATAGGTGAAATGCCTAAGACTACTCATATGTTCATGATAGAAAAACTAGAAACAACGCGAATTCCTATCCACAGGAAAGTGGGTTCCTAAATTATGATCTTTTCAGACATGGGGTATTGGACAGCAGCCAGCATGGAAATACAGATGAATCTTAATTAAAGTGAAAATGGAAAAAGTCCTAAAATATTTTATATAGTGTATTACCATTTTTATATATTTAAACACAACTGAAATAAAAGCATATACCCATTATGAGTAGCTGTCCATGCAATACAGTCATCTAAAAGGCGAACAGGTGAGGATGGACCCAGGACTCAGAATGACGGCTCCTGTGGATGGGGGAGACAGAGGGTGATGGGTCATTGGTGTGGGGACCACACATGCAGGTTACATCAAGGTTCTAGATTTGGTTCTGAAAGGTGGGTATGTAGATGAGTATTACATCTTCACACATAACTAATTACATAACTAAGTAGCAGAGAGCTGTGGACGGGCCACTAATGAGAACATTCCAGATACTGCCATAAGCATAGTGGCTGTCTAACAACTTACCCACAGCTTAGTGGCACAAACAGTGATTAGCAATGCACACAGGCTCTGTGGGCCAGGAATTCACAAAGAACTCAGTGGGGATGGTTTGTCTCTAGTCCTCCATGTATGGGACCTCATCTAGAAGAGCAAGGATTCCTCAGACAAAGTCGAGGTGTCCTCTCCCGGTGGCTCTTCAGCACGGTGGCTGCAGGGTAGCAGAGTCTCACGTGTCAACTCTGCTCCCCCTAAGGGGCACAGAGAGCATGAGTGAGACAGACAGGGGCTGCCGTGCCTTCGAAGACCCAGCCTCAGAGGACTTACAGCACACTCCTGCCATTACTTAAATTAAAAAGTACTAAAATATTTCACATAGAAACATATGAATGTTATGATGTTAATTTTATCATCAGTAGGGGCAGTTTTTACCAGGTATGCTCAGGTGCAAGGAGAATGAACACAGGCCCCACGTGTGGGTGCAGGAGCCCCTGGGGTGGGGTATACATTGACGTGGCCTTCTCAGCAAAGTGAAATGTGCAGCAGCCAAGAACCAAGGACAATAATGAGCCCAGTTCTATGCACCTGAGGTCTAACATGCAAAAATAAAAACACAATAAATGGTTAGAAATAAGTCAATAAACTTAACTATTGACAGTATAATTACTTTAATTTTGTGCTTACAAGGGTGGAAGTAAAACAGCCTACAATAACAAGGATATTATTATAATACAATAATATCCTTGTAAAGGATAGTTGAGGAGTGTGTTCAAAGTGTAAAATGGGTTAACTGACCAGTATTCGTGGAGAAACATTTCAAAATTTTTCACTTACCCAGTTTCCAAATAGTTCCTTCTTTCTCTCTCTCTTCTGACTCACGTGGTTGCATGTGGGGATCCTGAGTCCTTTGAGAAGCCTTTGGGGAGGCTAGGAGGCCTAAGTTCAAGTGACTGAGAGGCTGGAATGGGACAGGAAAGGGTCTGGCAGAGGATGGAGGAGGTAGGGGCTCGAAGGCGGGCATATCAAAGTATTCGAGGGAACTGGAGGGCAAAATAAAGCCAACAAGATGGGGTGGACAGAGCTGGTGGAGCACAGAGTCAGCAGGAGTTCAAGAAAGGGGCTTCTGATGGCAGAGAAGTTCCCACAGGAGGATCAGGATCCAAAAGAGAGGACAGAGTGGCCTCACAGAGGCCAGGAAGCAGAGAATTCCAGCCCCAGGAGTCAGAGAATAATCCTCACTCAGAACAAGGGGCCAGAAAGAAGACTCTGCAGCACGGAAAGTGCCTTTCCAAAGAAGCCTGGGACTCGGACCCAGCTCAAGAGAGTATTCCCATACCTTAAGAATCAAAATCTACCCTTACCAGCTTCAACTGACATTTGTCCAGAGCAGTGGCTCAGTACTTTGACTCCACAATGGATCCCCAAATCAGTAGGTCAGGAGTGAAGACAAAGGCCTCAAAGCCATGTGCTTAGGACCCTGGGTGAGAAGCCTGGGGGTTCAGTGATTAATCCGATTCTGTCCAAGTCATGGTGCCCTAACTGTTAAAGAAAAAAATTATTCAGCGGTACTTGTCAAAGCACAGTAAGGAAGACTATTCACCATCACAATAGGTATAGGAGCCACTGCATGGGGTGCTGTAGTGGGGGAGAGAGAGAGCTCAGCTTTGAATACAACACTGGCAAATGAAAGGTAATAGCCAAGAAGCAGGATGGAGTGGGGGATGGGAAATTCCTAAGAGGAGACATCAGAGTGAAGCAGATTCTGGCCAAATCCATCCAATAGGGTTTTTGCTGAGGACAGGTCAGGGTGGGCGATATCACCTGGGGGGTGGTTCAGGGCGAGGAACCTGATCAGACAGTGAGGATGATCAGACAAAGAGGGTGTGGAAGCCCAGGTGCGGTGGCTCACGCCTGTAATCCCAGCGCTTTGGGAGGCCGAGGCGGGTGGATCACTTGAGATCAGGAGTTCGAGACTAGCCTGGCCAAAATGGCAAAACCCCATCTCTACTAAAAATACAAAAAGTAGCTGGGAATCATGGCGCATGCCTGTAATCCCAGCTACTCAGGAGGCTGAGGCTGGAGAATAGCTTGAACTTCTGAAGCCGGGATGCAGAGGTTGCAGTGAACTGAGATCACGCCACTGCACTTCAGCCTGGGTGACAGAGTGAGACTCCGTCTCAAACAAACAAAAAAAGAGCGTTGGGAGTTCTTGTGGAACTGACTCTGTATTTTATAAGGAAAGGCACAGATGAGGCTAGGAGAATGTTTGACTGACGTTTGGCCAAGCAAAGAATCTTTGCCACAACACAGAAACAAGAAGCTACTATCAAATTAAGAGAAAGTAGGAAAGGAGATTAGAGAAGCAAATAAATATGGTGGGAAAAACCAAAACCAAAACCAAAACAGGATGCCAGAAATAATTCGAAGTCTTCCTGCAATCACAATGAATGTAAGTGCGTTGGCCTCGTCTTACACGACTGGGACATCAGGTAAATGTTTAAAAATGCAGCTATCGAAATAGGCCCCTGGAAGAAACTGAATTAGGCCCATTGTGCCTGGGGATTGTCTCCCATCCTTCTCCCTGAACCTGGAGCGACGTCTTGTTTCCATCTACAACCTGCTTGAGCTGGGCTTCAGGATGTCTCTCCGGTTGTCCTGGAGCCTGAGGGCTCAGCATTCTCTTGATGAGATGCTACTGGTATCAAAGGACTCAGTGGGAGAGCCAGGAAGACGTGCATCACTGGAGGAATGCCTGGGCCGTCAGCCGTCGACCTGTCTGCGCCTGGAGACTGTGGAGTCCCTCTCAATCTTGGAGAGGCTCGATTTTCATTTTTATTCTGGAAGGTGTCACTGCTTTGGTCCTCATTTGTGAGAAGGAGATTGCATAGCATTTACCATGGGGACCCAGTGGGACGAAGAATGTGAATGTGCCCCCAGCGCCTTCAAGGGCCATGCCAATGGGAGGATGTTTCATTCTGTGAAGACACATCTTGGGAGCTGTCCTGGATCCTGGAGGACAAATTCTGATTTCTTCTCCCTTTGCATAAACATCTTCCAAGAGCCTGCCATCAGCTCTGCCAGTCCCGACAAGGACTCCCTTGGAGGCACTTCCCCTTGGAGCCCCGGATCACTGGTATTTGTAATCAGCCTATATTTAGCAGATGGCAGTTGCATTGGCTGGGGAGGCTGCATTTGAATTCAACACTCAGTTGGCAGGAGAGGAGAGACCGTCACTCACTCCTCTGTCTGAGCGAGCTCAGGTGAGTTCCTGGGGGCTAAAACTTTCTAAACTGTCTTTTCTTCATCTCTAAAAGAATCTCGTTCTAATGAGGTCCCCAGACAGTGACTCCCCACACAGGCGGAGGTGGACTTGGCCTCATTATTCCTCATATGAGACGTCTCCTGTGGCGGCAGGAGGTGGGGAGCGCTAAAAAGGAGAAGAAAGGAAGCAATTCAAGTAAGACTATTTGCTGCTCGGATTATTCTGTGTGTTGTCAGACGCAGGTGCAGTAGGAAAGTTGACAGGACAGTCTTAGCTGTAGCAGCTTGGACTGAGAAAACCCAGCAAGCCTAAAGAATTCTTGAAACAAACAGGCTCTGAATCGTTTCCAGAGTTCTTGACTTGCTGTATTTTGTCAACTGCCGGCTACCGACATGGCTGGAAATGTCTGCTACAAGCGGCTGCCAAGCACGGCTTTCCTTGTTGGGAGAAGCCAGCTTCAGCTGCCCGTGGGCACGGGTGGCCTATTTGGTACAAGGCCGTGTTCACATCTGGGGCCCAGAAGGCCACTCTCCAGGGTCTCCGCTGTGAGGCTGGGGGTCTCTGCAGTCAGCCCGTTCCTCACTGAGACCTTCCTGTAGAGAAGCCCATGGCGGGCAGGAGGAAACTGTGTGGGCTGTCTGCAGGGCTCATGCCAAAGCCAGCAGGACCAGCCCCGCGGGGCCCTTGCCATGTCTGTGAGAGGGAATGCCAGTGCTGGGGAAATGCGGCCCGCATCTGTGGTACCAAGCTTCTCTGTGTCCATGAGATAGGGGTTCTCATCTGTCAGTTCCCCAGCTGCCTAACAAAGACCCACAGACCCAGTGGCTGAGGCAATAGCAACAGATGATCCCACAGTTCTGGAGGCTATGAGGGGCTGAGATCAAGGTGGCAGCATGCTGGGTCCTCCCGAGGCTGTGAGGGGAATCTGCTCCAGGCCTCCCCCACTGCTGGGGTCTGCCGGCCGTCTTTGGCATTCCTTGGTGTGCAGATGCATCACTCCAGTCTCTGCCTCTGTCTTCACATGGCGTTCTCCCTGCGTGCCTGTACGTCTATGCATCCGAATTTCCCCATGGTGTAAGGACGATAGACGTATTGCATTAGGGGTCCATCTTAGCCACTATGACCTTGTCTAAATTTTATGTCTGCAACAGCCCTGTTTCCAAATGAGGTCGTGTTCTTAGGTGCTGGGGTTACCACTTCAACATATGACTCTTGGGGAGACACAGTTCAACTCACGACACCTGTCATAGCCATCACCGGCAGGAGACATCCCTCCAGGGCCCTTACCAGCAAGGACTGAGGATCTCGGCTCCATTTCTGGGTATTGAGGGGCCTGGCTGCTCATCTCCTATGGCCACATTGACAGTGGCCTCCTGGGCACTGAGAGCTGCCTGAGATACAGCACATGTGCACATGTCCCCGGGCCCCTGGGCCGGGCTGCCTGAGACACAGCACATGTGCACATGTCCCTGGGCCGCTGGGGGCCGTGCTGCAGCATCCTGCAGGGGGTGCCGTGAGCAGGTCTTGAGGACTGAGGGACAGGACATTTGGAAGGAGACACGGCAGCACCTGCAGAATTGACACTTGGTGAGAGGTGGGGAGCAGGGTGCTGAGCATGGGACCACCGAGGAGATCAGATGCTTGGCACCGAGGACTCGACCTGGGGTCCATGGACCTGGGAAGCTAGACAGAGGCTTTGGAAGCTGCCTGTAAACACTGAGCAGCCTCTCGAGATATTTGGGTGGAGCTGCTGTGATGCAGGTGGAGAACGGTGGGCGGCAGTACCCAGGCCTGTGTCCTTTCAGGGGAGCGTCCACCTCCGATGCCGCCTGCACGGTCTGGGGACCCACTCCCTCCTTCCAGCCAGCCTGGCTTTTTGTTTTGCTGCTTTCTTTTTAATTTTTTTAAAAAAGAATTAGGCATAACTATACTTTGTATCACAAAAATGGGTCTGTTAAGAATCCACAAAGACACTTACTTCTTGGATTCTGGCCAAATAAGTAAAGCACCTCTAGACTAAACCATATAAAATGCATTTTAATTAGCACCTTCCCCCCCTCTCACTTTCAAGTGACTTTTGTAGTCATCTTTTTCACAGGTAATGTTTCATCTTTTGCATTTTTTTTTTTCCAGCAGCTTTAAGTCTGGTAGGTATTTAACTTTTGAAACGAAAGCAAGCAAAATCTTCACAAAAATATTTTTGTGAACAGGGAGATGGGTAACTGCAGCCCTGTCCCTTGGGGACGACCATCCTGCAGGTGTCCTGTGTCCATGGCAGTTGTCCAGTGCCGGCAGAGCCTCACTCAACTGCTCTATGAGTCCCCTGCTGGCTAAGCCCTCACCATGGTGTGAGGGTGGGGGTGAGCTGAGAGTGCTGCTCCTGCTCCAGCCCTTGCCCAAACTGGGGAGCAAAGGGACCCCCTCCCTGCTCCTGGTGGCTGGGACTGCCAGGTGCTCCAGGAAACCCGTCCTACCCTGCCTCCACAGGTGGGGAGGACCTGGGGTCCTGGCCAGCTGACTGGACTACGTTTCCCAAGGTCCTTTGCAGTGAGGGGCTCAAGTGACTGAATTCCAGCCACAGGCCGCAGCAGGAGGGTGGAGTGAGCTTATTCTGGGGTCTGAGCTACAGTCAGGCCCCCGCCAGACTCCCCTCTTTCTCATGGCGGTCACCCACGACTGTTGAGGGGGCAGAGGGACAACTTGGGAGAGCCCCCCAACCTTAGCCCCCAAATTCAGAGATAGAGCAGCCCACGGAGCAGCCGAACTCCAGATTCTCCAAGAGATGGCTGCTGTCTGTGTGCATGGGATTAGCCTTACCCTGGCTAAGGGTTTCTTCACACCTTTATTACTATTTTCTATACTTTTAAAGTCCTCTATGCACACTGTAAAAAGTTTGACCAGCGTAGGAGCTGATGAAAGGGAAAAAATGCAAAATTTGCTCTTCACCCTACTCTTCCAAAGTCACTGTTAGCTAGTGACTATTCCTCTTATTCACTTTTCTGTGCAGAAACCCACAGTTTAAAAAATGGAATCATCCTTTATATACTATTAACTAGCCTACCATTTTTGGACCCTTTTTGGAAACAGCTTTATCTTTTCCTGATTCTCAACGTATTACATGCTTATCATAAAAATCATGTAAAGTATCAAAAAGCCTAAATGAAGAAAACACTAAACCACAAATCCATGACCTCTAAAAACTGGGATTCGCCTGGGATCTGTCCTACTAAATTTTTTAGTACATGCATAGTATTGTCTTGAGGGAAGTTTCATAAAAATATGTTTAACAAATTCTGTATGTAGATTATTTTAAACTCATTACTGTGAAAAATGCTTTCATAAGCCTTCTTGTGCATAGACTTTTGTACACTATGGCACACTATGTGCTTATTAGGATAAATCACTAGTAAAGGTATTGGTAAGTCAAGGATGGGGCCATTTTCTGTGATGCTGATGCCTGGGTCCCTATTGCCGTGTGAAAGTTTGTGCCGACATACAAGCCACCAAATTGGGAATGCCAGCACCTGTACCTCACACACAAATATTGGAGATAACAATTATTTAAAATATTGCTCAATCCAGTGGACTTAATGCATCTTGCTTTGTTTTACCCTGTAATTATTTGCCTTTTGGTGAAGCTGAACATATTTGTATATATTCAAATTTGTGGCCCAGTTGTTCTTTTTCTGTTGGGGCTTCTTTTGTTAAATAATTTGTAAAAGCTTCTCAAATATTAAGAAAACCAGCCCTTTGTCTACTGGTTTATAAGTCTTTTAGGTTTCTCAGTAGTCTCTGTTTTTCCTGTATAGTTTTTATTACTGATGTGTTACCGTATAGATTTGCTAGTAGAGAAAAGAACAGAAAAGCTTTTCTCATCCAGCAGTTATAAAAACATGATTGCGTCACAGATTATAAAAGTAAATATTGTCTTACTGATTAAGCTTTTAAAAACGTTTTAAATCTTCTATTCATCTGGGATCGATTTTGGTGTAAGTGTAAATGATAAATCTGTCTTAATGTTTTCTCAAATGGCTAATTATACTAATTATTATATTGATGGAAAATATCCTCTTTTCTTCTTTGAAGTATCGCCCTATGCTCCCCTCCTCTCTCTCTTTCATCCTCTTTTCCTTTTCTATCCTGATGTTAATGCCATGTTCTTTTAATTATTTGAGCTTTGTAATGGGCTTTAAAATCCAGAGTGAATATTATTTTGTGATTAATAAATTGATTGAAATAATAATTTCATGTCTGCTTGGGCCCTGCCTTTTTCTCTAAAGGGTGTGGTTTGTAAAAATAAAAATCTCTTTTTAAATTTAATGTTGTGCACTTCCCCCCCCTTCTCCTCTATCTTCCTCTGCACAGCAGTTGGGGGAAGCCTCTGTTTCCTGCCTTGTCTGGGAGACTCACACCTGAGCATGTTTTTTTTTTTTTTTTTGGTAACAGAGTCTCACTCTGTTACCCAGGCTGGAGTGCAGGGGCATGATCTTGGCTCATTGCAACCTCCTCCTCCCAGGTTCAAGTGATTCTCCTGCCTCAGCCTCCTGAGTAGCTGAGATTACAGGTGCCCGCCACCATGCCCAGCTCATTTTTTTTTTTTTTTTAGTAGAGACAGGGTTTCACCATATTGGCCAGGCGGTTTCAAACTCCTGACCTCAAGCAATCCACCTGCCTCTACCTCCCAAAGTGCTGGGATTTACAGACGTGAGCCACTGCACCTGGCCCTGAACGTGGGTTCTCATTTCCACCTCCCCAGAAAGGCCTCCCTGACCCCCCCAACCCATGTGAGAACACTTTGCTTCTCCCAGAGCGCCTAGTGCTGTTCCTTCCCATCACTTACACAATTCATGATTAAATGTGTACATGCATGATGCATTCTTAAGGTACGTCCCTCTCGTCCCTCTCCTCCAATCAGACTTGAAGCTCCAGGAGGCAGAAACCACATTGACCAGTTTGCCTGACGTCTACATAGGTGAGCATCAAGGCATGTTCTGGAATGAATAAGCACATGAGTGAGGTCCGATACCCTCCGAGCAGTGCCGAGGACTGCCATTGGCTGCGCCCCTCCCGACACCGTTCCTCCATGCTCCGTCTTCCTCTAAACCACGCTGCCCAAGCCTGGTGGACACTTGCTCATCTTCTCAGGTCATAGCCTCCTTAGTGGAGTCTCCAGGTGGCTGCAGGAGTGGAGCTGACCCCCACTACTATGGTTGGAATATTTGTGTACCCCTACAGTTCATGTTGAAATCGTTACCCCAAGGTGATGGTGTTAGGAGGGGCCTTTGGAAGGTGGTGAGGGTGGAGCGTGGAGCCCTCAGGAATGGGATTGGCACCCTTATAAAAGAGACCCAAGGAGCAAGTTCGCCCTGTCCACCATGTGAGGACCCAGAGAAGGTGCCGTCTAGGAACCAGGAAATCCTCACCAGACACCACAGATCTATTGGACCTTGACCTTGGACTTCCAGCTTCCAGACTGTAAGAAATGGATTTCTGTTGTTTATAAGCTGCCCACTTAATGGAATTTTGCCCAGGTAACAAAATGCATGATGCATTCTAAGACAGCCACCATGCTCCCACAAAGCTTGACTCGCCCCAATCATCTGCGCAGGCCCACTCCCTTCCTGGGACTCCTCTGGGTTGTACATAAAGAGGCATAAAATGAACTTCTCTCCAACAAAATAGAGTGGAAAAATCTATCCAATCAATTCGCAAGGGGCCTTTCTAATTTGGAGTCAGCCATCACTGTATCCTCTATTTGTGTCTTTTCCTTCTGGTTGAGCGTCCAAAATATATTGTACCTTAAAAAAAACACTTGAATTTGCTCTTATTTGGGATCAATATACGATCTAGTTCTGTTGTTGCAAATGGATACCCCAAATCAAATAACTTGATTGGATTTACATTTCTACTTCCCAGTTGACCTCAGTTTGCTGTCATTAGATTAGACGTGTTTGTGGTTGGGTGTGCTTTTCAGAATAGAGATTGAAAGGCGGTTATTATGGCCATCCACTTGCAGAATTCCCCATCCACTGCGCCTCATCCTGTTTTCCCGTTTCCAGTTTCCGTGCTCAGACTGGATGTCTTCATTTCACAGTTGGAAAAGCTCTGCTTAGATTCAAAGGTTTGTTAATGCTGCCACAATATGGGACGTGAATGAGAGCTATGCGTCTCCTCTCCAAGGATCACACGCCTTCCTGGTGGCCAGGTGCCTGTGGGCTGGAGCAGGACCAGATCTGATTGGACAGCAGCAGGCTGGGCAGGGTTGAGAGAGGGGAGACCAGGAGTGTGGACCACACTCTGCCATTCCAGCCAGCCCAGCCTAGGCAACCTCCCTCTGCACGTCCCCAACCCGGAAGCCTCAGGATGGGCAGACAGGGGATGTGAAGATTGCTTCTGCTTGCAGGGGGACCTGGGGAAGATCTGGGTTTTTCCTGGGGGAGGAGAAGAGGAAAGGCATGCAGTTATCCTCCTGGTGGGCACAGGGGACTGTGGGCAGAGCGCCCCACCATTTTCGTCTTGGGTCTGTAGCCTGTTAGTGCATGTCTCTGGGCAAGGAATCAAGAACCTCACTGTCAGAGTCTTCCCGGACCACCTGCCCAGGGTCGCCCTGTTATCCCCACCGGGCTGCCCATTTTACTACCTGCACCTGCACCTGCAGCTGCTTTGCTCATGCACTGACATTCACATTCCGCGTTCTTCATGTGAGTGCCATGGGAGCAGGCTTTTATCTGCAGAGGGTGCCTGGTACACAGTTGGCTTTTAATAAATAGCGTTGGATGGCTGGACAACTGCAGGGTGCCTCTTTACACAGCTGCCAGAAAACATGGCTTTGGAGCCACTGTTGGCAGGAAGGGACAGGGGTTACTGAACATTTGGCAGATACCAAAATGTGTACATGACCAGGCCAAGGCATTCTCTGTTCACCTATCTCTCTGTACCAAGTCAGTATCCCTGAATGAAAAAAGTACCAACATGGCCGGGTGCAGTGGCTCACACCTGTGATCCCAGCACTTTGGGAGGCCGAGGCGGGCTGATCACAAGGTCAAGAGATCGAGACCATCCTGGCCAACATGGTCAAACCCCGTCTTGCAGTGAGCCGAGATCCTGCCACTGTACTCCAGCCTGGCGACAGAATGAGACTCCATCTCCATCTCAAAAAACAAAAAACCAGAAAGTGTGAATATACTAGAAAATTAGGGAGACGAGCTATGTGATAACTGGTGATTTTTATTTTCTTCACCATTGTGTCCCTCTGACCTTCCACAAAGAGCATATGTATATAAGCTTTTAAAACACCTATTACATTTAAATGACTATAGAGTCACAGAGTTTGCAAAAATAACGCAGGGAGATCCTTCGTGAACATACTCAGTTTCCTCAGCGGGTTGTCAGGCCACGGAGCAAAGGCACGTGATCAAAACTGGGAAACGGGCCCCGGTACGATCCACGGGCCTCATTTCTGGTGGTCATTTTGATCAGCAACAACCCCAGTGAATGTGATTTTCAAACAGTAAGAAAAGTCCTCATTTCCCTCACTGCTTACAGAAAACGTGTGAAGTCCAGGCCTGACTGGAGGCCCTGCACTCCTGGGGGCCTGCTGTGTTTGTGGAGGGAAAAGCTGGACTGGACCGCAGGACCCCATCCATGCCAAGGGGAGCTTGACTTGCTTCTGTGAGTCTCACGTCCTCATCTGTAGTGTGGGCACCATGGTGGTGCCCTCATGGCTGCGGGAGACTTCGTTCTGCCTTCCGGGCTCCTGTGCACAGAGCAGCGCTCCCCTGCCGTGCTGGCCCAGGCCCCTCTTCTCTCGGGCTCCTCCCTGAACTGAGAGGGCCTCCAATGCCTGGCTGAGCTGAGGTTTTGGAGGTGTCTGTTGAATTCATGGACAACAGAACCAGAGGGTGCCGGTGGATGTGGCCACTCGGGCCTTACTGCGCTGTTCTTGGACCATCCTTGAGCTCCGCCCATCCCCGTCCCCGTCGTGGGCAGAGGGAAAGGGAGGGAAAAGGTTTTGCTGAAGGCAGTGATGTGTTTGAGGCGGCAGAGAAACTGCCGGGGGTGGAAAGCACTCATGGATCCATGAAGGGTCCATCTCATTGCTCAGGGAACATTGCTTACCTCTCTGTATTTTTGAACTTATGACATCATAGACCTACCTAATATCACAACTGGCCCCTGCGCAAAGGATCATCCATATTTAAATGCCCAAGAGCCAGACTTTCCTGGGTTGGCAGCAACAGCAGGAAGGTGGGGCCCACTGTGGGGCCAGAGCCACCCAGAGTGCCCACGCAGGACAGACTCCAGACTGCTCATCACAAAGACATGTAAGTGCTGATGGCCAGCCCTGGACATCGTGCTGGGGGCACGTCTGTCCCTCTTTATGCCTCTGCTGCTCCTACAGAGGCAGGTGCTTGGCCCTTTCCTCACCCGGGGAGCTTCGGCTCAGTTCCCAGCTCACTGGCCCCTGGGGGAGGAGGGACTGTTCTCAGTGTGCCCTGAAGGCATCTGAACTGGGGCTGGGCCAGGGTCTGGGCGCCCTGCAGTGTGAGCTCTCGAGGCAGCTGGCGTGCTTGGGCTTCCTCACTTCTCGGGGCTGGGTCCATGGAGTGCCTGGCTGACTGGCTCCTCTTTTCTTCCTCTCCCCACGTGGGAGAGATGAGCCCCAAGGCCAGGATCTCCTGCGTGTTTTTTCTTCTCTGTGCCAAGTTCTCTACCTGAGACTAAGTGGGAAAGTCAGGTTGGGCCCGATCTCTGGGCCTGGCTCCTTTCCAGCAAGTAAGGCGGGGCCTGGGCTCTTTGGGAGTCAAAGCTTCGAGCCTAGGATGGAATCACAGTTTCCAGAAAAGCCTTGCCTTGGGCAGTGGATGGGCAGCTTGGCTTCTGCCTGTTGCTAACAAGCCTGTCCCTTTTAGCTGTTGTTTAAACATTCTTCTGTGTGTGGCCAGCTCCCATGCGGCGGGCAGGAAACCCCAGAGACGAGGAGCTGTACTGGCCCCTCCAGTGATATGGGGCTGGGGGTCTCACAGGGGAGCGCAGCCGCTGGTCGTGACCTTCCAGGCTGGGCAGGGTCCGGCCCGGCTGCATGTCTGGCCCCGTCTCCCTTTGCTGGATGCAGATCCATCCCTTATCTTTCTCGGTTTGCACTCAGTTCTCAGAGGCCCCTAGGCTGTCGGTGACACTGTCTTCTGCTCCAGGGGACAGCACCACTTACACCTCCAGGGGACAGTGTCACACCTCCAGGTGACAGTGTCACTTACACCTCTGGGGAGCAATGCCACACCTCCGGGAGACAGTGCCACATCTCTGAGGGACTGTGCCACTTAAACATCCAAGGGACCGTGCCACTTATACCTCCAGGGGATAGTGTCACTTATACCTCTTAGGGACAGTGCCACACCTCTGGGAGACAGTTCACTTACACCTCTAGGAAATAGTGCCACACCTCCGGGGGACAGTGTCACACTTCCGGGGGACAGTGCCACACCTCTGGGGGACAGTACCACACCTCCAAGGGACAGTGTCACTTACACCTCTGGGGAACAGTGCCACTCCGGCCCGCTTCTTTCCTGCACTGTGTCTGCTCAAACAAGCCCCAGAATGGACTGAGCCCTTCGAGTCCTCCAGGTGGATTGTTCTCTGACTCCCGGGACTGGGAGTCTCTGCTTCCTGGCCTCTGTGAGGCCGATCTGTTCTCTCTTTTGGCTCCCGCTCTTCCCATGGGAACTTCTCTGCCACCTGAAACCCCTTTCTTGAACTCCTGCTGGGACCGTTCCTTATCACGGCGCTGTCCTCCGCCTGGATTCTCACCTGTGCTATCTTCCAGGCAAGCCGCCAGCAGCATGAGGGCAGGGAAGGGTCAGTTGTACTTGCCACTGTTCCCCCAGGGATCGCCCCGTGCCTGGCACACAGGGAATTCTTAGGGACTCACACCGAGCGGGTGCTTGGGCACCTGCCTTTTAGACTGTGACCTTCTCCAGGGAATGCGCTGTGATTCTCTCACTGTCCCTGGCATGTAAACAGTGCTCTGTGCTTTTATTTTGGTTGAATCCGTGCATGAAAGAATGACACAGATCATCCCAGTTCCCTTTTATGTCGTGCCAGGACTGCCCCACTGGGATCTGCCATTCATTCCTTTATTCGTCCACTAATGTCTAGGAAGCCTCTGATATACATCAGGCACGGGGCTGGGAGCCTGCACAGTGCGTGGGGCTGCCTGGCGCCCAGGGGCTTCGGTTACACAGGCTGTGGCTCTCGGAGAAGATCCCCTGGCATCCTTCTTGGCTCCCATGGCTAATAAAGTGCATGTAACAATCTTGGAAGAGCCCGAAGCCTGCCCCCTCACCCCATCCCCACCGTGTGCTCCATTTTAATTGAGTCAGTCTTCCACGGCGTGCTTTAACACTGTTAGAAGCAAATCAAAATTAATGAGATTACCTCCTTTGAAATGTTATATATAATTAACCTCAAATTAAGGACAATATGCGTTTGAATTTGCCAATCAGTAACACCTTGTGATTGCTGAAATACACAGTGGCAAATAAGAGATATTGACACTCACCTGCTCGTTGCAGTTCCCGTAGGTATCTCAAGGGAAATGGTTTTGAAGGGCCCTGGGCAGGAAGAAAGTGGAGAAGTATCCAGGCAAGGACACGCCCCGGTGACCAACGTCCCAGAGCCTCTTCCTGGGGCGCCCAGCTCTGAGTGTGGTCCAGGACTCCCCAGTACCTCCTCCATTCCCAGAACAGCCCCGTTTCCCAGCTGCGGAGGCCAGAGGCTCGGCTGGGCACCGAGAGCCACGTGGGCCGGCACCTTCCCATGCATCCCCAGCAGCTCCTTCAACTCAGACCAAAGCAGCCTGAGCGGTGTGTGAAACTCCTGGTGTTTATGCTTCTCACTGGAAGCGGGTAGGACAACTTTCCAAAACCACATCGACAAGAGGTAGCTTCGTATCAGCTTCCCGCCTGGCAAAGCTGTGGAACTCTGGACCAGTGGTCGGCCCGCGGCATGGATGGGGATAAAGGGGGATCATGATGATGAAGCCTCCCGGGTTTCATTAGCCAGGGAGGTTTTATAAGCTTTCTAACATTGCATGACTCCATTCTTACAGGAGCTTTCTAAGGTTTGTAAGATTATTTTGCCTTTTATAATTGAGGAAACTGAGGTCCAGAGAGTTGAGATGCTTTTCCCGGGGCTATGTCATTAGGAAGGGGCAGTGCCAGATGCCCCCATTAAGGCAAACGACCCCAGGGCCTCTTGCTCTCCCCTGGAGAAGACCGGATGTGGCTTTCTCCGGACAGGTTCAGCTCAGCGAGATGCACCTCCTGGCCCAGCAGCAACTCCACCTATTGTGCTGCTCTCCCGTGCAAGGCCTCGCTAGCTTGTTTCTGCTTATTTACGTGAAAGCCACCACCACACAAAAGCTGGGAGTTCCCAGAGAAGGCCCCATTGCAGTCACCCTCACTGTGACCTGCCTCGTCCGCATCCCTCACCCACGAGCCCCCATGCTTTCTCACCTGGACGGTGTGCCAACCCCAAAACAATGCATCCTGGCAGAGGACAGACTGCGTGCATGTCCCCGAGCCTCAGTGCAGTGGGTTAAATACTGTCCCCCAAATCTGAGTCCACCCAAAACCTGGAATGTGATGTTAGTTGGACACAGGGTGCTTTAGATGTGGTTTAGGTAAGGTCTAGAGGCGTTCATACTGGAGGCAGCAGAATGAGCTCTAAAACCAAAGACAATGTTCTCATTTCCTTTTTTTTTTTTTTTTTTCTTGTTTTTGAGTCAGCGTCTTGCTCTGTCACCCAGGCTGGAGCGCAGCGGAGCAATTATGGCTCACTGCAGCCTTGAACTCCTGGACTCAAGCAGTCCTCCGACTTCAGCCTGGTTTCAAGCTCTTGGGCTCAAGTGATCCTTTTCCCTTGGCCTCCCAAAGTGCTCGAATTACAAGTGTGAGCCACCATGCCAGGCCAAGAGTGTTCTTACAGAAGCCAGAGGTCACAGGATGATGGAGGCAGAGACTGGAGCGAGGCTGCCATAAGCCAAGGGACACTTGGAGCGTCTAGAAGCCGAAAGGGCAAGGAACGGGTTCTCCCTGGAGGCTTCCGATGGTGAACCCTCTGCAGGCACTGTGGCTTCAGCCTTCTGGCCTCTAAGAACAGTGAAATAATGCATCTCTGTTGTTTTACACCGCCCAGTTGGTAGTAATTGGAATTGCAGCCCCAGGAAGCTGATCCACTTGCTATGTTGCTCACGAGTGTCATTTGCATGGATTTTGCAAGGTGCCTATGAGACACCCATGCCATCTCAAGTGAACCGTGGTGGTAGACCAGCAACCCAATCAGCACAGAAGTGTTGCCTGGTCTCCCTGGGCAGAGTCAATGCGTGGGCTCCCACTCCACAGTTGCCTCCTGCTCTGGCTGTCCCCACACTGTGAGGCACGCCCTTCTTTGTCCCCACACTGCGAGGCACTCCCTTCTTTGCTGTGCTCGCCCCCAACTCTGCATGTCAGCTCCTGGAAGGCCTCCATCTCTGCCGTGTTGTATCCCCAAAGCTCAGCCGAGTTCCTCATATGCAGTATTGAAGACCCGGCTTGTCCTGAAGAAGCAGACAGGCTTAGGGCATCAGGAACGAGCCACATGACCATCCGACTGTGTGAATGTTCAGTCCCCACCGATTTGGACAAAACAGTACAATTCACATTGGCAAACGTTCACTGAGCCCCGACTCTGCCGGACATAGTCCAAGGGGCTGGGTGTGCAGCTGATTCTTGTTCTCAGGGAGTGGGAGAAAAGATGCCTCAACAGATCACATTGAGCTTTAATGATTTTTAAATTTCAGAATGAATTTGTATTCATTGAGGACATTTTTGAAACTACAAGTGAAAAGAAAAGAGATACCACTCATAAGCACTCTGTCTGGAAATAGCCATTTGGTGGACACAGGTCCAGACGTGTTACAATTGGGACCTGGTTATACATGTCATTTTGCAGCATGCCCTTTTGTTTTCTTTCTGTCTTCAATGACAATTAAACCAGATCCATGTCGTTCTTTAGCGGCTGACTCAGGGCCTTCAGCTGTCTCTTTCATTTAGTTTGTTTGATCAGTCTCCCTTACTTACGCAGTAAGATATCTAGGCTTTTCCAGTTTGTCTCAGGTAGTATTATTTTGAAATGCAAATTGGTTTTGAATTGTTAAATTATTACCTATCATAGAAAAAATATCAATAGTGCAGAAGGGTGTGCAAAAAAAAAAAAATTACCTTTCCCCTCACCCCGGCCTTCAGAAGTTGTAATTGGTAACAGTACGTTTCTAGAAAGTTTTCATGCATTTATCCGTATCTATATCTTATCTATTCTATATCTGCATCTGTGTCTAATCTATACCGTATCTGTATATAGATGTCTATCTGTATTTAAACTATATTTATATTTAGTCTATGTCTAATCTATAGCAGTACTAATCTCTACCCATACCTACATCTAATCTAATCTGTATCTATATTACTTATCACTGTATAATTCAAGAAAGTCCATTTCTTGAAGTATATCAGTGTGTTCTCACATTGCTATAAAGAAATATCTGAGAGTGGGTAGTTTATAAAGAAAAGGGGCTTGATTGGCTCAAGGTTCTTCAGGCTGTACAGGAAGCAGAGGCATCAGCTTCTGGGGAGACCTCGGGGAACTTCCAGGCATGGCGAAAGGCGAGGGGGAAGCAGGTTCATCTTACATGCCTGGACCAGGAGGAGAGAAGAGAGACATTTCTTTTATGTATGTATGTATGTATGTATGTATCTGTCTATGCAGTATCCATTATCTATTGATATCTATCTATCATCTATCGATTGTGTATCTATTATCTATTAATATCTATCTAGCTATCATCTATCTATCATCTATCCAAGTATCACTAGTTACCCTTTTCACAGAAAGGGAGTCATTTTGTACATATCATTCACCTTCACTTTATGTGCCTTATGCATCTTCCCATATCGGCACATGTGGATCTGTCTCATTATTTTTTAAGTTCTGTATTCTGAAAATCCACAAGCATATATAAAAGTAAAAGTGTGGGATAATACAACTCCATGTGGCCATCTTCCAGCTTCCGTAATTATCTCAGCTCATCTTGCCTTCATGTCATGCTGGGAGGACGTCGTGAAGAAAATTCATACCTGAAGCGTTTAGCAATGATTCCTTGAGATGAGATCATCTGTGTTCAAGTTTCCCTGTTTGTATTTATTATTATTTTACTCTTTCTTTGACTTATGAATGTTTCTTAATTTCTTTCTATCTGGGTGTTGTTCCTGCTCTTTTTTTCTTATACTTTTATCTTTTTCTTGTCCTAGAGATTTTTCTGTGTTTTCAATTTTGCTGATTTGTTTCCTATGGTGTACTTACTATGTCCTTAGGACATATTGTACTGAAATATTTGGGAATAATTTGTAGATTGATGCCCCTTTACCTTCAAATACTTGAGTGGGTATTTCCTAAAAGCAATGGCATTCTGTTTTATAACTATGGGTATAAGAGAGTTAGCAGTGAACATTATTAATTTTTTTTGCAGACATTCAGATTTCACCAAATATCCCAGCAAGTTTCTCTACAGTAAAAGCAAGCCCAGCCATGTGCTGTGTTTCACAGTCTCCTCGAATCTGGGAAAGTATTTCAGTCTATGTTTGTCTTTCATGATGCTGCACTTTTTAATTAGAATTTTCTGGAATGCCTCTCTTTTTAGAGTTATTTGATGTTTCCTCAATATTCATTTCAGATTATGCCATTTTGGCAGAAACCCACAAAACCAACGCTGTGTTCTTCTCAGTGCCTCATAGGAGGAGGCGCATGGTGTCCACCTGCCCCGCTGTGAAGCCGCTGCTGATCACTTGGTGAAGGGGGTGTCTTCCAGGCTTCTGCACTGTGAAGCTACGATTTCCCCTTTATAACTACCAGGCAGCGTGTGAAGGGGGTCATTTCAGTGTATGGAAAAGTTCTGTCGTTCCTCAAACTTGCAGCCATGAGTTTTAGCGTCCTTTGATGGCTCTCACCTGAATCAATTATTATCATAATAGTTACCAAACGGTGATTTTCTAGTTTCATGCATATCCCTTCTGCCTTTATTAGTTGGCTTTCTACTGTTTGCAGCCTTCTCATGTATGTATGAGTGTGTATGTATGTGTGTAAGTATGTGTGTATGTATGTGAATTATGTGTTTGTGTGTAATGTGCATGTGTGTATATGTGTGCAGGCATGTATGTATGTGCACATGTGTGTATGTATATGCATATACGTATGTATATATGTGTATGCATGTGTGGATGTGCGTATGTTGGTATGTGTGTATATGTGTGTACACATGTGTATGTGTGTGTATGTATACGCATGTATGTGTGTATGCATGCCTATATATGCATATAGGTTTATATTTATGTGTGCACACATATGTATGTACATGTGTGTATGTGTGTATCCATGTGTGCATGTGTATGTATGCCTGTATATGTGTATATGTGTGTTCATGTGTGTATGTGTGTATGTATATATGCATGTTCATGTGTGTGTACATGTGCATATACATATATGTTCATGCATGTGTATGTTTGCGTGTTTGTGTGTGTATGTATGTATGTGTTGTATGGATGTGTGTATACCTGTATATGTATGTATGTATACCTGTATATATATATGTGTGTGTGTGCATGTGTGTTCACGTGTGTATGTATGTTCATGTGTGTGTGTATGTATCCTTCCATCCATCCATCTACTCATATGCTCACTCATGTGAGTATGGACTTGAATTTCTGCTTTCAATGAGCTATAATCCTTTAATCCTTTGCTATTATTATGTTAATGCTCAAATCATTCCAGATTTGGCCAGTGGCACCTGTGCTCTTGGGACACGGCCCCATTGTTCTTTGCCCTTGCAAGATGTCTTAGCTCATTGCATCCTTCCTCTGTCCCCGGTGTTTATCTGAGCCTCCCTGGTCCCTTCTAGTGCAAAACAGTCTGAGGCGCCCTCATAGATGCTGGGATGCTCCTTGCTGCTTCCCTGGTCATTGATCCTATAGCTTTTCAGTGGAAGATCCAGGATCTGTGTTTTTCTAAAAGAAAATGTACGAAATCAAGCATTTGTCCTGATATTTCCAATTCAAATTTATGTTGCGAGTTTGATTTGACATCTTTCGTATTTAGTCTCTTCTTTCATGCTGAAAGCCTTGGCTTCTAATGACATTGACGCAGTTACTACTTTGCTTTATCTTATGGGTCAAAACGATTTCAGAATAGCAAGAACCATGTCATTATTAGCAATATGATTTCAAAAACAGTTGAGACGTATTTCGCCATTTTTTGTGTTTAGGATGTTTCTAATTAGGGAAATGTGAACACGGGTTACTTGATCATCTTAAGGAACTACTATTCAATGTTTCAAGAGCAATAAGAGTACTATCTCTTTGCAGATGGAAGAGGGGAACCATGTTTCATATAATTTGAAACATGAAACCATTTTTCTCTTTGTGATTGAGTACCAGCTTCTCTACACAGCTACATTCTTTGTTTCATTTTGCTTTGATTTGGGAGGGATTGTTTTTTACTTGGCTTTACTCGTTGTAAAGTATGCAAAAAAAAAAAAAAAAAAAAGAAAAAAAAAAAAAAGAAAAAAAAAAAAAAAAAAAAAAAAAAAACGTTGTAAAAAAAAAAAAAAAAGAAGTCAGGTATAAAGTAGGTAAAGAATGTAAAAAACTCCTCCTTCTTCGTGACGGCAGCATGCTGCTCTGTTCTGTGTATGCACCAGAGCTTTACTGCCAATCAGCCCACAAATGAGGGGTGGCCATCAAGGTGCCTTGGGTGTCTCCAGTTTAATTATATCTTAAACAATGCAGCACTGATGACATCTGCGCACTTGTAAACATACACATTTAAGAGAATACTATTGTTGTTGAAGACAAAAAAGTCTTTTTAAAGGAAGTGGTATTTGACCAAAATATTGCAGGGCTCAAGTGGGTTGAAATTAGCCTAGTGAATAAAATGGCAAAGAGCATTTCTTGGGGAGGGAACTCCCTGCAGTGTGAAGACTGCTGGGGCACTCCCATGGGTCAGGGCTTGTGGGGAGCTGCCAATAACTGGGTTTGCTGGTATTTGGGGGCAGGGGGAGTGGTGGGAACCGGGGCTAGAGTAGCTAATGAGGTGGACGGCAGCCTGTTTAGTGGGGCCAGATGCCAAGCTGAGCATCTGGAGAGTTTTCTTTTGTTGGAGGGGTGGGGGCCGGGGGTGTTGAAGGTTTCCTGCGGGGCAGCGAGGTCACAGCCTTTAGTTAGACCACTCTGCTGATGTCATGAAGAGGCCTGAGACTGGGGGCTGGAGAGCCACACAGAGGCTGGTGTCGGAATTATCCAGGGAGAGATAAAGAGGGTCTACTCAAGGCCAGGGGTACCTGGGAAGGTGGTGGGAATCGGGGTGGGGGGTGGGAGAGAGAGAGAGCACCAAAGGCAACATGAGCCAGCCATGAGATCCCCAGACCTGAGGATGGATTTGATGGGGGTGGAGGTAGAGAGAAGTGGGGGAGAAGATGAGACTGCCCCTCGACTTCTGCCTCAGGGTGTGGACAGCTCTGGGGTCCTCTACTTTAGAGTTGGGGGCCTAGGGGTCCCCCACCCCTAGGCCATGAAGTGATACCAGTCTGTGGCCTGCTAGGAACCAGGCTGCACAGCAGGAGGTGAGCAGCTAGTGAGCGAATGAGCGAAGAAGCTTCATCTATGTTTACAGTCACTCCGCACTGCTCGCGTAACTGCCTGAGCCCTACCTCCCGCCAGAGCAGGGACAGCACTGGATTCATAGGAGGACGGGTCATTCTGTGAACGGTGCACGTGAGGGATCTAGATTGCATGCTCCTTATGAGAATTAATGTCACCGTCCCCCATCACCCCCAGATGGGACCATCCGGTTGCAGGAAGACAAGCTCAGGGCTCCTCCTGATTCTGCGCTCTGATGAGTTGCATAATTACTTCATTATATATCACAATGTGATACTAGAAATAGAGTGTACTATAAATGTGACGCGCTTGAATCATCCTGAAACCATCACCCACCCCTCTGTGTAAAAATCGTCTTCCATGAAACAGGTCTCTGGTGTGAAAAAGGTAGGGGACTGCCACTCTACCCAGCATGGAAAGCAGGAGGGAGATCTTCTTGGGGGGCAGGAAGACCAGCGAGGTCCTCAGTGCGTTGATGCCCGGCCATGGCGGGATTCTCTGTCAGGATGGAGGATCAGGGATGGCCTTCCTTTCGGGAATGCCCAGCCTTAACAAACACACACACACCCCAGGGCCCTCTCACTCAGTCTTCCCACACTCAGCAGTGTGGCTCACCTGCCCAGCCCAGCAGACCGGCCACCTCTGCTCCTTGATTCATCCTCTGGGCAGAAAATAAGACCCCCCAGCAGCGCAAGAGAAATGACCTCAACTCTCTCTGGGCCCCAAAGCTAAAAACCAGGGAGAGGTTTTGATTGGCCCGGCATGGACACAGGCCACTCCTGAACCAGGGAGTGACACGTTATCCAAAACAGCTGCAATTGTGTGGGTAGAGGGGCGTCCATCAAAAGCACGGGGCCAGGGCAGGCGGAATCACACCCTGCCACTGCAGTGGGGTCTCCAGGCCTTGTGAGGTCATTGTGGTTGTGGGGATCCTCTGCCTGAGTTGGGGGTGCTGGAGGAGCAGAGCCTTGTTTGGAAGGACGGTGATGTGCTATTTGTATAATTAAAAGGAAACATGTGCTTTCAGTCGTTGAAAAAAGTGCCCTACGGTCTTCTAGGGCCCCGAAGCAAAGCAGTACAGCCTGGGCTCAGACGGCAGACATTCATTTCCTCACAGCCTTGGAGGCCGGAAGCCCAGGTTGCGGTGTTGGCTGGTTGCTTCTGAGGCCTCTCTCCCTGGTGTGCAGCTGCCATTGTATCCCTGTGTCCTCTCCTGGCCTTTCTACTGCGTGTGTATGTGTCCTCGCCCCTTCCTATAAGGACAGCAGTCACCTTGGCGCAGGGCCCACACTCGTGACCTCATTCGAACTTACTCTCCTCTCTAAAGCCTCCTCCCAAACACAGTCACGTTCCCAGGTACATATGAATTTTTGGGGACACACTTCAGCCCGTAGCACCTACAACAGCATCTCGTCCAAACACGTGTGTGTGTTTCCGGGATCTCACAGCAGCTACCTGTGCACGTGGGTTTCTGTCAGCGGCGTTGCTGAACATCGGGAAGCCTGCGGTGAGAGCCGTGGGTGCGTTTTCCGAGGACTGGAGCAGACAATGAGTGTTGACACCTGTTTCCAGAAACGCAGCCTCAAATAGAGAGTGCACGTGAGGCTCCTGGAAGGGGCAGCACTCAGAATAGGGAAGAGGCTGCAGGTTTAAGAGACTGAGAAGCAGGGCCAACAGAACCAGCAGAGGCCTGAGGGGCAAGGGAGAGGGTTTGGCTGCCTGAGCAGGTGGGCACCCCTTTCATGAGCCCAGAGGCGAAGCAATTGGGTGTGGAGAGGACACATTTAGGGAAGAGCTGAGGAATGGCAAGCATTCATAATCCAGGTAGGCAGGGGCCTTGGGAAATGCGGAGAAGTTCACAGAAGCTGGGCTGGTCATAGCCAGCGGTGGGAGGGAAGAGAGGGCCTGAGTGAGGGCCCTTGCCTGAAAGGAGCCAGGGTATCTGCAGGTCAATTGTGTTGAGTCTCTGGGCTTCACAATACCCCCAGAGCAGCCCAGGGAAGTGGGGAGGCACTGCCTAGTGTGTGCCTCGTGGGTGGCTGTTGGATATAGATGCACGATGCCACAAAGAAAAATCAGCCCTGAGACAAAGGATCTTTAGCAATGCAATGTTTACTTCCTGGACTGCAGGAAGGGGACCCTCTTTAGCCATCGTGCCACGAGAGTACAATGAACAAAGGAAAACAGACAAATTTATTCCATACACACTTGGGGTCGTCCTTACTGCTGTGTCTGATCTCCGTTGGCTGGAGCCAGACCTCACCATCTAAACTAAATCTGGATTGGCTAACAACTTAAACTTTTCTAAACAGGTAAAAGCAATGGAGAGCTGGGACGTGTTTGTGAGCACGTCCAGCACAGATATCTTGGTTAAAGTACGAGGACACAGAATGGACTACGTGCCTGTAAGCATGGCGTGTCTCACAGCTACAGAGGATAGGGCTTCACGAAGTTATTAGCACACTTACGATTTAACAAGAAAGGAAACTTTAAAAAGGAACTTTTCTACTACCCACAGCGGTCTACACTGTAGCCTAATGAGCCCGTGGGTCTGAACCAGGCCAGAGGAAGGAGTAGGGTTCTCTGCTAATGCAAACCTCTGAAGCTACAAAGCACAGAAAGCTGGTAGCACCCAGGTGTGTGCCCGGGGGGTAGAGTCTTTGCTTCCTTGCAGAGGTGGTGGCCATGGCTGGGTTGGGACATGAGGGTGGTGGTGGCCTTGAGGGCCTTGGAGCCATGACAGTGAATACCAGAAGAGTCTCTGTGTGGCCTGCAGGTCCACCAGCACTGGTGGTACCACCCATGAATGTGACCCTGTGTGGGGATGAGGCAGCCCACATGTTGCTTCTGAGGCCCCTACTCCAGTGAGCAGAGGGTGAGGATGTGACGTGGCCAGAGCCTGGGAGTGGGCTTGGTGCTCATGGAAATACCCAGGGTGTGGCTTCCTGATTGTCTGGGAAGACCCAGAAGACAGATCCTGTTCAGCCTGAAGAGTCCCCACTGCCCACCAGAGAGAGGAAAGGTGCCAGCCTGTGCTGGGTCCCTACCTGGGGGGGTCAATCAATGGAAGGATGATGACACTGTGTGTTTGTTGCTATCTCCCTCTTCTCCCAGAGCCTGGCCTGACTTTACCACCCAGTTTGTGATCTTGGGATTATGTGTAGTTGGTGAGGAAGCAGAGAAGGGAAGGGGCTGCCTCTGGGAGCTGAGGGGCCAGAGGAGCCTGGTGGCTGGACATTGCCAAGGCCCCTGTTCAGGTGGTGTGATGATTAATACTGAGTTTCAACTCGATTGGATGGAAGGATGCAAAGCATTGTTCCTGGGGGTGTCTGTGAGGGTGTTGCCAAAGGAGATTCACATTGGAGTCTGTGGACTGGGAAAGGCAGACCCACCCTTCATCAGGTGGGCACCATCTAATCAGCTGCCAGTGTGGCCAAAATAAAAAGCAGGCAGAAGAACGTGAAAAGACTAGAATGGCTTAACCTCCCAGCCTCCATCTTTCTCCCATGCCGGATGCTTCCTGGCCTTGAACATCAAACTCCCTTCAGCTTTGGAACTCGGACTGGCTTCCTTGTTCTCAGCTTGCAGAGGGCCTATTGTGGGACCTTGTGATCGTGTGAGTTAATACTTCTTAATAAACTCCCCTTTATATATATATATACACACACAGACACAGATATACACACATCTATACATATATTGTGTATATATACATAGACTATATGTATATTGCATATATATGTATATTGCATATCTATGTGTGTGTATGTACAATATGCACGTATATTGTGTGTATATCTGTGTGTGTGTGTGTGTATATATATCCTATCAGTTCTGTCCCTCTAGAGAACCCTGACTAATACAGGGGGCCTCGGGGACTTCCCCAGCAGCACCCGCCACCTGCATTAAGGGAACTGTGGATTCCTGTGTGTATGTGTGTGCGCACTCATGTGTGCGTGTATGTGTGTATGTGTGTGCGCGCATGTGTGCGTGTGTGTATGGGAGGCCTCTAAAGACTAAAGGCAAGTCTAAATGGTCACTTGTAAAAATAAGAACTGCATTATTACTAGATGTAGTATTGTAAACCATCTGTTCTCTAACAAATTAGCACTATAAAGAGCTTTTATTAGGTAGGCACCATCTACAGTCTATTATATTTAAATGATTGCTTTTAAAGATTTGACACCAATTTTACGTATTTATTGTTTGTACCTAGGTTAAGGAGAGGCCCTACGATCCTCTTTAGATGATAGACTTCAGGGTCAGTTTTGCCGAACATATGCTGAGTGACGTATAGGTCCAGCTCTGAATTAACCAAAATGCTGAATTAGTATTTACATCTCTACAACAATGTACCTGATGGCAGGACCACTCATCTCGTCTTTCACATGACCCATGAGACGGCACAAGAGTCATGTTGTCTACATCCTCCGGGTGAAAAACCGGAGCTTGGGGCCTTGAGGTGTCACCGGTGGGAGGCAGAGACAGCCCAGGTGCAAAGTTAGGTGAGCGGGTACATCGCTTGGTCCCTACCGAAGGATCATAATGTTTCAAGCAATGGTTTATTATGATTTAGGAGGCAGAGAATTGCTTAGCATATGGTCAATAGAAGCTATTTGCTGCTTTCATAAGCCATTTTTCATATCATTAATTTTTTGTATATGTTTCATTAGTTTTCAAGGTAATCCATATTCCCCTTTCCTGTGAAATCTATCACTCCCGGCTTAAATGTCTTCTCCATGTAGCCAGGAGTGCTGAGCCAACTATTGTTTTTGGTCTGACTAGCAGACACAGAAAATGTATGCGAACTGAACAGTGGTGACAAAAGACTCCGCTGGCCCGTGCATCATGTATTTATTCCCTGCACACTTGCTAAGTTCCTACTACGCGCCAGGTTCTGCGAGAGGCGCTGGGCATGTGGGGAGGAATGGGATGCAGTCCACCCTGGCGAGCTCATGACAGATACATCAACTGCAATTCACCCTAAAAGCCACAGCGGGGGCATTCTGGAACCCACAGGAGGGGGCACCCAGGAAATGGGTGCAATTGCCCATTTGTTTCCTGTGAGGGGAGAGGGACCATCTGTTCTGGCAGGGAGCAGAGACATGAAAACCTAGCCAAGCAGGGCTCTTTTCACGGAGAGCGGCAGGATGTCAGGGATCGGGGAAAGGGAAGTAACCCCAGGTACATGCGGCGGGAGCTGACGTGGAGGACAGGAGAAGCTGAAGGATGAGGAAAGGCTTGATGAGTAGTTGAGGACATAGCTGACATCCCGTGTGCTGCTCCCCCAGTCGGGCGTCCCCTCCCCTCTGGCCCTCTGCCCGCTCTGCCTGCTCTGCCTGCTCCTGGGTTCCATTTCTCTGGGGTCTGTCAACCTGTGACTCCGACCACCACCCGATGGATTAGGTCTGGTTGTCTTGTCAAGTTCCCTCCCTGTGAACAGAGGGGCCTAAGTGGAATTTATGATCGTGGCATTCCCTCCATTTGAGGGCACCTGTGGTTCCCCATTCGACCAAGGCTGAAGCTCAAGCCCCTCCCCAGGGCAGGCATCAACTGTCTCTCTCTCCCCAGGAAAGGCATCATCCATCACCTGCCCGGGCAGCGCACCGTACCTCAGCACTGCGACCACGCGGCTGCCCTGAACATGACGTCACGTTCATGCACCTGCCCCTCCGTCAGCTCACTCAGGATTGATGGCATGCCAGGCGGCACTGCAGGTATGGGGGAATACGGAAGTGAACAACAAAGACCCCTGTCTTCACCCAGCCTACATCCTGGTGCTGATGATGGGGCTAGACAGTGTGCAAGGAGAATAAGTAAGCTGTAAAGTGTTTCACTTGACAATGAATTCTATGGAGAAAAATCAAGCATACGGGCTTGAGTTCTGGGTGTGGGAGATGTTTTTAAAGAGGGTGTTAGGGAGGCCCTAGGGAGGGGCTGGTGTGGAGCACAGGCTGGAAGGAAGTGGCCAATGGGAGGACCAGGGGCTGTCTGGGGAGGGTGCTCCGGGTGTGGAGAACAACAAATGCAAAGACCTCAAGTGTGTCCAGCTGGACCCCAGAGCCTACACAGCATGACTGAGAGGCATGGAGATGGGTGCTCTGAGAGCACTGAGGAGCCCGCACGAGTCAGCGCCCAGCCAGACCAGCAGGAAGGGGCAGACTGCGATGCCTGCAGGGCATGAGAGCCTAGCTGTCTCCCTGCGAGGAGGGGGTGCTGAAGAGCCGGAGCTCTGAGCACAGCAGAGACCTCGTTCAGCCTGGATTTTTATTTTTTATTTTTTATGTAGGGGCTGGTCTTGCTATGTTTCCCAGCCTGGCCTGGAACTCCTAACCTCAAGCGATATTCCTGCCTTAGCCTCCTGAGTAGCTAGGATTGCAGGTGCATACTAGCACTCCCGGCTCTGGCCTGGATTTTAAATGTGTGCTTGGACTTCTGTATTGAGAATGGGCTGTGGGAAGAGGTGAGGGTGGGACCAGTTGGGGAGACCAGCTGGAAGCTTTGCAGAAACCCAGGCCCAGATTCCTCATGTGTTTTGGAAATAGAGGTCGCAGAGATTGTGGATGGATTGTCCATTAAGGATTTCAGTCTGGAGAACAAGAATAGTGGAGTTGCCATTTCCTGAGACAGGGAAGAGCATGGGGGGCTTGGGTTCAGGGGGCAGGGACTTGGAGCTGGGTTTGGGCATGTGCTGGCAGGTGCCTGTGAGAGAGCCCTGCCATGTTAGGTAGGGGGTGGATGCATGGGTCTCAAAGTCAGTGGATGCATGGGTCTCAAGGTCAGTAGATGCCTGGGTCTCAAGGTCAGTGGATGCCTGGGTCTCATTTCAGTTGATGCCTGGGTCTCATTTCAGTTGATGCCTGGGTCTCAAGGTCAGTGGATGCATGGGTCTCATTTCAGTGGATGCATGGGTCTCATTTCAGTGGATGCATGGATCTCATTTCAGTTGATGCCTGGGTCTCAAGGTCAGTGGATGCCTGGGTCTCAGGTCAGTGGATACATGGGTCTCAAGGTCAGTGGATGCATGGGTCTCA
>NW_016107644.1:672320-672591 GCF_001604975.1 Cebus imitator
TGGGTCTCAGGTCAGTGGATGCATGGGTCTCAAGGTCAGTGGATGCCTGGGTCTCAGGTCAGTGGATGCCTGGGTCTCATTTCAGTGGATGCATGGGTCTCAAGGTCAGTGGATGCCTGGGTCTCAAGGTCAGTAGGTGCCTGGGTCTCAGGTCAGTGGATGCATGGGTCTCAAGTTCAGTAGATGCATGGGTTTCAAGGTCAGTAGATGCATGGGTCTCAAGGTCAGTGGATGCCTGGGTCTCAGGTCAGTGGATGCATGGGTTTCAAGG
>NW_016107644.1:672601-712415 GCF_001604975.1 Cebus imitator
GATGCATGGGTTTCAAGGTCAGTAGATGCATGGGTCTCAGGTCAGTGGATGCATGGGTCTCAGGTCAGTGGATGCCTGGGTCTCAGGTCAGTGGATGCCTGGGTCTCAGGTCAGTGGATGCATGTGTCTCAAGGTCAGTGGACACCTGGGTCCCAAGGTCAGTGGATGCCTGGGTCTCAGGTCAATGGATGCATGTGTCTCAAGGTCAGTGGACACCTGGGTCCCAAGGTCAGGAGGGACACCTGCATGTCATCAGCACTCTGGCCCCTATAGCCTGTGGCTGGTGAGGCCTCAGTGGGGAATGAGTTTGCACAGAGAAGAGGCCAGGTGTGTGGGGCTGTCCATGGTCTCGGGGGAGCAGGGAAAAGGCAGATACTGACGAGGAGTGGTCAGCAAGGATGGACAGAGCCAGGGCAAAGCAGAGGCCTGGGAGCCAGGCGGAGATTTCTGCAAGGTGGATGGTGGGGTCACCGCCAAAATGCTGCCAAGGATGAAGCGAGGTAGGAGCTGAGGATGGGCACTGGACTGGACGCGGAGGTCATGGGTCACTTGACAAGAGCTGTTTGGGAAGGTGTTGGCATCAAAGTCCTGGCTGGAGAGGGGTCAGGAGGTAGCAGGATGGAAAGAGCTAGAGGAACAAGTGCAGGCAATGCATGCGTCGCTCCTCCTGCCTGGGCGGCCTTTCCTTTCATCCATCCAGCTCAATCCACACTGCCTATCAGGACTCAGCTGCACGTGGGCCTCCTGGGCAAAGACATTTTGACCCCGTCCCTGGCCCCCCAGGTCTACTTCATGGTGCAAGCGCCGCCACGTTCTCAGGATAAGAGACGGGCTCTGCGTCCCTCCAGCAGGTGGGTGGGCTGCTTGGGGCACGCCTCCTTTCCTCCTTGAAGCCCCAGTGTCCGGTCTGGCAGTTGGCCCCAGTCCAAGCCCCGCAGGTGTTGGTGGAAGCCAGAATGATGCACTTTGGCAGACTGTAGGCAGGTCCAAGTTCCTGACGTGGAGGGGGTGAGGCAGAGGGGTGCCTGGGGAGGGTTGTGTGCACCTCTGCACACGCAGGGAATGAAGGGGGCCAGCACATCATGGATCAAGTGGGAAAGGGGGTGACCTTGCCTTTATAGCAAGAGTGAGGAACATGCAAACACTCAAACTGCCCAGAAACGTGACATCTGTCTTGGAAAAGTGGCCCCGGAAGGGTTGGACAGCCTATTTGGAAGACAAACATCACTTTCTCCAAATGTAGCCTGAGGCCAGCTCCAGTTTCTGTCTTTGCCCACAGTTGCTGCTTTCAGTGGGGGGAAGCCATGAATCCTGAAGTCTGCGGGCGGGTGCGCACTCAGTGACTGAGGGGAAACAGACGGTTTTCAATTGTTTATTTGACAAATATGACTAAGTATTCAATAAGTTATCTTTCAAATTATCCTGTCAAAATAATCCTGACACAGGATAATGATCAAACAGCTCTTAGGAGGAAAGGAGGGGTGTTTGCACGAAGCAGCTGCAGCTGGCCCCTGGGGTGCTGCTGATGGATGAGGCGATGGCCGGGAAAGGGAGGGGCAGGTGGTGTCACGGATGTGAGTGCGTGCACGTCCAGATGAGCACCACCCACCGCTGTGCTCGTCCTTTGCACCCAGGCGCAGGAAGCAGGGGTCACACAAGCTGCCTACCTGCCGTGCAGACTTCTGTGTCGGGAAAGAGTGGAAGCTGACCACGCCACATGCCCTGTCCAAGCTGGAATCATGGGTAGAAACAAATATCACAGGGCACTTTGCCTGAGGGTGCTCCAAACAGCCAGCGTGGGCATCTACATTAATTAGCTCGATTGCAGTGGGATGACCTCAACCCAGAGCTGACCAGCTAAATTCAAATCTATCAGCGTTTTTAAAGCTGGGACTGTCCACTCGATCCTGTGTTGGGTGCTGAGGGGTCAGGGTAGAAAAGAAGCTGAAATGTTTATAATGAGCATGAAATTTGCAGTCAAAGTGCTGTTTTCATCTTCTCTGCATCCTTCTCTGGCATTTTGCCTCCTAATCTGTGGAATGGAGAAAATACCGCCTGCTTTATATCTGGGTCTGTAGCCAGGGAGAAAGTGAGGGAGCCTGCTGTGGCTGCAGAGAATTAATGATTTGCTCAGTGTAGGTTTCCTCTCCTCTGCAAGCTTTGTGGGTCAGTTCCAAATGCTCATCTTGGAAGGCAAATCAGCTTATTAGATTTAATGTTCGAAAAGAGTGTGACTACGTAGGAGTATCCAACCTGTAAGGTGCAAAACTCATGTTTCTGATGGGTCAATTTCCTGGCCCCAAGTGGCCCTTCTTTGTCTCCACGCACCCAGTGCCTTCTCAGAATGCTGCCGAGAAGGGAAGAGAAGCCAGGTCTCTGTGGATCGAGAACCCCAGAAAGATATTGGTGAGAGTCGGCTGTCTGAATGTGTGGGCTTCTGGGATTCTGTTGTTGGTTGGGTCATGGTCATTGTGAGAAGCAGGGTGGGTTCCGTGTTGGCTGTCAAAGAAGTCGGACTATAGATGTGTTTCCCTTTGTGGACTTCATCCAGGAGCTGTGCGAGGAGAGCCTCGAAGAGGTAGGCAAGGGTGTGGCCAAGTCAGCAAGCAGAAAGGGGTTTGACTCTGGGTTGACGCTGAGTGGCGGTGGTTTTCCGAGGGTGAGATGTCACAGGGCTCGGAATGGTAGGTGCTTGATGAGTAAATGGGGGCTGCTGTATTCATCAGCATATTACGGAAGACCTCCTCCTGGGATAGGCTCTGGGAATTCCATAAGAAACAACCTACTCCTCCCCATGCTTGTCCGGAAGAAGCCTACAGATTCATGGCAGGAAAGACAAAGGTAATTCATGGTAAGTGGAGGTTTGCCCTGGAGTCCAGAAACCTTCCAGAACAATGGTACCTGAGCTGTCTTAATTAGTCACAAGGTGCTCATGCAGTGAGGGAAAGCGTCCTTGTTTACACGGAAGCCCGGCTCACCTGCTTCTACCCAAATGGGGTCTATACGCAGGAGACCCTACGGAACACACGGCTCCACAAGTTGCTTCTTGCTGCTAACCAGATGCCTCTGAGATGTTTCCCTGTCAGTAGGCCCGTCTGGTGGTGCCCTAGAGCTGGCTCACCGGGCTGCTGAGAGTGCATAGTTAACTTTTCAGGAATTGCGTGAGCTGATGGGCATCACGCTGGTATCCTGGGGTCTGTCATAGGGGAGGCGCTGTATTTACACAACAGAAACCTCCAAACCCTGCAAGTCATCTGTCTGCCCAGCTCAGGAGAGCCTGTTGTCACAATTCACAGCACCCCGCCGTGCTGGTCACGTTCCTTTGGCCAGCTGTGGAGCAGTCACCTGCCATGGCGTGGAGCTCCCATGCCTCCATCTCTCTTTTTTTTTTTTGAGAGGGAGTCTCACTCTGTTGCCAGGCTGGAGTGCAGTGGTGCGATCTCTGCTCACTACAATCTCCGCCTACCAGGTTCAAGCCACTCTCCTGCCTCAGCCTCCGGAGTAGCTGGGATTACGGGCATGCACCACCACATCCAGCCAATTTTTTTGCATTTTTAGTAGAGACGGGGTTTCACCATGTTGGCCAGGATGGTCTCAATCTCCTAACCTTGTGATCCACCTTTCTCGGCCTCCCAAAGTGCTGGGTTCACAGACGTAAGCCACCACGCCCAGCCCTCTCTTAGCAGACATTTCAGTCACTCCCAGGTCTGGCTACTCCGTGGACGTCTGTGTGCATGGGTTTGTAAATGTTAGTGACATTTTCTATAGACTAGATTGATGGATTTGGTGCAGCTTGGAAATTAAATGATAGGAGTTTGCAGAAAGCATGCTATGCTTACCACTAAGAGTTCTGGGGTGAACACAGATCCGTGAGAGCAGGGGTGAGGCTGGAGATTCACAGAGGGAGCGTGACATCAGGAAGACCATGGTCTTTATGTGGTGCAGGTGCAGTTGGGGAGATAATTACGAGTTTCATAAGAATAACAATTATTATTAGCAATAATTATTATTACCCTAACATTTGTTGGTGACTGTCCTATACCATACCATTCTAAGTAGTTTTACATGTATTAACTAACTTAACCCTCTACATGCTTATGAGAGAAACACTATTATTAGTCTTCCTTTTACAGATGAGGAAACTGAGGCCCAAAAAGGTTAGAGAACCTGCCTAGGCCATACAGCTTGTAGGGGTAGAGCCAGGAAGCCTCTGGTATTTAGAAAGGTCACTCTGGTCGCAGTGTGGTTAGTGACTAAGGCTGTCACAGCTGAAGGCTTCGAGAGTCCAGACAAGAGACAGTGAGTCTGGCTCAGGGCCCCTGGGCCTGCAGCTCCTGTCCCCACTCCTTCCAGTGCACCAGGCTGTCCCCTTGCCCCGTGCTCTCAGGCCCCTACCAGGGCTCAGGAAAATCCCATGTATTTGTGCTTTGAGACCACCTCAGGCCCCTGCCCTCTGCAAAGCCTTTCCTGAGCCCCCATTGCAGTGATCTGTGTATTCCTGTTTTCACTCAGTGCCATCCTGGGCTGTTGTCAGCCCAGCCACCCATTTCCCCTGGACCTCGTGCCCAGGGCTGGGAACCCCTGATGCTCGATGTGGGTTTTACCCTCCCCCGAGTGGTCCTCAGTGCTCGCACGGGGATACAGTGGGGCTGATCGCATTTTCTGCTGCTCCAGATAAACTCAGGAGGCACAGGCTATGGCAGAGCTCGGGCCAACACAAATTCCATTTTCCAGATCATAGATATTCTTAATGCAAATTCACACAAGCCATCAATAACATCCATGGGGATGATGCCTTCCATCAAAAGCACATCATAAAAATAAATAGTGTGGCAGAAGCCACATCAAGAAATTACTTCACTCGCTATGAAGTGCTGCTTGCTTTGGGGTGAACACACAACAGCTGTCTGACACCACGCAGCCATCGACAGGCGGCTCTGAAAAACACGAGGCTCTGGGGCGAGGCGGGAGGCTGGATCGGGGAGAACATTCCGGAAAGCCAGAGGCTCAGTTCGGTTCCGGCCCAGGAATGGCGATGCCAGTCGGGCCCCCCGGGTGAAGGCACTTCTAAAATTGGTGACACAGAGAGCACACATCAGTGAGAGAAGCCTGACCCACACCCCCAGTGAAGCACTTGCTCCTTGGGGGCCTGGTAGAAGTCGTTAGAATCAAAACGGAGTCACTTGTGTTTAAAAAAATTCAAAAGGCCGGGTGCAGTGGCTCACACATGTAATCCCAGCACTTTGCGAGGCTGAGGTGGGTGGATCATGAGGGAAGGAGACAGAGACCCCAGTCTCCTGACCTCATGAAACCCCTTCTCTACTAAAAATACAAAAAATTAGCAGGGTGTGGCGGCATGCACCTATAGTCCCAGTTACTCAGGAGGCGGAGGCAGGAGAATAACTTGAATCCAGGAGGCGGAAGTTGCAGTGAGCCAAGATTGCGTCACTGCACTCCAGACTGGGTGACAGAGCAAGACTCTGTCTCAAAAATAAATACAAAGTTTAAAAATTAAAAAAGAACTCTGACAAACAGAGCCAGAGAAGGCCATGAAGGGAGAGTTCTCCTGCCAGACAATGAAGTGTATCACAGAAGACGCAGCAACAACCACAACCTTGCCCAAAGGCCATCACAACCTTACACACAAAATACTTGTGTGAGGACGTCTGCCCGCAGCTGCCTGGCCAGCCTTGAACTGGTGCCACCCTTGTTTCTGATCCTCACAGCTGAGTGCATCACTCATGAGTACTACTACAAAGAAATATCTGAGGCCAGGTGCAGTGGCCCACGCCTGTAATCCCAGCACTTTGGGAGGCTGAGGGGGCAGATCACCTGGGTCAGGAGTTCAAGACCAGCCTGGCCAACATGGTGAAACTCTGTCTCTACTAAAAATACATAAATTAGCTGGGCATGGTGGCAGGTGCCTGTAATCCCAGCTACTTGGGAGGCTGAGGCAGGAGAATCTCTTGAACCCAGGAGGTGGGGATTGCAGTGAGCCAAGATCATGCCACTGCACTTCAGCCTGGGCAACAGAGCAAGACTCTTAAAAAAAAAAAGAAAAAGAAAAACATCTGAGACTGGTAGTTTATAAAGAAAAGGGGTTTGATTGACTCACGGTTCTGCAGTCTGTACAGGAAGCAGAGGCATCAGCTTCTGGGGAGCCCTCAGGGAACTTCCAGTCATGGCAGAAGGCGAGGGGGAAGCAGGCTCGTCCTACGTGGCTGGAGCAGGGGGAGAGGGTGAGGGAAGGTGCCACACACTTTTAAACAGCCAGATCTATGGGAACTACCCACCGTTGTGAGAACAGCACCAAGGGGATGGTGCTGAATCATTCATGGGAAATCTAGCCCCAGTATCCGGTCACCTCCCTCCAGGCCCCACTTCCAATCCCGGGGATGATAATTCATTCAACCTGAGTTTTGATGGGGACAGTTATCTCCAAACAATTATACAGCCCTCATTTTTCCTTGAAAGCCCTTTATGGTCCTCTACCCCTCTGCATATGCAGCTAGTTTCATTGTGGGACACATATTCCCCTTGCAAGGCCTGCCCCTGAATGGACGTCTTTTCTCTTAGAGAGTGTTGGAAACAGTTGCTCCGTGGCACAAAGAAAAATCAGCACTGAGACAAAGGATCTCCCAGCAACGCAATTTTTACTTCTTGCAGGAAGGGTACCCTCGCTAGCCATCTTGCCATGAGAGTACAATGAATAAAGGAAAAGCAGACAGATTTATCCCTTACACGTTTGGGGTCGTCCTTCCTGCTCTGTCTGATCTCTGTTGGTTGGAGCCAGACCTCACAATCTAAACTAAAATCTGATTGGCTAACAACTTAAAACTTTTTTTTAAACAGGTAAGGGGCTGTGAGCTGGGACATGTCTGTGAGCAGGTCCGGCACAGATATCTTGGTTAAAGTACAAGAACATAGAGTGTACTACGTGCCTGTAAGCATGGCATGTCTAACAGCTACAGAGGATAGGGCTTAGCAAAGAGTTATTAGCACACTTATGATTTATTCTTTAACAAAAAAGGAAACTTTAAAAAGGAACATTTCTACTTCCCACACTAGCAAGTGGGTGCCAGACACTTCTCCTCCCCAGCGAGAGGACGGGACAGAGGGCCTCAGTGCCAGCCTCGCAGGAGCTCCAGTGCTGCTGGGCTGTGGTGGACAGTTGCCATCCAGTACGGGGCTTGGCATATAGCAAGATCACCCTGATGCTTGGCAAGACCCTACCACCACTAGCTCCTTATGGGTGGTAGAGGAGCCCAGAGTGGCCTCCTTCTTGGAGCCCCGTGGTGTTTCCACCTATTCCTGGCCTCGGCTGCCACAGAGAGATGACAAGAGCCAGAGTGGGCACAACTGTGCTGACGACCCTGCACCTCTGAATTCTGAGCCCCTTGAACATTTGCCCTGCTTCCGTCCTGCCATTGAGCTGGGCCCCGAACCTGTCCCCCACCACTGCCACTGCCTAATCAGTGCATCAGGAAAAGGCCCAGTCGTCAGCTTAGCAGCAAGCACTAATTGACGTTCAGCCGATCTCCACGCCGGTACCATCACCACCAGCAGAATGTAATTAGATAAGGTGGCAAGTCCGTCTCACTATCCCACTTCCAGTTCATTTCCCTAGTTGTTTTACGAGAAAATAATTGTTTATATGGACTGCAATATGTTCCTTTCCTTGTCCATGTGTGGCCAACACAAACTGCACACCATATCTTCACACCAGCCTGTGCAGCCAGAGCACCATCAAATTTCCCATATGTCAGGGAACCCCTGATCATGTAAATGGTTTGATTAAATCTTGAATGAACTGAGAATTTATTCCTCTCACTTCCAAATCTCCGACATTCTCAAGTGCCTTAGGACTGGAGCAAAATGGTCTCACAACCATCCCATCCAAGAACGGAATCTAGGGAGCGAGGTTCTGGAGAAGGTGGTGGGTTCCTAATGCCTCAGCGTGACGCAGACATCTCCCCAAATGCTGGTCCTAGATCAGGCTGCAGGATGGCGAGTATCACTGGTTCACACTCCAGTTCTGTGACCTGTGACTGTCTTTCTGGAGAGACTCCGAGTGCGATCGTGGCTTCAGCATCTGAGAAGCGTGGTTCTTTCCTGGGAGGTCCTGAGTGGTTGCTCAGCACGGGGAAGTGCATGCTGCCTTGTGGGACAGCCACCTTGCTGAGGGCTGCCCGTCCCAGCCCCTGGACAGCTTCAAACGCTTTGTGCTGGGGAACTTAGGGGATATGGTGACATTGGATTTCCACTTCACAACGTGAGCTTGTTGTTTATTTTTAAATTTTATAAGTTTGAGAATAGCTAGTCCATTATAATTTATCGTTCCAAACAGAGCAACAAAGAATTTTAAGTATTGCTTTTAATTAATTATGGAATATTCCCTAAGTCATGCAGTATTAAAATGTTTCTTGGGTGTGCGCCACACACATTTCTCACTGCCTTTGAAGTCATCGGACTGCCCATTTCTCTTTTCCCTGCTGTCTCCCAGGAAGCCCCACTACAGCCCTTCTGCCCAGACCCCACCCCTGGGAGCTGTCACTGGAAGCTCTCCGCCCACCCACTCGCTTTCTGCTCCACCCTGAGCACGCACTATGAGGTCGCTCATGAATATAAAGTGTGTGACATATTTTTATTTCCTGGCTCTCTTTTTCATACGTATTTTCATTTAATTCCCAGCCTGTGTCATGTTGTGTGTATTCTCAGCTTATGTTTCTATGTTTAGAAGAGTTTTGCTCGTTTTCTGCAGGGATGGGACAGTTCTGCCCAACTTCCATGTTCTAATTCCCAGTTTGGAAATCAACCTTTGGACTGAAAGCCGAGCTTATCTGAGGTTTGTCAGTGCCCCGGTGGTTGGAAAAGGTTCTGAATCCAGTAAAGAGAAAGGGGTGACTTACACAGCTTTTCCCTTTTTGTTTAGGTACATTTTACATATTGGGCAATTTTGACTGGAGGTACTTGGGAAGGTAGTTGCTTTGAATGTGTGTGTGCATGTGTGTACATGTGTGCCTGTGTGTGTATGCATCATATGATTTGTGTGTAAATCATGTACCTTTTTGCCTGTATGCATGTGTGTATGTGTTGTTTGTGTGTGCATTCCTATATGCACATGTGTGCATATGTGCATGTGATGTGTATGCACATCTGTGCATGTGATGCATTTACGTGTGTGCCTTGTATGTGTGTGTGCATATGTGTGCCTGTGTGTGCGTGTGTGTATGTGTGTGTGTAGGCTACAGTACCTCAGTTTTGGATGCTAATCTGCCATATTGACTTCTGATTAATCCCATTTCTGAGAGTGCCTCTGACATTTCTACTTCATCTACTGTTAACAGCGCGTATTTACTGTATATCCTGCTGTCAGGTCAAAAGAACCTTGGTGACACATTCCTTCTGAAGCAAATTTATCCTTTCCTTGTGGAATTTAATCCCTAGGTCTGGGGGATAGAGTGTAGCCACCCAAGACATGGCTTCCGTTCCTAAGTCCCTATGAAATGTTTCTTTCTGAGAAGCTGCATTTGTCTTCAGCCTCTCAGCTCCGTTGGCCTTTGGATATGAGTTTGCATGAGCCTGGTCACCATGGAACAGTGTGCATATGTGTGCAGTGTGTGTGCCTGTGTGTACCTGTGTATGCACTTGTGTGTGTGTGTAGGCACACTGTCTGTCTTTCCTGCTTGACACATTGTGATGAGGTGGGATAGGAAAGAAACAGACAATCATTGATGCTCTACAGCAGAAAAACTTACAACCTCCCCCCACCATGGGACCCTACTCTTTTGAGCCCACAATCTGGTGTCTTTGCATATTGATTGCCTATTAGTTGAGAACAGTGCATAAAAAGCACTTGTTTTCCAATATCATTCTCATAGAGTTTGTAGAGGCCGGATGGGCACAGGTTATGCTGTGGGCTATCCCCCAGGTGCCCCTGCTCAGCCAGACTTCTCCTTCCTAATGGAAGGATTTCTCATGGTGTGGGGGGCAGGTGCAGCAGCAGGAAAGACCCATGTGTCCTTCTGGGCCCCCAGACCATGGGTTGGATTAACTCTCTCTCTGGGCCTGCTTCACCCCTAGGTCTCAGCCTGTCTTATGGCATCCACGGTGCTTTCCCAGGGTAGCTGCTACTGATCTGTTTGTCTTGTCCCTGTGGGTGCAGGGTGGGCCAGTGGATTTGGGTGGACTGAATGAGGAAGACCAAGCATCAGTGGGTTGAACTGAACACCCAATGGGGTGGCTGCTGGGAAGCTCCATCAGAGCACAGAGGCATTACCTGCAGGTTCACCAGTGACTCCCAAGCCTACAGCAAGCCCTTGCAGAAGAATAGATGGAATTCCGTAAATGAGAAAGGCAAATTCAGTGCAGACCTATCATGAAGTGACTCCAGTCTGAGGTGGTTGGTAGGGCTGGAGGAGCAGCAAACCCCTCCCAGGACCCAAGGCAGGTCCATAGGGTCCTTCCTTTGTCTGGAGCTGAGGAGAGGAGGGAATGCAGAACACAGAGCTAGAAAGGCCCCAGAGGACAGAGGGGTAGCATTGACTCAGGGCAGGCAGTGATAGTGGGTCCCCAAAGGGAAGGCTGGGACAAGTTACTGAACTCCTTGAATAAACGGTAGTGGCTTCATTCCGGTCACAACCCACACTTCACAGATAAGCCAGGGCTGTTTTTGTTTTCGTCTTTTCCAAATCTGGTAAATAATTTCCAGGAACAAGAACTCGCCCTGTCTTCTGACAGCTTGGTTCACTTGGGGACTGCTCTGACTGAGACCCTCATCCCCTCCCTTCCCCATGCTGACTTGAGATCCACCACCCTGCAACGCTCTCCCTTGCAGGCCTGTGCTGTCTGCCTTCCTCCCTGTCCTTCCCTCAGCCTTCAGAGCTCGTGGGTCTCAGGTCCTGTCACCTCCCCATATGTCAATATTGATCTTCAAATACAACGCCCCAAGTGGACACAGAGCCAGGTGGAGTCCGATCAGCCCAGAAAATGGGCAGCTCCGCCTTCCTGGAGGAGCATGCAGCAGTACATTACAATCATGTTTGTTAGACTATAGTATTACCATTTATTTTCACTTTTACGATTGTTTAAGTATGTTTTTTCTTTCCCTGATACCAACCACTTCTTGAACTCTCTAGATACTAGGTGGGCATTTTATAATTCAGTCTACTTCCTTACCAGCTCTTAGAGTAAATGCAGACCCCACTGAGATTAAGGCCCCAGCAGACTTCCCCCCACTTCACACACTAGCTACTAATGGGGTGCCCAGGCTACTCATACTTCTGCTTGCACAACTACAAATTCAAGGGCTCCCATGCCCCCTTCTTGGGCTCCATGATTTGCTGGAGTGCCTCACAGAACTCAGGAGAGTGCTTCCCTTACTATGATCCATTGATTATAAAACTGCCACGCAGAAACAGCCAAACGGAAGGGATGCAGAGGCCACACGTGGGGGTAGAACTCGGAGTGGGGACGGGAGCTTCACACCCTTACTTAACACAACCGCCCTTCTAGAACATAGAATCTCCTTGTCTAAGAGTTTTTAAGTACAGATGGTCCTTAACTTACATTGCAGTTACATCCAGATAAACCCATTGTAAATTGAAGATATCATAAGTCAAAAATACATTGAATACTCCTAGTCTGCTGAACGTCATTTTTTTTTTTTGCCTGCCCACCTTCAATGTGCTTGGAACATTTACATTAGCCTACAGTCAGGCAAAATCATCTAACACAAACCCTGCTTTATGATAAAGTGTGGAATAGCTCATTTAGTTTGTTAAATACTGTACTGAAAATTAAAAACAGAATGATTTCATGGGTACTCAAAGTTAGGTTTCCACTGAATGTGTATTGCTTTCATTTCCTCCTAAAGTAAAAACCACATGTCAAATCATCATATGTCAGAGAGTATATACATACCTATTATTAGCAATAGACTCTGTGTTGTAAGAGAATCTCTTGTATTTATTCCTCCTGTCTAACTGAAATTCATTTATCCTTCTACCAACAACCTCCTCCCCTGCCCCAACCCCAGCCCCTGGAAAACACCATTCTACTCTCTGCATCTATGAATTAAACTTTATTAGATTCCGCATAAAGTGAGATTATTTGATATTTGCTCTTTTGTGGCTGGCTTGTTTTACTTAACATAGTGTCCTTTCTGTTGATCTGATGGAACTTCTATCTTTTTTAAGGCTGTAGTATTCTACTGCATGGCTATCCCACACTTTCTGTATCTAATCATCCATGGGCAGGCCCTTAGGTTGTTGCCATACCTTGGCTATTGTGAATGATACTAAAACAAACCTCATGTGGATATCTCTTTGACATATTGATTTCACGTCATTTGGCTATATCGTGTCAATAGAAGAATCATACATTGGGAAAGGAGACCTTTATTTCTCATAAAAGGTGGCAGCTTGCAGGCTGGGAACTGTGACCTCTGGCGGAAGCTAACATCAAGCACTTCAGGGAGAGGTAAAGCGAACAGAAACGTACGCTGATTTGGGAGGCTGAATATGCATATGCAATAAGCTAAAGGAGGAGTCAATGAATATTGATGAGAGGAGAAACATGCACAGGAGAGCTCATGTCTCTTTATGGGTTGTATGTTCAAAAAGTGGCAGCTTTAGCATGACCCAAGGGTGAAGCTTTCAGCCTTCCAACATCAAAACGTGAAGCAGAGGACACAGAAACCCTCACTGAGCATCCTGGGAGAATTACCAACACCGGGGTGGAGATGGTAGTCAGCTTTTAGGAAGGAATGCACTCGGAAACTGGCAAGCTGCCGTATCAAAGCAGGAAAGAGGGAGGGAGGGAGGGACAGGGCTCCAGTCTCAGCCTGGGAGGGCTGGCTACAGGAATAAAAGAAGACTATTTCTTGTTTTCCAGAGTTGGTTTCTACTTCCTAGAGTTCTGGTTAAAGGGTAATAAGGGAGGTACGCTGAGATGTGTGCAGATTCCATGCCATCATGACTGCAAACTCAGTTTTGAAGGTTTCCCTGGGCTTCCTTTGTCCAAGAGATCTGTTCAGTTGGCTGGGGGGCTTAGGATTGTATTTCTCTTTCTCAATACCCAGAACTGGGATTGCTGGATCTTATGATAGCTCTATATTTAATTTTTTGTGGAACCTCTATTCTGTTTTCTGAAATAGCTGTGCTAATTTGCATTCCCACCAATAGGGTACAAGGATTCTCTTTTTTCCCATATCCCTTCCAGTGTTCATTTTTCTTCTTTTTGACACTAGTCGTCGTTAACAGGTGTGAGGTGATTTCTAATTGTGACTCCAGGAAACTACGTGAGATAACGCATGGGTTAATTTGCTCAGTGTGGCCAACCCACAATGTGCACACATTTCAAAACATCATGCTGTACGTTACGAATATGTGCAAGGAAACTCAATCTTGTGGCCTCCAACTCACTGAGCTAAAGGGAAAAGGAAACCAATTCCCACCCCTGCTCCCTTTGCCAGTCCTCTCGCAGATGCAGCCCGCGTGCACACAAATGCCAAATAAAACGGCCTTGTTGCCTACACAAAGCCTGTTTGGAAGATCTCTTTATTAAATGCGTTTGATATTCGGCACTATTGGATGCAAATAACAGGCTCTGCCCAGATCTCAGAGATCCAGTTGAAAGATGGGTAGTCCCTCTCTAAATAAATTGGTGGCCTTACACAATCCTACGATAGATTTCTAATAATTTTATGTTTGATTTAGCATCCATCTTTAATCTCCCTCTACCCCCACCAGACTTTTTCTCTCTATACCTTGAGATGTTAATTTTGCTATTTGATTTTTCACCTAAGAGTTATTTCCTTCAATCTGCAGGCTTAGAGCTGTATAGTTGGCAGCTGCTAGGGTAATGAAACAAGTTTTCAGGAGTTTGCCAGTCTAAAATAGGGAAAACAGGGGAGGTCTTTATAAACTATAACATTTACTTATATTGGTATGCCTAATACATCTGCTTATTTGTGTGTTGTGTACACAATATTTCACTACTAAAAACATATAAAAGAGCTCTAATTCATTGGCTTAAAAAAAGTAAAAGCGTTCAAATGAAATACTTTATCGAAAAAAAGAAAAGACTGGTCAAATCCTTTTTCAAGTTTATGTGACCTAAGTAAAACCTTTAATAAGTAACCCACCTTTAAAATTATTGGTGAAGTGATATTAGAAATGTCTTAAGAATCATCATCATACATTTTCAGTTGCATTTATTGATCAAGCAACTTCATACTTATCCCTGCCAAATACTATAAGGTGTCAAAATTTGGCATAGGTTTTACAAAACTGTAAAACCAATCCCAGAGGAGGGTCCAAGATGGCCGTTTAGGAACAGCTCAGGACTGCAGCTCCCAGTGAAAGCGCAGAGGGTGAGTGGACGCCGCGTTTTTATTGCCCACAGACTAGGAAATTCCCGGGCGGAGGTGCTCCACGGTCGCCAGCGCGGCTGTTTCGGCCAGCGAGGCTGTTTCGGCTGGCACCGCTGCTTTGCCCCGCGCGGCTGCTTTGTCGGCGCCCCGGAGCCGCGGTTCTCCGTATAAAATACACCGGTCCGGGGGCCCTTTTGGCTGGCGATTGGAGCCATGGGAAGTTGCCCATTCGTCTGTTTAGAAAGGGGACTGAGCAGGGAACCAGGACAGTAGATTTCAGGGCAGAAAAAAAAAAAAAGCGCCACAAACCTCAGTGCCGCTGTTTAAGCCAGTGCAGTGAGTGGCCACAGGGGAAAACAAACAGACCCCGGCGCCTCTTCAACAGGCGACTGGAACACCAACTTAAAAAAGGAGCTGAGGCAGGGAGCCAGGCGATCAGGCTCGGCTGGCCCCACCCCCACAAAAGAACAGCAACTAGAAACTCTGGATTGAGAGTTTCACAGCAAGCGCAGCTGAACCCGGGACGGTCCAGCTCTGTGGGGGAGGGGCGTCCGCCATTACCGAGGCAGCCCACCACGACAGAGGTAGTCGGCCAATGCTGAGGCAGCCCGCCGTTGCCAAGGCAGCCCGCCACAGCAGAGAGACTCCGCCTCAACAGAGGCGGGCCACCATCGCCAAAGCAGTTCTAACTACACCCATATAAACAGGACTGCAGGGAAGTTCACTCGGCAGTGGGGCGGAGCCCACAGCAGCTCAGCAAAGCCTCTACCGGCCGACAGTGACTAGGCTGCCTCCTTGCTGGGCAGGGCAGGTCTGAAGGAAAAAAAAAGAAGGCAGCAGCATAACGGAAACTCATAAATAAAGCCCTAAATCCCTGGGACAGAGCACCTGGGAACAAAAAGCAGTTTATGAGTTCTGCTGCAGCAGACCTAAACGTACCTGCCCAGCAGCTCTGAATGAACAACAACAGAGCTCACAGCTCACCATTTGAGCTCCTATAAAGAAGAGACCGTCTCCTCAAGCAGCTCCCTGACCCCTATATATCCAAAGAGACACCTCATAAAGGAGAGATCAGATTGACACTAGGCGGGTATCCTTCTGGGACAAAGATAGCAGAAGAAGAAAACTGGTAACAACACTTGCTGTTCAGCAGCTGCTGCAGGTGAACTCCAGGCAAGCAGGGCCTGGAGTGAACCTCAGCAGTCCTACAGCAGAGGGGCCAGACTGTCAGAAGGAAAGCCAAGAAACAGAAATAACCTCATCATCAACAAACAGAACGTCAATCTGAAAGATTTGAGACCCAATCTGAAAGCCAGCAACTACAAAGTCGACAGGTGCATAAATCCTTAAAGATGGGAAGAAACCAGCGCAAAAAGGATGAAAACACCCGAAACCAGAACACCTCTCCTCCTACAAGGGATCACAACTCCTCACCAGCAAGGGAACAAGGTTGGAGGGAGAATGAGTGTGATGAAATGACAGAATCAGACTTCAGAAGGTGGGTAGTAAGAAACTTCTGTGAACTTAAAGAACATGTTCTAACCAAATGCAAAGAAACTAAGAACCATGAAAAAAGATTTGACGAAATGCTAACGAGAATGGACAAAATAGAAAGGAATATAAGTGAATTGATGGAGCTGAAAAACGCAACACGAGAACTTCGCGAAGCATGCACAAGTATCAACAACCGAATTGACCAAGCAGAAGAAAGGATATCAGAGGTCGAAGATCAACTCAATGAAATAAAATGGGAAGGCAAGACTGGAGAAAAAAGGGTAAAAAGGAATGAACAAAGTCTCCAAGAAATGTGGGACTATGTGAAAAAACCTAATGTACGTTTGATAGGCTAACGAGAATGGACAAAATAGAAAGGAATATAAGTGAATTGATGGAGCTGAAAAACCAAGCCCAAAAGATTGATCATTGCTTGCATATTTTCTGATAATAAGACATTGATATTGGTTTAATGAAAATAGACAAATCTTGAATTATTTTGTAAAATAACCATAACTTCTAATCTTGTGGCTTTAGGCAGTCTAGTTCCCAGGCAGGAAGGGGATTTATTTTGGAAAAGGACTGCTACTGCCTTTGTTTCAAAGCTAAACTATAAACTAAGTTCCTCTCAAAGTTAGTTTGGCCTACACCTAGGAATAAGCAAGGACAGCTTAGAGATTGAAAGCAAGATAGAGTCAGTTAGGTCAGATCTTTTTCACTGTCTCAGTTATTATTTTTCAATAACTTTGAATGATGACTGTTGCAGTTCTCATAACTACTCTAAGTAAATGATTAAAATAATTAGGTATATGTAATGGGATAAATACTTAGACTTGTCATAATTTAGAATCTAAAATTAAATTAAATAATAGATATTTTATTATTTGGGTATTTTCCAGTAAAAACATATTGTAGAAAAACTTTCTTAAAATATATATATATTATAAATTATATATATATATATATACACACACACACCTATGTGTATGTGTGTGTGTGTGTGTGTGTCCCTTTTTAAAAAGTGAAAAATTTTTGACAAATTCAAAGTTTATTTAAAGGTTATGTTTATAAGGTAAAAGAAACCCAGAAACGAGAGATGTAAAGATTATAGAAATAAAGGGGTATTTTTGATAAGAAAGCTTAAAGAGAAATAATTTTTATGAGAAAGAATCTTATATGGCAGATTTAGTCTAGAATAAAATGACCTGTTGCTTAATAAAGAGGGATGTTCAGGACAAACCAGAAAGTCCAGGCATGTCATGAATGTTCTATGTGAGTCACAATAAGAGGATTTATTTTAAAAAACCTTTTCTTTTCTATGATCAAGTTGTTTGTAATTAAAAGGAAATTATAATGATATTTCTAGAAATTGAGTTTAATGTAAAAAAATCACATATGCATGAAAGAACTGGCTAGAACAATGAAATTTTCTGAAGGAATTGATTTACTTTTAATATATTGTAACAGATTTTCCATTTTATTGAAATTATTCCTATGATATTAAGTTTTGATTTACTTAGAAAAAAGATTACTTTTTAAAAATTAAGGTTATTATGTCTGTGTAACTTTCTGTGTGTGCTCTTAAAATTCTTGTGCCATTAAGTTACAGGGTTTTGACTCCTAGGTCTAAAAGGACACCAAGTCATGTTAAATCTTAACATTGACAGTAATTAAAACCTCATCTTCAGACTCTGTAGAAGATGTCAATTAGAGTAAACTGTGTTTGTGAGACACAGGACCAGAAATTAAAGCTATTCAACTCCTCAAGGCCCAGGGACTATCACAGGAGAGGTGGGCATATGAAATTGTAAGGGCTGATTTTGAGAGATAAAATAAGTTCAGTTTCTCTATAAATTAACCATTAATGTCAAAGGCACACTGATGCAAGACCAGCATATGGGCCCCTGTGTCAGAGTAACAAGGTTTTCTTGAAGCATTAACCAGCTCCTTAATAAAAGTTATAAAAGGCTTATGGAAATTATATCTTATGGTCAAAATGATTAAAATTTTATAGATTGTTTATAAAATTTTGAAAACTAATTGGCATCATGCTATTTTTATTAGGGCTTATTGTTTGGAAAACTAAATCTCCTCTCTCAAAAAGTGAAGGTTTTCATCTTTTTTTTGAAATCCTTGAGTTATCACTTTGGTTAAATGAATTACTTATTTTATAATGACTTGGGATCTTATTTTGTGATATCACATATTTTAAATCTTTGATATTTGACAAACTTTCCAAAATCAAATTATAAATTCTTTTATTTTCTTTTTTTCTTTTCTTGAGACTGAGTCTCCCTATGTTGCCCAGACTGGAGTGTGGTGGTATAATCTCAGCTCACTGCAACCTCTGCCTCCTGGGTTCAAGTGATTCTCCTGCCTCGGCCTCCTGAGTAGCTGGGATTACAGGCATGCAACATCACACCCGGCTAATTTTGGTGTTTTTAATAGGATGGGTTTCACCATGTTGATCAGCCTGGTCTTCACTCCTGATCTCAAGTGATCTGCCTCCCAAAGTGCTGAGATTACAGGCTTGAGCCACTGTGCCTGCCAAATTATATCTTTTTTGGACCTAATTAGTCCTTTAAGATATTAGGTTCCCTAAAGTCCGAAAATGATACATTTGGCTTATTTGGTATAAAAATCATGCAGGAAGCATTGCCAAATATAAAATGGTGTTTGGCTTTCTTTGGGCTGTATTTGTATTAATATGTTATTGGTATGTGTTGCAAAATTATGGGAAACTCCTATAATTTTGACATGACTCAGTGTATGGTATCAGTAATAATTATAACTGTTAAACTATTGTGTGCCATAGAGGTAACACATTTTCTTGTCAATTGTGCCTTTGGCTATGGCTTTCCTAACATTTTTTTGTCATCCTCAGACAATTGTTGCCTTATTTTGGTCCTCTTTAGAAAGTGGTTTTATAATCAGCTATAAACTCCAACAGTTTATAGATACCTTTGGAGATTGTGACATTAGAATAGAGGGGGAAAATCTTTCTGTGCGCTCATGGAAAGCTGGAATGTTCATGAATATCAAACAGGAGTTAACTGCATGACTGAATTAATAGAAGACTGAAGCAATCTTGTTACTCTTTTGCATAAAACATTGCTGATCCTTTGTTTTTCACAGTTGAGAAAACTTTTGAGCTGTTTACAGTGTGTAGCAATTGAGTAAAGCATACCCCTGTGAAAAAATTAGGAGCATATTTGTTTCTCTCTACCTGATTTGTCCAGAATTTGGAAACTATTTGTGAGTATTCTTAAATTATGGCAATATAGTTATTTGTATAAGTGCAATAAGAATGTTTTCTTTTGCAACAGGACACCATTGGATAAACTGGTTATTTTACCAAGGCTTTGACTGGAATGGTGTGCCTCCCTGTAAGGTATCAATGACTTACAGAGCCAATAAAAGCCCCTTGGGAAAACTGGCTGCATACCTTGTCTACACAGTCCCTGTACAGGTTTCCTGACCTGTGATAATTAAAGAATGCCACTTTCTGACAGGCCCAGGAGCCCAAAGTTATCTTGGGACCTCAAAAGGTGAGGAATTTACCCGACTCAAAGGTAGTTGACGGTAAAATGCCATGGCTGGGCTCGGCTTTAAAAAGTCTTATCTGAGATTCCTTCTTTGGAACAAAGTCCCATCAAAGCCAATTTAAAAAGGATATGTGAAAAATAATGATTCTTGCCGCACTTTATGCAAATAATCGGCCAAGTATAGTAAAGAAAATCAATCTTACTGTAATTTGTCTTTAGTAAAAATGGGAATCTGGAGAGAGAAAAATTATGATTCAAAAACTGTAATACACCTGTTTTTAAATTCTAGTCTTGTTTAACGTTTTTCAATTTCTATTGTTTTCTACAGTTTGGACTGAATTCTAATTTTTTCCAGGCTACAAATCTCCAAAATAATATTTTTATTTTTTTTCTTCTTTTTTCCATTTTTCTTCATTTTTCCTAATTTGAAATCACTGAAAACTAGGCTGTGCTTTCTTTAAAGTCCTTTGAACTGAAGCTTGACAACTTAAACTCCAGAAGAAAATAACAGCAACTTATTTACATACATAAGTCACTTTCATACCTGCCTACGGATGTATTATGAACTTCAAAGTAATGTGACCTATATCAATTTTCCAGGATTGTTCTTTTGTTTGTTATTGTTTTTCTCCTTTCTTTCTCCCTATTTTCTCTTCATAGGATATAAGACCTCACAGCCTGCTAAAAATGAGCTTTCCTAATAACTTGGAACCTATCCATCTGGGAATAAACTGTCCTAGCTGTGAGAGATCCAATGAAGCCTGAGACTAGAGGCTCATTTTCTTCTAAAATGCTTTCTCCAAAAGATTTTTAAAATAAAAAGCGGGAAATATGAAAGGACAATAAATTTGGGGCCCCTAAATCACTAAGCTGATGGGAAAAGTCAATCTGGGAACTGCTGCATCCTACCTGGATTGAGTCGTTCTCTACATGAAGACATTGATTTGGACATTTCCCCATCCCGCTTCCAGGAATAAACATTTCACCTCCCAAGTTAATACCAGACTTGAGATTCCCTCTGATTCCCCATGATCCTGGAGCCAAATGGCCCCATTAGCCAATGAGTTCCAGAAAAAATCAATAGAGAAAATGCTTGGTGAGATCTCTGAGCTGTTGCCAACTCTCTCCTCCTTTCCACAAAGAAGAATGGCCATTGAGGAATATTGAACTGAAAATAAGTCACGTTGATAGGGTGTGAACCATTTGCCCAAGAAATTTTTTTTTTAAAGAAAACCTTTTCAACCACCCACCCTCATCTGGTCTCCCCTGATTGTTTGGCTCACTTGGCAAAATTGCTTTAAATTGCAGCATTGCAGACATTGCAGGTGGTCCTGGGGTCTGCTATTCTCTCTTCCACTTTTCTCTGGGAGTTTCTGCTGAATTCTAGTGAGGGCATAGAAGTGGGGAAAAAGACAGCCTACCCTCCCATGAGCCTTTCCTGTGGCAAGGAGTGCCTCTGGGTCTTGTTTTCCATTTTTGCAATTGGGAGAGTGGGAGCTCCATGTAGGCTGAGCAGTTGAACAAATAATGGACCCAGACCTCCCTTCTTCAAGCCCCATGTTCTTTGTTATTTATTTTCTCTTGGACACACCATGAATGTGGCTTTGGGGGGGTCCCTTATTTGTGTACTTAATCACTGTCCCCACAGTGAGGCAGGCAGGTGGCTGAATGGGGGCAGATTCGCCCTGTGGCTCCGCCTCTCTCCTGCTGGCTGTCCTGGGGCTCTGTTTTTCCCTCTCTAGGGTAATTCAAGCCCTGCCTGACACACAGGAGTTGTAATTTGGACATGGAAGGCCTCTGAGAATCCCTCTAGTTCTGCTGTGCCAGGATGTTTATCCACAAGGCTGTTGCACACATGGACCATCAGCTGAAGCTACAAACACTGCAGAGAACACTTCTGGCTTCAAACCCATCACTGCACTCCAGATGTCCACATCAGGATATGAAATGTCCCAGAAAAAAACTGGTCACCTTATGGGTCTCAGCAGGAAAGCCCACAGCCCCTCTGGGACAGTGATGCACGCATGGGGTGCTGTGACGTCTCCCCTGTGTTTGGACCTAGTGTCTCAAAGTTCACTCCTATATCTTACCCTCCAGGCTTCTCACAGAAAGACATTCCCAAGGCAGAGCTGGCACAGATGACAGGTCTGAGCATCTGATCCCTGCCCAAGATGGGGCTCCTCAGCATTCTGAGGTGTCCCCAGGATAACACCAGGGTGTGCACTCAGGACACCTTGTGAAGGCCAATCAAAATAATGCCAGTGGGAGTGTTTCGTCCCAAGGGATCCCTCTACAAACTTAAAAGATATGGTTCAAATGTTTCTACAATAATGAAGGGACTCAAAAGCAACCTGAACTCAAAACAGCTATGGGAAAGTCCAGAAATTCAATTACACTCTGTTCACTTATGGAGGGGCAGGAGAAAAACCTAATTTATTTCAGCATTTTATGTGGTTTCTGCAAAGATCTTCTCAGTACCAGGGGAAGAAATGTAATCATAGCAGTTCATATTTGCAAAGGGTTTTACAGTTAACAAAAGACTTTTGCCACCTGCTGGGTTGTGAATTCTACCGCTAGCCTGGGGTGCTGGCTAGAGGGCCAAGAGAGGAGGTGACTTGCCCAAGGCCACCAAGGTCCAGGCAGATCCAGGGCTTTTGCCACGACTGCTGGACTGTCCAAGCTCCTTGGTCTTTAGGATGTTAAGAGCCAAGTTAACGAAGCTTTAAATGCCTGTATTAAAAGATGGTGACAGAAGAGGACAAAGTCAATGTCATGATGTAGTTGAGGGCCCAAGATCATGAAAGTGATACTCGCCAGGCAGGGGCCCTCCTGCAGTCTCTGTCCTGCTGTCTCCCCCCACCCTGCCCCACTCCTCCCCAGCCACCATTGCTGCTTCCTTCTCACCACCCCCAAGTCCTGGACACTGATGCTCTGGGCCTGGTCTTTGGACTTCCCTCCTTGATGCTGACCCCTGGGCGCCGTCATCAGGCTCCACACACCCTAGTCACTCCCAGTGGATAAATCAAAATAAAATCCCAAACCCCTGAACTGACCGAACAGACCCGTCTTGGCCAAGGAATCCGTCCAGGAAGAGACGGGAGGTCTGCCATGCCGAAGTGTCCTTCTTCATTAACCTCTAGCCAGGTTGCTTTCCTCAGGAGCAGGCAGAACCCGGCTCTGATGACTCCTTCCCTCACCTTAAGCCAGGCCTCCGAGTCTGCGTCTCAGCTCCCCTCCTTCTTTGCAGATGTGGCTGTTGGCCAGTTTCACAATGCACCCCTTCCTGACCAGAGACCACCGGCCACGGAGGGGCTCGGGCCAGTCTTCAGGGGATGCCAGTGAGGGCTTCTGTGTGCTCTGCTTTACCTTTTGACATTAGAGGGCGAAAACCTCCAACTTCAGGTCATGTTAATGCTGCCAGTTTTTGAACATGGGACTCATGAAGAGGCATACAGCTCACATGGGCATGGGCGTGGTTCTCCTGCTGTCATACATATTCATGGCTCCTGCCACACATATTCATGGCTCCTGCCACAGCTTATTGAGTACGCGTATCTGGCCTCCCCACTCAACACACATTCCTTTCTTATGCTTTCCTCCCTCCGAGCGCCTGTTTCCAGCTGTTGTTGGAGGCTACGTTTCCCAGCCCATGGATGGCCACCTGTAGGCCGCAGCCCATCATGAGAAAGAAAGTTCTCCGTTTCCAAATTTCTGAACCTCATGGTTCTTCAGTTGACACACGAGATCCCTGCAGCACTCCCCTCTGTCCTGGGCTGGGGGCTTTCACACCACTGGGATGTTGGCAGATGGGCAGGGCAAGCCCATATTCAGCCCAGAGCACTCAGCAAATGGCCCAGGTGCCACTTGCCAGTCCCAGCCTTCTTCGCCCTTAGGGAGTCAGGGGCTGCTCCTCCCCCATGGTTTCCCCTGCAGTGGCGCCTCGGGGACCTTGGCTCTGGAGGGCAAGAGGTGAAGGTGGCCCAGCCCCGGTGGACCTCGTGGAGAGAATTAAGTCTTATTACGCTGGTGTTGACATGCTGAGTTGTCCGTTTCTGTCCCAGAATCTGCCGATCCTGCTGAAGGCATGCTTGGTGAGGCCACCACCCTGCCCAGACAAAACCCGCTCTCCTCTCTGACTTTTCCCTCATCTCTGAGAAGCAAACCTGGGGGTTGGTGGTTTCCTGCCTGTTTCTCACCCATGTCGAATCCAGCAGCAATGCTGACAGCGCTGTCCCCACGGCCCTGGCCAGGTCCTGCTCCTTCTCCTGCCACTGTCCTGCCAACACCTGGCCCAGCCACCCTCACCTTCCTCCAGCCTCCCAGTGCTCTTACAAGCCACTGTCCACTCAGCTCTTTAGGAAAGCTGATCTGATGAGGCCAAATGCATTGAATTCTTGTAATTTTACCCTGTCTCAGCGTGCATTCTGAATATAGGTTTAATTCCCGCGCCAAAAGCAGGGCTCAGGCACCCTCGCCATGGGTTCCAGTTCTCCTCCTCCTCCCAGTTCCTCAAGGCAGTCGATCTAGATGTCTGCCTTACATCACCACCTGCAGGGAGGCCCTGCCCTACGGGAAAGCCTGATACAGAGACCCTGACCCCTGCCTGGACTGTGTAGGTCTATGCAGCAGGGACCCCCCATCTGTCACCACATGAACTCCTGCCTGCTCCAAACCCACCAGTTAGAGCGCCCCATGGGAAACCTGCCTGGGTAACGACCTGGATTCTAATAAAGCCTTCAGTCCCCAGGTCTTTTTCTTTCTCTCTCCACCCCCCACCACCTGTGGGGTGAGACCCTGCTCTCTCCAGACTTCCCACGGTTCCTTGTGGGCCCCGTCTTCTCCGTGGACCTGGGAGTGATAAATCACTTCTGTTAATTTTTTAAAATGTGTTATACTTTAAGCTCTGGGGTACATGTGCAGATCATGCAGGATTGTTACATAGGTGTACACCTGCCATGGTGGTTTGCTGCACCCATCCCCCTGTCATCTACATTAGGTATTTCTTCCCCTAGCCCCCCGCTTCCCAACAGGCCCCAGTGTGTGATGTTCCTCTCTCTGTGTCCATGTGTTCTCATTGTTCAACACCCACTTATGAGTGAGAACATGCAGTGTTTGGTTTTCTGTTCACATCAGTTTGCTGAGAATGATGGTTTCCAGCTTCATCCATGTCCCTACAAAGGACATGAACTCATCCTTTTTTATGGCTGCATAGTATTCCATGGTGTATATGTGCCATATTTTCTTTATCCAGTCTATCATTGATGGGCATTTGGGTTGGTTCCAAGTCTTTGCTATTGTGAACAGTGCCACAATGAACATATGTGTGCATGTGTCTTTATATTAGAATGATTTGTAATTATTTGGATATATACCCAGTAATGGAATTGTTGGGTCAAACGGTGTTTCTAGTTCTAGATTCTTGAGGAATCGTCACACTGTCTTCCACAATGGTGACATTTATGCAGCCAACAAACATATCAAAAACAGCTCTTCGTCACTGGTCATTAGAGAAATGCACATCAAAACCATATTGAGATACCATCTCACGCCAGTTAGAATGGCGATCACTTGAAAATCAGAAGGCCGCTTCTGTTATTTCATGTGTTCCGTTGTGCCGCATACCCCGTGGCCACCTGACCGATACACCCAGACCTAACTCTCTCCCCGCCAGGGCTCTCCTAGAGAGTGGCTGCCTTGGTGGGAGTAAACTGGGCACAGGTCTGATGAGAGGCACAGGGGTCTGCCAGGGTAACTGAGTTTCCTGTGAGATGGACACCTGGTCACGGTCAGACACGGGCTGGGGGGGTTGGGCATCAGACTGTCCATCAGGATAAAGCAGTGTCCCTGGGAGATGCACGGTGACACCCACAGCCGCCCTCCCCCCACCAGAGCTCTGTCAGTGCAGGGATCGGGTTTCAAGCCACCCTCCAGAAAGGGGCCTCCCAACCAACTGAGAGAAAAATACAAAACCAGTGTAAAACTTCCTCATGCCCCTGCCAGCCCTGCTCACCTGGTGCCCACCCTCCAGCTGGGAGGGCCAGGTGCCACCAGTCACTGTGCCCAGAATGTGAGGCAGAGGGGGCCTCAGAGGGGCCGAGCGGAACACCAGGCCTGTGGGCCAAACTACACAATCACTTATGAATTAAAACCCCTTCGTGGGTGCAACGTTCGCTGGGCACCGTGTAGAGGCCTAGCCTCAGCTGTGGGTTGAGGTGGGGAGACCCAGGTTTCCCTTAGGGATTCCTCAGCCTGGTGCATTTGATAAGTAGTCAGGTAAGCACACGGTCCACATGGGCTCTTTTTCCCCAAAACAACTGAGAAGGAGTGGTCATTTGCCCACCACACAAAATTGGGTCCTTGTTCGACCCTGGGCCATCCCTGCAGGCTGAGGGGGCTGCCTGGTCCGTAATCACGCAGTGAGCGGAACGCCCTTGGTGCCAGGTGACACTGCTTAGATCCACCCACCCTCTTTGACTAACGTGTGGAACAAGCACTCCGGGTGCTGTGCTCATTTTCACATTATGGTAACCGATTGGATTAATTTGTATTGAATAGATATCACCTTTGATGGATCCCCTTTTTGAAATTAAAATTCCAGATTAATCCAAACTAAAATGCACATGAGTAATCGGATTTCCAGTGGAAAGGGAAGCGGCGCTGGAGTCATTGAGAAGCTTCCCCCGTTAGGAGCCATCAGGCGCTGATTCATATCAGGTTTAAAGTGAGGCAATTAGAAGCACTCACACCTAATTGCCCATCAGAGCAAACGTGCAGTGGCGTGACACTGAGCCCACGGAGGTGATGAAAGAGCCGTCACCCGAAGGAAACGAAAGCACTGCAGGTCGTCTCTCAAGACGGAGCATTTCAGAAACAGAACATGGCTGGGGAAGGGGTCGCCCGAGCCACCGATGGCTGGGTGAATGCCCAGCAGCTCAGCCCTTCCTTTGCTCATGGAGCACCTGTGGCCTGACTGTGGGCTGTGGGCCAGATGTGAGACTTTAGGAAAAAGAATGAATAATGTTCCCTCTACCCTTCTGAGTTTTCAGTAAGAGAAAAATAAGCCAGGCAGGGTGGGGTGGCTCACGGCTGTAATCCCAGCACTTTGGGAGGCTGAGGCAGGTGGATCACCTGAGATCAGGAGTTCAAGGCCAGCCTGGCCAACATGGTGAAACCCCGTCTCTAATAAAAATACAAAACATTAGCTGAGTGCAGTGGCGTGCGCCCGTAGTCCCAGCTACTCAGGAGGCTGAGGCAGGGGAATTTCTTGAACCTGGGAGGCAGAGGTTGGGTGAGCTGAGATGGCACCACTGCACTCCAGCCTGGGTGACAGAGCGAGACTTAGACTCAAAAAAAAAAAAAAAAAAAAAAAACAAAGTTAATCATTGTGCATATATCTCAATATACCTGAACACATCCAGGGAATGAGTGATTCTCAAAGAGGTTGCCTAGAACCCTGCCTTGCACAGCATCTTCCACAAAGAATAGCACATTTTTGGAGAGGCTAACATGAAAAAACAAGGGCCTTGAGTTTCTAGGTGCAGCAGTTTGTGGGGAGGCAGAGATGTGGAAACCTCAAGTCAGATGGAGGCCGGGGCAGGAAGCCTGTTGTGTGCACTCCTCTGGTGCCATCTCTGGGCTAAGGATCTAAAGTCATCCTAGGCGATAACCCTCAGTCCTTCCTGTCAGAGAGGGGAGGAAGGGCAAGTGTGCCACACTTGTCCCACTGTGAAGCAGATCAGGGAGGGCAGAGAGCTCTTCTTATATCTGCTTCATCTCAGTTGCTTTCAGCTCGAAATCATCTTTGTGCCAAAGCTGCTGATCTTGGGGTGGCAAAGTCTGCTTCCCCTCAGAAGACTATTGATATGGTTTGGATTTCATAAACAAACCTGATGGACACCAGGTAGAGACCAGGGATGTTCCTCAGATTCCATCTAGGCCCAGGACAGCTGCCTCAACAAAGTACCTGTCCTGCGTGCCCTTGGTGCTGAGGTGCAGAAAGTTTAGTGAACTCACCCAGGGATCCTCAATACAGACCGCGAGTCGTAATGACTGAGGCTGGTTGGGAGATGTGTGTGTTCTCGCCCACCCAAATCTCCTGTCGAATTCTCATCCCCAGTGTTGGAGGAGGGGCCTGGAGGGAGGTGAGTGGATCATGGGGGCGGATTTCCCGCCTGTGGTTCCCGTGATAGGGAGTTCCTATGAGCTCTGGTTGGTTAAATGTGTGGCACCTCCTCCTCCTCCCTTTTCCTGCTGCCATGTAAGACGTGCCGTGTAAGGGGATTGGTTAAATGTGTGGCACCTCCTCCTCCTCCCTTTTCCTGCTGCCATGTAAGACGTGCCGTGTAAGGGGATTGGTTAAATGTGTGGCACCTCCTCCTCCTCCCTTTTCCTGCTGCCATGTAAGACGTGCCGTGTAAGGGGATGTTTGTCCCCTCCAAGTCTCGTGTTGCAATGAGCTGATTCCCAGTGTTGAGATGGGGCCTGGTGGGAGGCGATCGAGCCATAGGGGTGGATCCCTTGTGAATGGTCAATGCTGTCCTCACAGTAACAAGTGAGTTCTAGCTCTGAGTTCATGTGAGACCTGGTTGCTTACAGAGTGTGGTGCCTCCCTCCCCTCCCTCTTGCCATGTGATGTGCTGGCTTCCCGTTGCCTTCTGCCATGAGTGGGAGCTCTCTGAGGCCTCAGCAGGGGCAGATGCTGGCGCCATGCCTGTGCGGCCTGTGGATCGTGAGCCAATTCAACCTCTTTTCTTTATAAATTACCTAGTCTCAGGCACTCCTTCATAGCATTACAAAAGCACCCTCACAAAGTGTGTGAGTGAGGTTGAATGAGGTTATTAGGTGGGCCTTGGTCCAGTCTGCCTGGAATCCTCATAAGAAGAAAAGATTAGAAGACAACGCTCAAAGGGTGGCCCGTGTGTGGACACAGGGAGAAGGTGACATCTACAATTCAAGGAAGAGGCCCCAGGAGAAACCAACCTTGCCCACACCTTGGCCTCACACTTTCAGCCTCCAGAACGGTCAGATAATGAGTCCCTGTTGTCTAAGCTGCCCAGTGGCACCAGGTTCAGGCAGCCTGAACTAATGGGCACCACAGGGTCATGGTGCCAACACCACGATGCTACACTACAGGTGGTTCAGTGCTGGATACTCACCGAGGGCAGAGCAGAGCTGCGGTCTGCAGCAGGAAGCAGCAGCGCCCTTCTTCCTCCAGGGCTGTGCCCTCTGAAGTGTGGCTCAGAGCACCCTGCGGATGGGGTTTGCCCCTGCATTCCGCATGCGGCTGGCACAGGGCTCCCCACGTTCCCGGACCAGCAGAATTCCAAGTGATTGGAAGGCAGGTGATTGCCAGGTTCTGGTCAGCTCCCTGGCTTGCAGTGGTTGACCTCCCAAAGTGCTGCATTGGGTAGGGAGCCCCTTGGTGGGGTGTTGGGGTTGGGGGGCGTTGCCAGCACCCTGCGAGTGGAACCTCTGACCTCAGGCGGCTTTTCTCCTCTTTTTGTTTAAAGACATTGTCGACCCCTGGAATACTCATTTGTTTTCACTTGAACCCCAAATGTGCAACATTTTGACAGTGACACTCGAATGCCTGCTCCACAGCAGCCACGGTCATGGAGTCGGCAGAGATATGGGGGTGCCGCAGAGGTTCCCAGGTTAACCGTGCTTTGGTGCTGTTAAAGTGATTGGAAATGGGTCATAATGGTGCTGGTGACAGCATCCATGCTGCCAGCTTCCACTTCTCCTTTGCACTGTCTTCTGGCCTGGGTGCTTTGTATCCTTTCATGAATTCTTGTAGTTGTCTTGAATGAGAGGCTATGATCCCTTTTTTAGAGCTGAGGATATCAGTGTCCTTCGAGATGAAGGGGCCAGCCTAAGAGCAAGGTGAAGCGACCGTCCAGGTCCCGGTGAACCACCTGCCACGGTCACACAGTCTGGAGGGTCCCATTGAGGTCAGGGAGTGGCACCACAGCACATTCTTCTTCCCAGCAGCACCGCGCGCTGACTTGCTGTGGGTTTGCTAATTAAACTCTCCTATTTGGTGTGTTCTCATGCTACATCCAGCAGATGAATGGCACAATCCAAATACATCAAGCCATCTGCTCCCTAAATCTGCCATTTTCATTTTCCATCAACTCTACATTCGTTTCCTGTTCACTTGACAGAAGCAGCAGCAAGGGCTTGTCCGTCCTCCCCGGCCACCGGCCCACAGACTGGGCAATTACCTACACACACTGGGCCAGGGTCCCAGAAGGAGCCAGGCCTGATTGGTTGTAAGTGACAGGAAGCACAGGAGTGTGCTGATGTGCCCCCCAGGGGACACTGGCAGTGTCTAGAGGCATTTCTGATGGTCACGCCTGGTGGAGGTGCTTCTGGCCTCTGGTGGGTGGACACCAGGTGGAGACCAGGGATGCCGCTCAGAATCCTCTGAGGCCCAGGACAGCTGCCCCAACAATACCTGTCCCACGTATCTGTGGTGCTGAGGTGCAGAAGGGTTAGTGAACTCACCCAGGGACCCTCAATACAGACCGAGCTCAATAGTGACGATGCTGGGTGGCAGATATTTATGTTCTTATTTGGATTTTTTGTGCATTTCATTGTTTTTATACTGAAAATGTATTATTTTATCTATTTATTTATTATTATTATTTTTGAGATGGAGTCTTGCTTTGTTGCCCAGGCTGGAGTGCAGTGGTGTGATCTCAGCTCACTGCAACCTCTGCCTCCTGGGCTCATGCAATTCTCCTGCCTCAGTCTCCAGCATACAAGCACCTGCCACCACACCCGGCTAATTTTTGTATTTTTAATAGAGACAGGGTCTCACCATGTTGGCCAGGCTGGTCTTGAACTCTGGACCTCAAGTGATCCGCCTGCCTTGGCCTCCCAAAGTGCTGGGATTACAGGTGGGAGCCACCACTCCTGGCCTGAAAATATATTATCTTGTAAAGAAACACATTATTTTAAAAATAAGAGGGGAAACGTAGACCCATGTGTTGCCCTGAGATGTGGTGAGTCCTGGGGCTAAAGTGCATTGAGTTTTGATGTGGGAGATTTCAGGGTGCGGAGGAGCTCCCCGGCAGCAGGACTGTCCCAGTCCCTGAGCAGACACGCACCCTCCCCCAGGTCCTCCCAGTGTGTCAGGTGCTCAGTCACCTGCAGCCCTGGCAGCCTGTGGTGTGATACCCTGCAGAATGCCCATGGCCCACCTGCACTGCCCAGGCACTGCCCTGGGCCCTGCAGAAGGCCCACGCCCCGCCTGCACTGCCCAGGCACTCCCCTGGGCCCTGCAGAAGGCCCACGCCCCGCCTGCACTGCCCAGGCACTGCCCTGGGTCCTGCAGAAGGCCCACGCCCCGCCTGCACTGCCCGGGCACTGCCCTGGGTCCTGCAGAAGGCCCACACCCTGACTGCACTGACCAGGCACTGCCCTGAGTCTTGCAGAAGGCCCACACCCTGACTGCACTGCCCAGGCACTGCCCCGGGTCCTGCAGAAGGCCCACGCCCCGCCTGCACTGCTGAGGCACTGCCCTGGGTCCTGGTTACAGGCTGTTTTGCCCATAGAGACACTGAACCTGTGCACCTGACCACACTCCCAGGCCCGTATCGGCTTAACCACCTGCAGGTGGGTGGAGCCTGAACCCAGCCCCACAGGATATAGAGGCTCTCCTTAAAGAGCAGCTAAAATGGACTAAACCTCTGCACTGACCGGGGAACTCCCCATGCCACAGTGTCCTGTGCCTCCAGGAAACAGCTAGTAGGTGAGAAATGCTTCTAAGTGCCCTGAATAATTGTATTGCTAATTCTTGGGGGCCTTGAAAGCAGTTTCACTTTTCCGGACATTTACCTACCTGGCAAGTTTCCGAGTAAAGCTGGTGTCAGAGTAGAAGGCCGAGGCTGTCCTCCCCTCTTCCCTCCTCTCCCACGAGGCTTATTTCTATCAGGCCCACGCGGACTTGCGTTCTGCCTTGTTTCCATGGTTATTTGATGATGGTCGGACTGATATAAGTATAAAACACTTCAAAACCCTCATTGGCAGTAGACCCAGGGCACAAAATGCCTCCAAGACTCCCTCTCCTGTAACAAGGTATATTTTCACTTACTGCCGTTGAAGTGCATTCTGGAAATGGCATCGGAAGCAGAAAAAGTCATTTGTCTTCAGGACAGATAAGGAGAGGAGTGTTTGACCACGGGGGCTTAGAAATGTCACCCCCTCCCATGCACCTGTCTTTTCCTGAAGAGTCCCTCCTCTGTCTCCTCCCTAAGGCAGCCGACCCTGCTCAGTAGGAATGTTCTGGCATGGCTTCTGCTCTGTGATCAGCGGTTGTCATCCACTCTGCCTGCTCCATGGAGAGGCCAGGCCAGTCTGTCCTCAGCTGACTGGAAGCCCCTCCTCGATCCTCCATGCATTTGACACCAAATACACACTGAGCTCCTGCTGTGCTACTGCCCACCAGGCATCACACCTGAGCGGGTACTGCACCTGAGCACCCAGGTGTGGGGAGGCAGGATCATCCGGGAAAATGCAACGCAGCAGAGGCTGAGAACCCACCTTGCTTGGAAACGTGAATTTCACACGCTCTGCTCCCATATGCCTCACTTGTCTTTTTTTCTTTTAAGACTGATTTTTAGAGCAGTTTTAGGTTCACGATAAAATTAAACTGATGGTACAGAGAGGTCCCCTTTCTTCTGTGCCCTCAGATATGCGGAGTCTCCTGCGTGATCGGCATCCCCAACCATGGTAGTCGGTACGCTCGCTGTGATTGCTGAACCTGTACTGAAACATCCTCACCCAGAGTTCATTGTTTACATCAACAGCCACCCTTGGTCTGTCTTGTGCATTCTGTGTGCATCACACAAATGTGTGATGACGTGTGCCCGCCACTGCAGCGTCGGACAGAGTAGTTTCACTGCCCTAAAAATCCTGTTTTTCTTTTCTTCAACCCTCTCCCCATCCCCAACCTCTGACAATTCTTAACCCTTTTTAATAATTGCTTTATTTTTTCAGAGCTGGGATCTCACTCTGTTGTCCAGGCCGGAGTGCAGTGATGCAATCAGCTCACTACAGCCTTGAACTCCTGGCCTCGGTGATCCTCCCGCCTCAGCCTTCCCAGTAGCAGGGATTACAGACACCCACCACTATACCCGACTAATTTTTAAAAATTATTTTTATGAAGCTGGGGTCTCATGATGTTGAATTCTTGGCTTAAAGAGGACCCCCAAAGCTCTGGGCTCCGTATCTGCTTGCTGTACCCATTGCCAGCATGTCGCATAGACGTATTCATACAGCGTGTAGCCTTTTTAGACTGGCTTCTTTCACTTAGTAATATGCATTTAAGTTTCCTCCAGGTCTCTCTATGGATTGAGAGCTGTTTCTTATTCCATTGTCTGGTAGCAAATTTTATTTACACATTCAGTGGCCAAAGGGTGTCTTGGTTGCTTCCACGTTTTGGCAATTGTGAATAAAGCAGCTATAAACATCAGTATGCAGGTTTTTGGGTGGACATAAGTTTTCAATGAATTTGGATAGAATACCAAGGAGTGTGATTGCTGCATCATATGGAAACACAGTGTTTAGCATTTTTTGTTCTTATTTTTTGAGCCAGAGTTTTGCTCTATCCCCCAGGCTAGATTGCAGTGGCTCAATCTCGGCCACTGCAACCTCCACGTCCCGGGTAGAAGCAATTCTCCTGCCTCAGCCTCCCGAGTAGCTGGGATTACAGGTGCGTGCCACCACGCCCGACTAAATTTTGTATTTTTACTGGACATGGGTTTTCACCATGTTGGCCAGGCTGGTTTTGAACTCCTGACATCAAGTGATCCACTCACCTTGGCCACCTAAAGTGCTAGGATTACAGGCATGAGTCACTGCGCCCCGCCTGTGTTTAGCTTTGTAAGGAGCTCTCAGGCTGTCCTCCAAGCTGGCTGCCCCATTCTGCATTCGCTCACCGTGATGAGAGCTTCCGTGATTCCACGCCCTCACCAGCACTCCATGCTGTGTTCTGGATGGTGGCCACTCTAATAGGTACACTTTGTTTGTCTTTCAAATCAGAAGATGGTCATTCGTCAGTTAGTAACGTTTCTAACGCAGAAGACACCAAGGTTTGTTAGACTTTGTCATGCGGAATTGTACCCAGGACTCTCTGCAGGGATGTGTGAGCACCTGATGAGGGGTCTTCAGCCCAACCTGGGGGCTCCTTGGGGACCTCCTAGAAGGGCAGTGCCCAAGCTGAGTCTTGCAGAATGAGTGGCGTCAGCATCTGCTTTGATCTCTGTTTCATTTGCCAAGGCCCCTTCTCTGATTTCCTTGGGACTTCATTCAGGATTTAGGTCTAGCCTTAGAGATGGCACCTTTCTGCTCAGTTTTCAAGATTGGCTTGAAAATTCCACCCTGGCCTGGGTGGAACCCCAGGCACTCTGCGTTTGCTTCTCTTTCTTTCTGCATCTGCACTTATACACATCAGTCTTCCTTTCTAGGTCTGAGCTGCAGTGGGTGGGGACAGGGACCACAGCCGAGGCTGTAACACTCACAGCACAGCTCAGAGAGGTCCAGGCCACAGAGACTGGGACCTCTTGCCTCAACAGGCCTAGCTGTACCTACTTTGCCTTTGACACCGGCCCAACAGAAAAGGGCTCCTTGCAGACCTGACGCAGGCACAGAGACCTGGGTGGGGTCTGGAGGCTGGAGGATGGCGGTCGGGGCAGTCGCCACCACCCTGGGTGCATAGCCCAGGCAGATGGGCGATCAGCATTTGCAGACTCTCATTAATTGAGTCCATGTTTTTCCTATCTCAAGCCACGTCTGTCAATTTTCAGTCCTAATTGTTTCCCTTGAGTAACTGCAGAATGTACTTTTCCCAAAAAGTCGAACTAGGTGTCACAGGTCTTTGAGTTTTTCATGTTAACTGGAAACTTTTTCTTAAAACGTTAGTGTGGAAAGGAAATCTCCTCTCAGCAGAGGTGAGGAAGGGAAGACCAGGGTGGTTTCCTGAGAGGAGGGAATGAGGTCTTAGTAATGAAGCCCCCCACTCCTCTCAGCCTCTATGCAATCACTGCCCCCCTTAGCCTCTGCTGCTCCAGGCACTGTCTTGCCCCTCCCCGGCTCCTGCCGAGGCCTCACCTGTGCTGTTCTCTCCTGGCCTCCCCACCTGTACTGGAGAGTCCCAAGCCCCGTTCCTCCCCACGCTTCTGACTCAGACTCAGCAGCAGACCCACAAAGCAAATTGCCCACTGGCCAGCTCTCCCCTCTATGCCTCCATTGTAATTAGTGGAATTATCCTTCAAGGAGGCTGCCAAAGGTACAGCACTTGGAAGCCGCTGTCCTGCCTCTGTTACCCTCGCAAACAACTTGCCGCGGGCCATTGTTTCTGCTGACTCTACCTTCCATTATCTCTGGAACATCCCCATGTCCTGTTTGAATTAAGGGTCTTCTGGTCTGTATTTGGGGCCACTGCTGTTTTTTCTGGAGGCTCCCCATTCCCAGAGTTGCTTGTCCTCTTCCTCCTTCATCGTGCTGGCCTCGATGGGAAAGCCAACCTTAGGGTCCCCTTACCTGGGTGGGAAGGCCTTGGGTCCACTCCTCCAGCCTCACCTGCCACTCTTCTGGAAGTGCCCTTCCACTTCCAGAATGGGGCCATTCACGACCCTCCCTCCCCATCCCAGCTCTCCTTACCGGAAAACCCAAGCCAGCAAAACCAGTCATCCCACTCACCCCCGTGTCCTCAGCCCTCCACAGCATCGCCCCTCTGTTCCCTTCTTAGAAGATGCACTGGCTGGGTGCGATGGATCACGCCTGTAATCCCAGCACTTTGGGACCCGAGGTGGGCGGATCACCTGAGGTCAGGAGATCCAGACCCACCTGGGCAACATGGTGAAACCCTGTCTCTACTAAAAATACAAAATTAGCTGAGTGTGGTGGCGCATGTCTGTAATCCCAGCTACTTGGAAGGCTGAGGCAGGAGAACTGCTTGAACCCGGGAGTTGGAGGTTACAGTGAGCCAAGATCATGCCACTGCACTGTAGCCTGGGCAACAGGAGTGAAACTCCATCTCAAAAAAAAAGATGCACGTTCCGAGCCTCGTCTGCCTGAGGCATCCCTGCCACCTTCGAGCACGACTCAGGTTCACTGACGTGAACAGCTGGGCGACCAGGAGGCTCGGGTTCAATCCGTGGACGACTCAAAACGCCCTTTGGTCTTTGGCAGAGAAGCTTTCTCTATACCACCCGAATCACGATCTTGACCATTAGTCCTCCGGGGGCTTCTGTGGCTCAGATGTTCAAGAGCATTTCCTGACTGTCCTTTCCTCCCCTCAAGGCTGTGGTTTTGTCTGTAAAACAAAAGAAACCTGATTGGACATCAGTATCTGGAGTTCTGAAACCCTGGAGTGAAGCAGGTATTTCATAACCTAGGCAGGTTAAGCACATTCTCATTGTCAATAAACCATTTATGCATTAAAAGAAAAATTGTGCCTGGAGATGCCTGATTATTCTATGAAATGCAAAGGCCTAGGAGGGAAATACAGGGGTTTTTTTTTAGGGAGCCTCTCACTGAAGAGTTCTTAAAAGCTGTAGAATTTATCATTTGGAAACAAATCTGTAAGACTGTATAATTGATCCTAAAGAGGAGAAAATGTTTATATATGCACACACACAGCATATATACACACATAGATGTGTATATACACACATATGCATATATATATCACGTATAAAATGTAAAATATCTATATTATGTAAATATAATATATATCTATTTTCTACCAATGAACTGTATTTAGATTCTAACTGAATATGTTCCACTAGTTGTGGGAGAAACTCTTAGTTGCCTCCCAGATATTCATCTTCCGCTCTTTCTTGCTGGCTGAGCTGTGTGTTGGCAGAAGGAGTGAGCCTGCCAGAATGGCTGCACTTCCTGAACCCTCTGCAGACAGGGCCGGCCTTGGGATACATGTGATCAATGAGAGGGGAGCAGACATCACACGGGGATTCCAGGAGACCTCCTTGCTCTGTCATTTTTCTCTTTCGCTCATGTTCGATGTAGCTGGGATTGCTGGAGCAAGAGTTGCCACTTTGAGGCCTGGAGGGAAGAGCCCTGACATCTCTGAATGCCTGGGCCAGTGCCAGACATGACCTACCTGTGAACATCTCATTAGATGAGAAAGGTAAACAGCATTTGGTTAAGTTACTTCTTGTTGCTGTTGTTACTCATAAATGGACAGAAATATCTCACTAATTCTTTTTGTTGACTTGGACTTCTATAAAAAAAAAAAAATAGCATAGACCGGGTGGCTTAAACCACAGACATTTACGTCTCACAATTCTGAAGGCTGGAAGTCCAAGATCAAGGTCCAGCTACCATATGTGTTGGATCTGTGTCCCCACCCAAATCTCGTGTTGAACTGTAACCCCCAATGTTGGAGGTGGGGGCCTGGTGGGGGGGGATTGGATCATGGGGTGAAGTTCTCATGAACTATTCAGCACCACCTCCCTTGGTGCTGTATAGTAAGGGAGTCTTCATGAGATTTGGTTGTTTAAAAGACTGTAACACCAACCATCTCTTTTTTCTTCCTCCTTCTCTGGCCATGGAAGATATGCTTGCTTCTGTTTGTGCCTTCTGCCACAATTGGAAGCTTCCTGAGGCCTCCCCAGAAGCAGAAGCTGCTATACCTCCTGTATGGCCTGTAGAACTGTGAGCCAACTAACCTTCCCCACCTTTTAAATTACCCAGTTTCAGATACTTCTTTGTAGCAGCGTGAGAATGGATTAACGGACACAGCATTTTGTTTCTGGTGAGGGAGGTCTCTCTTTCTGCCTTGCAGATGGCCACCTTCTTCCTGAGCGTTCACATGGCTGAGGGAGAGAATTCTCTGGTGTCTTCCTAAAGGGCACTAATCCCATTGTGAGGCCCCCAGCCTCATGACCTAACTAGCCCTAATCACCTCCCAAAGCCCACACCTCCCAATGCCATGACGTTGGGCTTAAGGCTTCCGTATGCGAATTGTGGGGGAGAAGAATATTCAGTCCATAACACCAGTACACAAGGGGTGCCCACTGATTTTTGATGGACGTATTAACAGGGCTTTCTTTGTGGCCAGCAACTCTTAGGCAGAGCTTTTCTGCTAGATATTGTTGTTGAAATTTACATACACTTTAATATATTTAACATTCTGAGCATTCTGTAGTTAAAAATAAACCCCAAACATTTATTTATTTCACTCTTTCTTTTCCTGTTTTTCTCAATTGCAAACACTCCTGCAAGGTAGCAATTTACCATTTTGGAAAACATTGAGTTATAGGAATTACTGTAGATCAGAAGGTTACCAACAAACCCTGGGTAATATTTTAAAAGGCAAAAAGCATTCTCGGGAATCGCAGTCTCTGTGAATGAGATGCTTTATCTTGGAGAGGCAGGTGGGAAGTATTGGGATTAACAGAAGATTACGGCCCATAGGTGTCCAGGCGAAGGTAGGTTTTCTTGAGAACCTAAGCTGGAGGGAAGGTTTGTGGGGATGGAAATGGCGCAGGAGGAGGCTGGAGAAACTGGAAAGGCCCAGACCACACAGGCCTCCTGGGACACACCAAGGAGTTCTGGACTTTCCCCTAAGAGTAACCATGTGTTTAAAGCAATCAGGGAGAGCGCATTCTTATTTGCTGCTGTGAGGATGATGGACAGGAGGGGCAGCAGGGAACACACGTCAGCTCCCCTGCCGTTCCTCAGCCAGCACCTCCCAAGAGCAGGTGCTGTGCCAGGTGTGGGAAGCACAGAAACAGAGCCTGGGGTTAGTTTGAGGCAGGAATACAGAAAACAGACTAGCAGGGGCTCTACTAAAATGTTTTAATGGTAATTAATTCTGGGTGGTTGACCATGTGACATTTTAACTCTGTTTCTCATGGTTCTATAACATTTCAAGATAAGTATGAAGTCCTATAGTCAAGAAGAAATTGATGAATATTATTTTAAAAGCATACTCTTTGGCTAAGCAATTCTGGACTTTTTTCCTTAAGAAATAACCAGAAGATCAGACAGAGATGGTAAGGTGAGCCCACGCTCCAGCCTCTCCTGAAGACACTGCTGAGGAGGAAGGAGGAGAATGCTCCAGGCGGGGCACAGGGAAGAGCCCACATTTCAAATTGCAAATGAGATGGTCCCATCGAGTCAGTCATCTTTCAAGTTGCTCATGGACAGGTTCAATGATCTCAGCCACCCCCTCCTGAAATTAAACTCATGAGCAAATGAAATGCAAACGCCGAGTCTGTGGAAGGAATACATATTCATATTGCGGTCTGTGGCCAGTAGTCTGTCTTTATGATCAGCATTTTCTGTCAAGGGAATCAGCATTAGCTTGAGCTGATGGAGGGGCACCGGGGAGACACATGCACCTCGTGAGCGAGGGCCGCACTGCACAGCCGCCAGGCGACAGCCAACGTGCCTTAATTATATTATGCAAAACAGACAGGCTCTTGGCTGCTGCAGCTTGGCTTCCCAACAACGCGGATATCTTGGTCCACAGCAGAGCCATCCTCTCACAGATGAAAAGGCAAATACCTTTGGACATCTGGACATTTCATTTCATTGATTTATTACCCGAAGGTTTACTAAGCACCCAGCAGGTCCTAACAGTGTGCCAGACACCAGGAGTGTGGAGGAAGCAGTGTGCATGGAGACTGACGGCTCTGGGCTGGGGGCTGAGGTGCTCTGCAGCCCCTTTCTTGGGGCATTGGAAACAAGGAGAGGTCAGGAAGGGCCTCTCTGGGAAGGGATGTTCAAACTCAGACATAAAGAATGCAAGGGAGCTAGAAAGTGAGTGACGGGGCCACTGAGGGGGGAGCAGCCAGGGTACCACCCTTGCAGGTAGGAGGGAGAGCAGTGTGCAGGCTCCTAGCATTTTCTCCTGGGAGCAGAGGGCTTCTGGTAGGTGGGGACACTGTCCCATTCTGGCAGCGCCAGGAGATTGGATGTGGGGAGCCCGAGTGGCAGGAGAGCAGCAGGGAGGGTTGCAGTGCTGGCAACTGGTGCCTTGAGCGTTTTTGCTCTGGTTTCATCATTTGGCCCCTGGTGGCAAGGCACTGCCAGAGTCTGAGGACCACACGCCTGCTTCTTCGTGTGTGATGGGAAGAGAGGCTTTCCCTGGTGAAGAAACAGAGTTCACTGTCTGTATGTGATGGAGAAGGGAGGGGAGAAGGAACCGCTCTAGCCTGGGCTTCCCTGAGTGCCCAGGCCAGCAGTCAGCCAGCAGGTTAGAGCCCACCGTGAGCTCTCCTGAGCACCCAGGCCAGCAGTCAGCCAGCAGGTTGGAGCCCACCGTGAGCTCTCCTGAGCGCCCAGGCCAGCAGTCAGCCAGGCGGGTTGGAGCCCACCGTGAGCTCCCCTGAGCGCCCAGGCCAGCAGTCAGCCAGGCGGGTTGGAG
>NW_016107644.1:712720-730941 GCF_001604975.1 Cebus imitator
GTGCCCAGGCCAGCAGTCAGCCAGCAGGTTGGAGCCCACCGTGAGCTCCCCTGAGCGCCCAGGCCAGCAGTCAGCCAGGTGGGTTGGAGTCCACTGTGAGCTCTCCTGAGCGCCCAGGCCAGCAGTCAGCCAGGTAGGTTGGAGCCCACCGTGAGCTCTCCTGAGCGCCCAGGCCAGCAGTCAGCCAGGTGGGTTGGAGCCCACCGTGAGCTCCCCGGCAGCAGCCTTGAGCCCGGCTTTCTGTGGAGCATGCCTGGATCTTGAATGTGAAAACTACCTGGAAATGAGAAAGCAATAATTCAGCTGAATAATTACCTTTTTTTTTTTTTTCTGTAAACTGACCAAATTGAGTTAAAACATTTTGTTGGGACTCCCAACCAGTGGATCAGCCTAACCGCAGTCAGCAGCCGCTATTCAGGCTGAATTAGGCCACTCTTCTCCCCAGATGGGTGTCTGTGCCCACATGATGACACAGGCCTGGGAGGGAGACGTGGCCCACTGCAAAGAGAACAGAGCTCTTCTCTGCAAATTATCCCCGGCTCTGTTGCGACTGGCTAAGAAACCTGAGTAATAGAGTTTCCCTTGTAGACAATGCTTTTACAAACCAAACAAATCGCACTTTCAAGTAATAAGATTTTTCTTGTAAGGAGCTAGGGTTAGGAGGCTGGCCTGGTTTATTTTACAGCAATCAGTTTTCCACAGCAGGGAGGCTGGGGAGAAGATGTTGCTGTGTATGTGGATTCGCGGACAACCTGGTTCAGCAATCCTCATGCTCTCATCAAACCAGTAACTTCCTGCTTCTTGCCATGTAGCCTACAAATGCGTCCCCAGCCCTCACTCCTGCGGGGGTTTTCTGTCTCAATAGAGAGAACTGCAGATCCTCCTGGTGTGCAAGGAAACCGTGGGGTTTTCAACCTGCTTTTTATCTTTGCTGTGTGACGTCAGGCGTTCCTCTGGACTTCAGTTTCCCGTCGGTTACATCCGCAGGTTGGGTGAGCTGCTCACGCATGCCACAGCTTTCATTTCTCATTATCTGACTCTCTGATGGGACAGCAGCCCTGGCCTCCTCCTTGGTCTGAAGTCTGGGAATAGAGGACCTGGGTAACCAAGAGCTGCTGCCCTTTGGCAGCCGAGAGGGTCCGGGTCCGTGGGGTTTGTGCCCGGGGGAGTCAGTGAGCCCAGGGTAGAGGTGATGCTGGGAGTGTACTCAGTAAGATGGCAAGGGCCATCTTCTCCCACACGGGCAGGACAGTAAGGGTCGAATCAGGCAGGGGTGAGATTCAGTCTTTTTTTTTCAGACGGAGTCTCACTGTGTCTTCCATGCTGGAGTGCAGTGGCGCAATCTCAGCTCACTGCAACCTCCGCCTCCCAGGTTCAAGCGATTCTCCTGCCTCAGCCTCCTAAGTAGCTAGGACTACAGGCACATGCCACCACACCTGGCTAATGTTTGCATTTTTAGTAGAGACAAGGTTTCACCATGTTGGCCAAGCTGGTCTCGAACTCCTCACCTGCCTTGGCCTCCCAAAATGCTGGGATTACAGGCGTGAACCACCGCACCCAGCAGAGAATCAGTTTTATAGAGAGAGTGCACGCTGGCCAAAGATGGCAGGAAATGGCCTAGAGTTAAAATCCACTGCGGAGCTTTCCCCAGCAGAGTACAGACCTCCTCGGGAAGGCCTGAGGTTAGTGGAGAAGCACCCCCGAGGCCTGCAGCAGCGTTGGGTGGGGTCACCCTCCTGACATCAGAGCCGTGTGCCCTCTGTGCGGCTGGTCAGGGATTTGGCATTGGCCAGGGCTGGAGAGAACCCTGGGAATGGGGGGAAAAAGCTCTGGGCTCCATCATCCCCTCAGCATGTTTGCTGAGCACTGTTCTGGAACTAAGAACAGAGAGGGAAGGCAGAAACTCCCCTTTCTCCTGGGAGCCCCCATCTGGGCTTCACCCACTTATTCAACAAATTCAGCGAACATCTGCTGAGTGCCAGGCACTGCTAAGGGTGCTGGGGACCCAGAAGTGGGCAAGTGAAATACACCAGCCTCAGAGGACAAACACGGGGTCACATTCACATATGGAATGTGGAAGAGTGGAACTCATGAAAGGGAGGGCAGCATGGTGTCACCAGGGCCTGAGGTGGGGGTACAGGAGGGTGGGGAGATGTTGGTCAAAGGGCAGGCAGGCTCGGGACCCCAGGAGGAGGACGGCCTGGAGATCCACTGCACAGCAGGGGGACCGTGGGTAACAGAGCTGTACCACGCACCTCAGGTTGCTGTGAGCAGATTTTCAGTGTTCTCACCACACAAAAAAAGGTTAATATGCCAGGTGGTGGTTACGTGAATTAGCTCAGTTTACTCATTCCACAATGTGTATGCACGACAAAATAATCTGTACTGGTTTGTAAATATATTCAATAATCTTTTGTTTTTTGAGATGGAGCTTTGCTCTTGTTGCCCAGGCTGGAGTGCAATGGTGCGATCTCGGCTCACCGCAATCTCTGCCTTCCAGGTTCAAGCAATTCTCCTGCCTCAGCCTCCCAAGCAGCTGGGATTACAGGCATGTGCCACCACGCCCACTAATTTTCTATTTTTAGTACAATGGGGTTTCTCCTTGTAGGGCAGGCTGGTCTAGAACTCTCGGCCTCAGGTAATCCATCCACCAAAGTGCCAGGACTGCAGGCGTGAGCCCTTAGGCCTGGCCTCAATGAAAAGTTTTACAAAAAAAGCGGGCACGGGGGAATGCCACCCATGCTTCTTGGCTCCTTCCCGTCATCGTGCATAACCTGATGCCTGTGTAACTTGCCTTTCTATATTTTTGTGATTAATCTCCCTCCACTAGGATGTAAACTCCCTGAGGGCAGGGCGGTTTGTCTGTCAGCACCTAGAACAGTGCCTGACTCATAAAACACCCCTAGTAGATGTTTGCTGGATGCAGACTGTCACGCAATAGCCCCTTAGCAGCCTGTGGCCGGGGCACGGATCTCAGAGTGGGGATCCGGAGCCCTGGATCCTGGAGCTGGGTCGGCCGCCGTGGCCTGTGTTCCAACTGAAGCGTAGTTTTGGGAGTGTCAGATCTCTACTGATGTTGTGGGAGTCACGTCTACACTGAGCTGAGCCAGACCCCACAGCCAAGCTGGAGCAGCTTCACGGACCTGCGTGGGTTGTACGTGGAGAAGAGACGGTACCCTGAGCTAGACTGGAGCAGAACAGGAAGCAGGACGACACGGAGGTGGCTGCCACGGCTCAGTGGGTTGCACGGATTCCTGGAGAGAGCCGGGCGGGGGGCAGGCGGGGGCAGCCACAGCACCTCTGTTTATGGACTTCTCAGAAGGTCTTGGGCCAGAATGCAACAAGGACAGGAAAAAATGCCGTAAATCAGTCCCTTTTGTGGCGGAGGCCGTGTGTGTACATCAGGCTGGAATACGGAGGGAGTAGGGCAAGGCCCCCGTGAATGCCAGCGTATGGACGCGCTCACTGCCAGCCTCCAGTTCCCGGAGGAAGCTGGGAGCGGACCCCCAGCCCCGGCGACTGCTGCCCTCTGTGGATGCGCCAAGGCTCAGCATCACCTGCAGGGTGGGAAACCCTCAAAACGCCTCTTGCAGCTCTCTCCTCCTCCCCTGGAGGTGCCCGGGCAGTGAAGACCCCTTCGCCATGCCAGGCCTGCAGGGAGCTAATTCCCAAAGACGGGTTGAGGTGCTCATCCACAGAGAGACCAAGCCAAGCGGTGTTCTTTTGACATTCTGCAGCCGCCCTCGGATCCAGCCTCGTCCCACCTCCCCAATACTACTTTATGGCCTCTCACAGAATTATTTGTTTTATTCCCCGCTAGGAAGCAAGGTAGCCAGGCTCAGTCATGGGTGTGGGGAGGGGAGGCAGTCACCCGGGTATATAAATGGCTTAACGGCGCCTTTCCCACGCCTTCCTAACATGGAAGCGAGGCTAATTAAATACCTGTTGTGTTGTGGAACACTCTCAGGATCATTCCAATTTTAAGTATTTATCAGGTCTTTTTAGACCTCTCTGAGTAGCACTAAAACGAATAAGTTGCCCACGAGAGCACCATTCTGTTAGTTTCTATGTTCCAGTCCAACACTCCTTGTTAGTGGGCTTTTAAATCGCTCCGTAGGAGCTGCCAGCAGCTGCCTGTCTGGAATCGGGAACCTCGGAAAGGATGCAGCTCCCAGCTGTGCCACGGATTCCTGGAGAGAGCCGGCGGGTGGCAGGCAGGGGCGGCCGTGGCGCTGGCACCTTTGTTTATGGACTTCTCGGAAGGCTCTGGACCTGCATGCAGTAAACACAGAAAAAAATGCCATAAATCAGTCTCTTCCATGGCAGAGGCCGTGTACATCAGGCTGGAACCCAGATGGAGGAGGGCGAGGCCCCCGTGCAGGCCAGCATATGGACGCGCTCACTGCCAGCCTCCCGTTCATCCTTTAGAGGAAAGCGTGTGGCTTTAATGCAACTCACCTCCGGAGCACTGTCTTGTGGAAACAGAATGTGCTACCTCCTTCCCCATTCTGGTCTCCATCTCCTCACGGAGAGGCCTGACAGGGCTGTCTCCCAGGTGGGCTGTGGGGATGTGACGTGGACAGAGTTGTATCTGTCCCCTGTGCCCGGGCCTAGTATATTGGAGGCCACTCTGTGTGCTCCCTCGAGCTTCACGGGGACACAGTGAGGACCTGCAGGCCAACAGTTTGGGATGAGAGGAGGGGACTCAGGGCTGTCATCAGACTGCAGTGGCCTGAGGTCAGCGGCTGGGTGGGGCCTGCCCTTGATTTATAGTTTCCAAATTGAACCTCTCAAGGCCCTGTGGAGATGGCGGGGAAGGGGTGGGCGTGAGCCTCAGGTGCAGCCCCCTTTCACAGCATTGGAGGAGAGATGCTGTCTGTTTTGTTCGCCATCGAATTTCCAGCACAATCGTGGTTCTCCTTCTTCGTTCTCTTTCCATGGTTTCAGTTACCTGTAGCCAACCAAGATGCAAAAATATCAAATGGAGCATTCCAGCAATAAACAGGTCCTAAGTTTTTAAAATTGCAGACCATTCTGAATCGCATGGTTAAGTCTCGTGCTGCCCACCCCAGCCGGCCTGGACGGGTCTCCTCCCTTCGTCCAGTGCCTCCAGGCTGTAGATGCACCCACCCTTTCGTCACTTGGTAGCCATCTGCGTTATCAGATCCACTGTTGCGGCTTCTGAGTGCTTACATTCAAGGAACCCTTATTTCACCTGACCGTGGCCCCAAAGCACCAGAGAAGTGCTGCCAACACTTCGGACACACCAAAGAGAAGCCGTGAAGAGCTTCCTTAGATGAAATGGTGAACACTCCATACTTCATAAGGAAATAAAATCATTGTTTGCCGAGGCTGCTAAGAACAAGGGTCGGGGGAATCTTGTATTGAGGAAATCATGAAGAAAGAAAAAGAAATTCCTGCTAGTTTTGCTGTCACACCTCAAACTTCAAAAGCTACAGCCACGGAGCATGAGAGAGGCTCAGTTAAAATGGAGAAGACGTGAAATCTGTGGGCGGAAAACGTGAACAGAAAATGTTCCCATGGGTGGCCCTCAGGTGCGGTGCTGTCTGAGGCTTCAGGCATCCGCTGGGCATCTTGGGATGTGTCCCCTATAGAGAAGGAGGAGCTATTGTACATGTGATCGTGTACAAGGTCACATGGCAGCTGCTGAGTTAAAAGTTAAAAAATAAGAAGGTTCTATTGTTTAAGGGGTTTTTCTGAAGCACGATGCTCACGTAAGCTGATTGTCCTTCCTGGATGAACCAGGAGACAGTTTCTGAGGAACGGGTGTCCATGGGTCTGTGCCCTGTCACAGGGGGGTGGGTGCTCCTGAGAGCAGCTAGAGGTCCTGGGCCCCACCCTTGGAGGCTCTGCCGAGGTGGCCTAGAGGAGGGTGTGCCTGGAAGCCCATCCCAGTGGTCCCGCTGGGCACCCTCAGATTCCTTCCCAAACAGCCTGTGGCTCTTCATGAGAGGGCGAGGCCACGCAGGCCCCCTTCTGGGCTCAGTGGTGAAACGTCCAGTCAGTAGGACAGCCACGATTAGTCCACGAGCCTGAGCCTGCCCCTTCAGTGGCTGCTATGTCATCACGCTGGGAGTCACTCCTTGGAAAGTGGCCACTGTAAGGAAGAACCACAACTGGTGGCTGCAAGCTACAGAAAGTCACCGTCTTAAAGTCCCAGAGGCCAGAAGTCCAGGCTCCAGGGGCAGGGGGGCTGTGGCCCCCAGGAATCCTGCGGTGGGGAGCCCTCCTGGAGGAGTCTGGCACTCCTTGGCCTGTAGTTGTGTGGCTCCAGTATCTGCCTCCATGCTCACGTGGCTTCTTTTGTGGTCTCTCTCCACATGGCTGTTCTCCCAGCAAAGACACAAGTCATCTTGGATTGCAGGCCACCTACTCCAGGAAGACCTCACCCTAACTAATTCCATCGGCCGCGACTCTGCTTCCAAATCAGGCCACAGGCTGAGGCTCTCAGCCTGTCTTTTGTGGGGAGACGCAGTCCATCTTTAGGCTTTATAACATGCATTTTCCTCATAAGACTAATGCATAGTCTCAGAATATTTTTCAAAGATGGAAGAAACATAAATACCCATAACTTCTTCCAGATAATCAATAATAATATTTTTGGACAATATTGGAACATCCTTTGGTTCCCTTTTACTTTTCTTCATGCGTTGAGAATTTCTCCATGTTGTCAAGTATTCTTCAAAAACAACCTTAAAAAAAACCCAGACACCATGCCATGCCACACAGCCATAAAAAAGAATGAAACCATGTTCTTCGCAGCAACATGAATGCAGCTAGTAACTGTTATCCTAAGCAAATGAACACAGGAACAGAAAACCAAGTACCACATTTTCTCACTTATAAGTGGGAGATAAACATTAGGTACAGATGGACTCAAAGATGGGAAAAATAGGTTCTCAGGACTCCTAGGGGGCAAGGGAAGGGTAGAAAAAAAACTACCTGTTATCTGTTACCCAGGTAGTACTGCACTCACTACCTGGGTAATAAATTCATTCATCTTCCAAACCTCAGCATCACTGTAACAAACCTGTGCATATACTCCCCGATTCTAAAATAAAAGCTGAAATAAAGAAAAAAGGAATTCACAGAATTAAAAAAAAATCATCAATAAACATAAGTAAAAATGTACAATGTCACTAATGGAGAAATGCAAATTAAATATGAAATATTTCTGAGTTAGAAAACTGGCAAACATTCACTGATAATTTCCTCCATAATTAAGAATGTGAGTAAGTAAATAGCAACTTTTGTATAATGATGATGGAAATAGACATTGGTGAATCCATTCTGGAGCTCAATTTTTAAATTTTTATCAAAAATATTAAGCGTTGGTACTGTTCACCTAAGTATTATATAGGAATTAATCATTAAAGAAGAAATAAAAATTCTAGTTAATGCACCAAAAAGATGAATATGTAGGTAGGCCAGGTTCAGCACTGTGGACAATATCACGTGAATCAGACGTGAACATTTCCCAGAGGAAAGGTGGTCAAGCTGTGGTAAATCATCCCATCAAACCATGACACAGATGCTCATAAGAGTTCGGAAGACCGGCCGGGCGCGGTGGCTCAGACCTGTAATCCCAGCACTTTGGGAGGCTGAGGTGGGCGGATCACAAGGTCAAGAGATCGAGAACATCCTGGCCAACATGGTGAAACCCTGTCTCTACTAAAATGCATAAGTTAGCTGGGAGTGGTGGCGTTCGCCTGTAGTCCCAACTACTCGGGAGGCCGAGGCAGGAGAATTGTTTGAACCTGGGAGGGGAGGTTGCAGTGAGCCAAGATCGTGCCATTGCACTCCAGCCTGGGTGACAGAGCAAGACTCAGTCTCAAAAAAATAAAAAAAAGAGTGCGGGATAATATGTGTGCTGATAAGCAAAACCCACCAAATTAGATTTTCTACAGAAAAGCCAGTCAGGGAATAACACACCCAGTGAGATTGCATGATGTGAAAATATGTGCACATCCATCCACATGTAAGTGGAAGAGAGGGGTGGGTTGTCAGCTGATGTTAGATTATTTCATTCCACAGATGAAGGAGTTATTTGAATTTTTATGATGATAAGAGATATGTATTTTTGTGCCATTTATTTAAAATACTTATATATAAAAAAAAAAACAACCTTTTAGTGGATAAATTATACCTGCAGGGCGATGCACACAGTTTGCGTTTTCTGAGTTGTCAGGGCCATGTGGCCACATTTTCTGGCTGGAATGTGCCGCAGGCCCAGCCCCCACACCCAGCTTTGCCGCCAGAGGGGCAGCGTCCTTCTTCTGGCTCCAAGTGCAAAAAGACGCTGGAAGGATGAATGGTTCTCCAGGATCACTCAGCTGCAGTCGGGGCAGGGTTCTGTGCTTGGCCACGCCCGTGGCGTGCAGGAACTGCTTCCCTTCTCCGAAGAGAAGGAGCTGGTTCTTGCTGGAGGCAGGGGCAGCACTGGGTACATCACAGCAGACGCCTGCTCTGCATGGGATGTTCTGAGCTGACTCCCACAGAATGAGGAGGTGTCTCCCAGGAAGACAGAAAGAATACAGCAGGTACCAGAACCCAGAGGGCGCATGCAGCCAGGCAGGCACACACAGTCGCGGTGCATGGGCACTCCTGACCACAGCACTGAGGGCAGAGTGTATAGGAGGGGTCTGGGCAGAGTCTGGACGGACGCCCGAAGCCTTGGCAGGCTGTGCCAAGGGGGTCTGCATCTTCTCATCCGAGTTGTGTGGATGTGGGATCCATGACACCTTTGATCCGAGAGTGAACATCCTTTCCATGTCGATGGGCCCTTCCGTGGGGCTCTCTCCTGCATCTGTCTCAGCCTGTGCTCCACACTTTCCCTCCCTGCTGCTGAGGACCTGGGGTCACACCCTCTTTGCTGTGCCCCTGACTGCCCTGTGCAGCACCTCCAGCCTGCTGCCCCCACTACACTTGAGGTTTCCGTGTCTGCCTGTCTCCCTGGACCCTATTGTTTGGGAGGGAGTCAGGAGCTGCAGCTCACAGCTCGGGGTCCCGACCATCCAGCCAGGGACAGCCTGGGCCGGTGCCCGTGGAGGCTGCAGGAATGACGGACAGAGAGCGCACTAGGCAGCCTGACTTGCTCCTAAGAAGGGGATGGTTGACCATTGTACTTGATGATGGTGGGGCCCCCCCTCCCGGGAGCTCGGCTGCTCCCTGGAAGGCTCCTGGCTGCTGGAACTGAGCGAGGCCAAGGCGCCCTGCTGAGGCAGATGGCCTGGGGGTGTGGATTTGACCTAACAAGCTGCAGGGATTGCCCCGAAACATGGTCTTTTCTTTCTGACATAAACACAATCTGTTTCCCCAGAAGTGCTGCCATAAACAGACACCAGGCATCCCAACCAAGTCCACAAGATGCTCTAGACACTGTGCCACTTGAGCTCCTTTCCAAGGGTTTCTGGAAATACAGAGCAAAGGGGGCCCATCGGGGGGCCTTGCATGACTGCACACCTCCTGTCCGGCTCTTCCCCGCATGCACCCCTCTTCCCATGTCCTGTGCCAGCATCTGATCCCGCCGGCCCCCTCAGAACTGCAGGCGATCCACAGCTAGGCTGTCCCATACAGAACTCAGATGCTGGAGGCCAGGACCCTGCTTCTCTCAGTCTGTGTCTGCCAGACAAAACATCATAAGCCAACCACCTTCCACAAAGAAGAGACAGAAGTTCAGAGAAGTCAAGTCACTGCCTGGAGATCACACAGACAGAAAGTGGTGGGGAAAGGGTCAGCCTAGGAGTTTTTGCTTCCTTGAGTCCTTAGTGTGAACCAAAGAGGTCATCCTATCTGGGGCTTTTCTCACTGACGACGCTTCCAGATCTTTCCAGAAAAAGTGCAGAGGCTGTGTGCACAGTTCTTTGCCTTTTTGCTCTGCGACATTATCCATTTTCCTCATTAAGTCTTAGCCTATTAATAACCAGCCATTTGTCTTAATTCAATAAAAAGATGATTGATCATATTTGCAACGGTTTCATCGAACTCCTGAAGGTGATGGATGGGCCCTGCATAGAGGAAGCCTCCAGAAAAGCCGCGTCCTTGTGCCCATGTCAGAAGCGGCTGTTTCTCTCTCTGTCTCACCAAACACTTTGAGACAGAATTTATTTTTCAAAATATACATTTAGTATCCTCGAGGATCAATGCAGAGAAATGCTTTTCCTTGACATATTGGTTCTGAATCTTGCATCCCAGGCTTAGAGGCTGAACTGAGGTCGATTTCCATGGAGGGGGCTTTAGTTCACCTTTCGTTGCATTTAGTTATGAGCAACGTGTGTGTGTGTGTGTGTGTGGTCATAGAAGAGGGGTGTGCTTGTTTGTGTCTTAGAGATGAGAAAATGAGGCCTCAGCTGCCTCAGGTGGACTCACATAGAGTCCAAACGCAATGCCCTTCCTGGTTGCTGGTGGAGGAAGTGATCCTACAGGAGCTGCTTCTGCAGGGGGCGCGTCCTGACGCACACACCTGCATCCAACCCTGCTTATCAGCCCAACACCCTCCTAAGGGGGGGCAGCCTGTGACCCGTGGCCAGCACTCCTGTGCCGACAGGTCCCCCGCATCGTGGGACTGGGGCTTCTCTCCAGGCATCTCCGGGCCTCCTGATTTGACCCAGTCCAGCCCACACAGCCTCCTCTGGCTTCCCACCTTGTGCATGCCCTCTGCTGGACCTATGCGCCCCTCCAGAACCCTCCAGACCATGGCTGGGCTCCACTCATGACACCTCACAGACCCTTCCGGTTGTATGCTACGGTCTGAGTGTGTCCTGAGATTTCATATCTTGAGACCTAATCCTCGATGCAATGGTATTAAAACGTGGGGCCTTCGGGAGGTGCTTAGGTCCTGAGGGTGGAATAGTCATGAACGGGAAGAGTGCCCATTTAACAGAGGTCGAAGGGCGACCCCTGCCCTGCACCATGCAAGGACACAGCAAAGAGGGGCTGTCTAGGAATCAGGAAGGGGCCCGCGCTGGACGTTTTGCTGGAGCCTTGCTCTTGGCCTTCCAGCTTCCAGAACTGTGGGAAAGCAATGGCTGTTGTTTATCAGTCCCTAAATCTATAGCATTTTGTTATGGGAGGCCAAAGAGTCTAAGACAGCATGTGATGGGTCATTCCTACCCCATTAAATGTGTAGACCGTGCGTAGAAGTCCCTGGGCTGAGGACTCCAGGAACCACAGCACCGCAACCTCAGCAAAGGGGACGCTCAAGGCCACCCATCCATCCCTGGCCCTCCCCTTCCCTCTGTGTGCCCCCAGGTCTGGCCAGGGGGCTGTGCTGGCCAGTGGTAGCCCCATTCGCCATGCCAAAACCAAAATGGCAAGAGGCCAGAAGGGACAGCAGTGAAGCCGACCTGGAGCAGGCCCTGCCTTCTGGGCGTCCTGTGTGGTTTCTCCAGGCCGGTCCCCGGCTGAGGGAGGACGTCATAAACACGCCTCCTTTGAAAAATCACCCGAAGACTGAATCATTTCATCCCTTATTTTAGCCAGTATCTCAAAACCCTGGAAAAGAGTTCTAATCAATAGGCTGTGAGGATGATGAAAACCTATTACCAGGAAAGAAACACATGATTAGGAAGATCAAAGGATAACAGGGCTCTCGAGAGAGGAGGCCGGGGACGCTCCGGGCCCTCCGGGTCGATGTGAACGAGGTCGGGGACGCTCCGGCCCCTCCGGGTCCATGTGGACGAGGTCGGGGACGCTCTGGCCCCTCCGGGTCGATGTGGATGAGGTCGGGGACGCTCCGGGCCCTCCGGGTCCATGTGGATGAGGTCGGGGACGCTCCGGGCCCCTCTGGGTTGATGTGGACGAGCGTGCCTGTTCTTTTCCTCCTTTGAGACCATCACATGTTTAAGTGGACCTCTTTTATGTGCATCTTCTTCCACTTATGTCTCTGAAGATGAAATCAAGAATTTTCGTTAGATTATGTATATGCATATATCTATACATGCAAGTCTGTAGAACCCATGAGAACATCGGAGTGGGTTTTTTTTTTTTTTTTTGCCTTTTGGCTCACAGATGTGTGAGGATGTCTGCCTGCCTTCCAGAGCTCTGTGCATGAGGACACAGGGACAGACCCGGCTGTTCTGCGTGGCTGCACCTCACGGCATTGACCCCATGTCCTCCAGAGTATGGAGGGAACAGGGTGGGCCAGCAGCAACCCTGCACTCAGAACACACACTGCCAGGGTCTTCCTCCTGGCTCTCTCATGAAGCTTCATCCAGCAGCCTCAAAACCAGGGATTCTCAGAAGCCCCCACAGCATCTAGAGATAAGCGAGCTTGGGTCTTCCTTGTGCCCAGAGAGGGGTGAGGGATTCCGGTGAGAGCTGGGCTTCTCATCAGCCCGTCACCAGCTTGAGCTCCTGGCAGATTTCAGACGCCAGATTACCAAATTCTAGGAGTGGTTAGGGTGGGAATATCAATTAATGGAGGACAGAAAGATGAAGGAGGCCTCTTCCCAGGCCTGAGAGATCGTGAAGGGAATTAAATAGTAGCAATAACAGTAAAAACGAACCTTATAATTTGTAGTTGCTATATGATAAGTAAATTTTGCTGTGCTGCGTGCTGTTGAATATAAAACCTAACCCCCAGCTCTGCTTAAAATTCATTAACTTCCCGTAAAACCAACCTCACTATTCTCCCCACTCTCAGCAAAGTTCCCAGGCATCTCAAGACTCCTGTTTCTCTTGCTGACCAGCTGCAAGGTCACAGGGCAAGATCACACCCAAAAATGTACAATACGTTTCTCAAAATACTATTTTTCAAATGTAATGTACATCCCAAGACATGTTGCAGATTAGTTAACTGCTCTTTGTTCTGACTTCTGTAAGCCTGTTAGCTGCTACATCATGCTGAATGTATAAAATTCCCCACCTTCTTTCTCCGGGGCTCAGACTTAGGATGCTTATCCTCTGAGCGGGTGGCCACCTTCATAAAATCCTCCCGTTTCACCCACTGGTCTCTCTGGTCTCCTGGATATTCTGTAACAATTGGACAGGGTTTGCAAGAGAAGAGCTTTCTAGAAGGTTGGGCAGGAAAACGGAGTTCTGGAAGGAGCAATGAATTCCCCAGTTCACCAGCTGGGCCATGGCTGGGCTGATGCTTAGAGATGCCACATTTGGCAAAGAAAAACACAGGACATCAGCTAAATTTGAATTTCAGATAAAAACAACTATTTTTCTTTTTTAGTCTATCTCAAATAAGGCACACTGATAGTAAACAAACGACTTGTTAGCCGGGTGCAGTGGCTCATGCCTATAATCCCAGCACGATGGGAGGCCAAGGTGGGAGGATCACCTGAGGTCAGGAGTTTGAGACTAGCCTGACCAAGATGGCGAAACCCTGTCTCTACTAAATTACAAAAATAAGCCAGGCGTGGTTATGTGCACCTGTAATCCCAACTACTTGGGAGGCTGAGGCAGGAGAATCGCTTAAACCTGGGAGGCAGAGGTTGCAATGAGCTGAGATTGCGCCACTGCACTCCAGCCCTGGGCAACAGAGCGAGACTCTGTCTCAAAACCAAACCAAAACAAAAACAAACAAAAAACAAAAAACGGCTTGTCGTTTATCTGAAATTCAGATTTCACAAAGCATCTTGCATTTGGACTGGCAGCCCCACCTGCGGCCCCTACTCCCAACTCTTAGCCTCCCCAGTCATTCATTTATTCACAAATTCACTAATTTGCTTACAAAAGTTCTGTAATTTGACAGGCGCAGGGCCAGACTGGGGAGAAAGGCCATCCGGCCTCTCCTTACATTCGGCTGTGGATGGTCCATTAGAACATTTGTCTCCCACCGTGAGTTACGTGTCAGAATCACCTGGAGGTCGTGTGCTGTTGGTAGGACAATCAGCTTCCAAAAATGTTCAAGTCCTAATCCCTGGGCCCTGTGAGTATGTGACCTCACATGGCAAACGGGACTTCGCAGATGTAATTCAGTTAAGGACTTTGAGATGGGAAGATTTAAGGACCCTAACGCACGGGTCCTTACCTGGGTTGGAGGGAGACTTGACAGAGGAAGGTCAGAGGCCGCGATGCTGCTGGCATTGAAGGTGAAGGAAGGACTGTGAGCCAAGGAAGTTAAGAAAACATGACGAGGCCGGGCACCGTGGCTCAGGCCTGTAATCCCAGCACCTTGGGAGGCCGAGGCAGGCAGATCATGAGGTCAGGAGATCGAGACCACCCTGGCTAACACAGCGAAACCCTGTCTCTACTAAAAATACAAAAAAATTATCTGGGTGTGATGGCCCACGCCTGTAGTCCCAGCTACTCAGGAGGCTGAGGCAGGAGAATCACTTGAATCGGGGAGGAGGAGGTTGCAGTGAGCCGAGATTGTGCCACTGCACTCCAGCCTGGTGACAGAGCGAGACTCCGTCTAAAAAAGAGACACAAACACGAGGAAATGAATTGTCCCTGTGGCACCCAGCAAGGAACGCAGCAGCCCTCCGGACACCTTGGTCTCAGCCCAGCGGGATCCCAGCCTGCAGAACGTGATGTGATGAGCAGATGCTGTCTTCAGTCACTGCGTTTGTGGTCATTCGCTCCAGCAGCTGAGGAAAAGCAGCCTGTTAAAATACACTGCTGGGCCCCAGCCCCTGACTTCTGAATTCCATAGACTGCAGAGGGGCCTGCGAATCTGCATTCCTAGCATGCCCCAAGGGGAGGCTGATGCTGTTGGCCTGGGATTCCCCTTTGAGAACAACCACCTAGAGCAAAGGTCGCTAGAAAGGGGCAGCTACGTTCTGTTGTGCTGGGGACGGAGGGGATGAGGACCCTGTTCTTGGCTGACAGCGGCTGGTCCTTCTAGTGCTGGGGTGGGATTCAGGATCCCTGGCGGTCACCACAGGCCCGGGCCGGGACACTCAGTCCTCCAGGCACCAGACGGCCTTGTAGTGACCATCTCGTTCTCCAGCCTCATTTGCAGACGTGTTCCCTGAGTCCAGAGAGTGGGAGGTACCTATTTGGAGCCCCCTGGACAGGCAGTGCCAGTGTTAGCACCAGAACCCTGAGTGATTTCATTCCAGGGACTTTTTCTAGGCCACCAGCAAGAGCGAATGGAGCTCCAGGTATCCAGGGAGAGAGGGAGCCCAGGGAGCCTGAGTGCTGAGGACCCTGCAGCCTGCGAAGTCTGGGTCACATCCCAGGCAGAACGTGCACCGTGGTGGAGGGAAGCCTCTCATGGTGCCGTGGGATCCCCGGCACCTCTGGCACGGTCACCTGTAACTGGGCCACAGCGCAGCCTCCAGTCCCAGCCCTGCCTGGCATGTCATGATGGTCAAGAGCAAGCAGAGAAGTGGTGGCAATTTGTAAATAATGATGCCCATGAGAAGCCCAGGCTCCCAGCGGGAGTGAGGCACCCAAGCCCACGTCGTGGCAGGTGGTGGAGCTGCGGGCATCGCTCGGACCACCTGTGCCACAGCCCACCTTCCCGCGCATCCCAGCAGCCCTCGGACAACAACAGGGAGGACAGGCTTGGCTGCAGCTGCACACGTTCCATTCTCGCCTCCCGTGATCTCATTCCCTCCCCTGCTGGCTGCTCCCAGCAGTGAATTTATATATAGCACTGTGCCCTTCCCTCCCAGCCCATTCCAGGAGAAGCCTCTTTGAAGGCAAAATAGATTCCAGAATGATCGTTCACTAAGAGACATTCATCAGTGAGATGTCCTCCATAAAACTGAAATATCATGAAATCGCACGCACGTGGGCCAGGAGCTGGGCAGCAGCTATATTTCAGCGCAGAACACGGGCCACGCAGAATGCAAGTGACTGTTTTTGATAAATTAGACCCCAGTTTACACTGTTACTTGCTTGTTGGAGAGAGTGAAATGGCCATTCAATCAACATTCTGACTCCTAGGAAGGCAGGGACAGCGGCCTCATCCCCAATCAGTCACCGGCACAGCTGTGGGCCAGCTCTTGGAAGGGCCTGGGGCCACTTCTGGAGCCCCAGGAGAGCTGGGCTCGGAACAGCACGTCAAGGTGACAAATGGTGCCTGGGAAGTCTGCAATCATGGAAGCGGGGCCCATGTACTAGAGCTCATCCCTCGCCTACGCCCTCTGCACTTGGCTTTCCTTGAGGATCCCCTGGCCAGGGAGAAGGGCCGCTGGCTGGTGCAGGCAGCTGAGACATGCCTGTCCTCTGAGAGGAGGCAGCCACGTATATCAGGCCGGGAGCCTTGCTTGAGCACTCATGGGGGCAGCGACGGGAGACGGGGTGGCTGGGGAGGACGGCTGTGACCTGTGCCTCCTGAGCTCCTCCGGGTCCTCGGGGCGATGCGCTTTGTCTCCTACAAGCCTGGGATTTCCCTTCCCCACCCCCTAGAGAGGAAACAGCATCCTCGGGCTCAGCACCTGCCTGAGGCCACATCTGGGTCTGGAGGCAACACTGGGATGGAAACCCAGGTGTCCTTCTTGAATGAGCAGCCAAAGCCCTAAACGGCCCGGCCTCAGCTGACCCGCACTGGAGTTATGATCTACGTCAGGCACGTGGAGGCGGAACTGGGTGTGGGTCCAACAGCAGCAGGGTCAGCAGCCCAGAGTTGCCAGCACTTCCTGGCCGGACAGTCCCTGCTGAGCACTCGGCTGCGTCCACCCCACTCAGTCCTGTCGAGAGAGGGACTCCCGTGAGACCGCAGAAGAAGCCAGGCTCAGCGCATTCGGTGATCTCGCCCTGGCCAGGCGTAAGCGGGCAGCAGAGGCAGGCTGGGGACCAGGTCTGACGACGGAAACGTCTGTGCGTTTGCCCACTGCACCTTCCGCTGACGGTAGGCCCCGGACTCGTGGGTGGGTGCGGCTGAGCCCCTGTCCCGTGGGGAGGTTTCCATCCGCAGTGGTGGCAAGGGCTGTGAGGACCCTGGTGCTCCCGCCCAGAGCTCCCGAGGGTGCAGACAAGGCACCAGTGCCAGGGCTGCTCCTTAACGAGGCAGCTCCAGACACGATGCCGGAACCCGGTGAGCTGCTCTCACCTCTGATTTTGAACACGCTTTATAGCCATCAATTAAGTATTGATTGATAAAGGCATGTATTAAGATCCTGAGAAATGACTGCAGGCACAGAAGTAATGACTTGTTACTGTGAAAAACACGCCTTGGGGGCACAGTGATTTCTTACCCATTGATGGCTCCAGCTCTGTACTTGCTCTGGGCAGGAAGTAAAACCAGGAGCAGGATTGGCTGAGACCTGCAGAGATGGGATTTTGAGTGTTGGAGAGGAATGGAACCTGTGGAGGAGAGGAGAGTGTCCTCCAGCTGCCGACCAGCCGCTGATCAGGCGCTGCACTGTGGCGGAATGGCCTCTGCCCTCCTTACCTCGCGCCTCTCTGCCCGCTCCCACTTTGCGGTGACCCCTCTTCTGACAGCCTGTCTGAGGGTGTGCCTGCCCCAGGCTGCCTGGCTCCCTGCCCTTGTCCCTCCACATCTGCCATCTCCCTGTCCTGCCTTCACCCTGCCTCTCTGCTATGACCCTTGGTGGGAGTGTCCAGTCCGCCCACCCTGCCCCTGCACTCCATGCTCTCACCCCCCAGAGCACCATCTTCCCAGAGCACCATCTTCCCAGAGTCCATGTCTTGTTCCCTATGGCCCCCCACCCGGCGTTCACACCAGGCTCGCCCCCCCAACCCGTCCTGTCTCAGACGAGAGCCTGGGAGCCTCCAGCATCCACCTGCCGCTCCCTCCCTCCCTCCTCCCGTGGTCAGGGACCCCTCAGGTGCATGTTAGTTAAACACCATGCCCCTCGAGGGGGCTGTGCTGTGCACTCCACAGGTAGTGGCAAAGGGGTGGGGGCACATGGTGAGGGTCCCAAGCTCTCCTGGTGGTGGCAAATGACCTAATCACAGGACCTGGTGGGAGCCTGTGGGAAAAGCAACCACAGATGTGATTGCAGCAACTGGGGTGGGGCAGCCCCCAAATAAGGACTCACAGGTGGGATCAGAGCGACTTGGGGGTGCAGTGCCAGAATAAGGACTCATGACCTGATCTCCACTCCCCACGGAGTCCCCACTGAGCTCCCGGGAGAAGAGGCCCTGCTTACTCTGACCATGGCCTCCCTCGTCCTGCCTTGCCAGCGTCGCTCTGGCTTGGAGTCCTGGTACGTGTCTGCCGGCACGGCCTGTCTCTTCTGGTGACGTCATCATTGGGTGGAAGCCAGCCTTCTGGGGTGAACCTAGGGCCTTGCTGCTCCAGTGTGTGGTTACCCTTTGCTGGACACATCCAC
>NW_016107644.1:731044-749328 GCF_001604975.1 Cebus imitator
CTCTCGTGGTGACGTCATCATTGGGTGGAAGCCAGCCTTCTGGGGTGAACCTAGGGCCTTGCTGCTCCAGTGTGTGGTTACCCTTTGCTGGACACATCCACCCACATTTTCCCAGCACAGCCTCCCCTGCACTCCTGGTCCCTGAGGAGAGCACCTTCCCGGCAGGTGAGGCCCACCTGATGTAGACCTGAGCAGCTCTGGGTGTTACACTCCTCCAGCCACAGAGAGATGGACACGTGGACCAGGTACACAGAGGGGGCACATGGAAATGTTGGCCGGGACCCTAGCTTTCCCTCTGAACTTGCTGCTGAGAGGACAGAAGGTCCCTGGCTCCTGCTACCATCTTGTCAGTAGAGGGCACTCAGACACCCTACACTGAGAGCTGGAAAGACAGCCCATGCGCCTCCATCAAGCTGTACCTGAAGCCTGATCTGCACTTGGACTTGCCACTTCTGTGGGTTGACAAAGCCCCTTTTGCCTCAGTAAGTTATCAGCTGCACCTGTACAAGTATCAGTTCGTACAGGCCACCTAAATTGCAGACTTGCTGGCTGGGAAGGAGTCTTACCTCCTCCACCTGCCTTCCAGAAGTACCTGCCCAACTGAGGCACAGCTCCAGGGAATGGCCAATGAGGACAGACCAAGGCTCAGGGCAGCCGTGGGCCAGGACCTGGCCTGCGCATGCTCCTAGCAGTCATGCTGCAGCAGTGGGGCTGGCCTATCCCGAAGGCCCCTTTCTGCTGCGGCGTTTCCCAGTGCTGGAGGAATGAGTGTCAGCCGGTGCTCTCTGTCTGGTCTGAGAGGTTGATGTGAATTGTGCACTTGATTTTGGCAGTTGAGTGTACTGATTCTCCAGCCCTAATTATAATGAGTGTGAGCATGGATGCCTTGAAATATATACACATATGAGCTGCCAAATACAGTGAGTCATCATATTCCCAACTTTCAGGCAAGCTCGGGTGCCAAGAGACGCGACCCATACATCAGAGAGTTGAAGGCCTGGCTTCTGTGGCGGGCGGGCAGGGACGGGCGGGTGCTGGGGAGCTGCTGGCTCTGGGGTGGGAGCGCATATTCCTTCCTGTCAGATCAGAGGACGCCTGAGAGGTGACAGACATGGGGCTTGTTAGTCCTGTGAAATTCCAGATGGGCCTGACAAATCATCTTAATAAAAGGTTCTCTGAACAGAGTAATTGGGGGAGTTGAGTGGAGACCTGGCAACTCCAACAGGTTGGCAGGTGCCGAGGGACAGGCGAGCCCACCATCCCACAGGGAGTGCAGGCACATGTGTGTGAGTGTGAATACATGAGTGAATGTATGTGCATGTGTGTGTGGAGGGTGTATAAGTGTGCGTGTGTATGTGAATGTGTTAGTGTTGCATGTGAGCATGTGTGTTGTGGGGGTTTGTGTGGAGGGTGTGTAAGCATGCATGAGTGTGTGTGTATGTGAATGGGTTAGTGTTCATATAAGCATGTGTGTTGGGGTGTGTGTGAGTGTGTGAGTGTGTGTGTAAACATGCATGAGTGTGTATGCAAACGTGTGTGTGTTAGTGTGAGTGTATAAGTGTGCATGTGTATGTGAAGGTGTATGTGTGTTGGTGTGAGTGTTGTGTTGGGGTGAGAGTGCGTGTGGAGGGTGTATAAGTGTGTGTGTGTGAGTGTGTAAGTGCATTAGGGTGAGTGTGTGTTGTGTGTGTGGAGGGTGTATAAGTGTGTATGAGTGTGTGTTAGTGTGAGTGTGTGTCGTGGGGTTGTGTGAGTGTGTGGGGGGGTGTATAGGCATGTGTGTGTATGTGAAAGTGTGTGTGTTACTTGTGCATATGAGCATGCGTATTGGGGTGTGTGAGTTGTGTGTAAGGAGTATAGGCGTGCATGAGTGTGTATGTGTGTTAGTGTAAGCATGTGTGTTGTGGGGGTGTGAGTTGTATAGAGGGTGTATAAACATGTATGAGTGTGTATGCAAACGTGTGTGTGTTAGTGTAAGTGTGCTTGTAGTGAGGGTGTGAGAGTGCATGTGGAGGGGTATAAGCATGCATGGGTGTGTGTGTGATCGTGTGTGACTGAGCTTGTGTGGCCCTACACAGTTGTGTGTGCTTGTGTGCTTTTGCATGCACAGGCATGTCTACAGGTGCCGCGTGTGCGCGCACGTGCTCACCAGGGACTCTGGCCCGTGGGTCCTTGTGCATGTGTGTGGATGTGCACGTCCAGTGTTGGGAGACTCCAGACGCACTGGCCCCCCTGTGGGCTTCTGCACAGCAGCCTAGACTCTGGGTGTGCCCAAATAGGTGAAGTGGGCTTCAGGCACAGCTGCCCTATGAAGGAGTCTGCAGCTGGGGCCCACCTGTCTACACCAGGGTCCCGGGAGGGCCAACAGGGACACGGCTCCCCTCCCCGACTCACAGCTGTGTCCTGTGAGGCTGCTTCACCTGCTCCTGCCCCAAGGCTAGCTGTCCCACCCACCTTCCTTTGTCCAACCTGTGTCTTCTTGCTCTTGCTTGGTGGAGCCTGCAAGGCCCACGGGAGCTCCGCCTTCTCCATGAAGTCTTCACTACAGACCCCTTAGGCCTCTCCTCTCTGCACCCTGGCCATGGCGCTTGATGTCCTATCAGGTGCTCTTGCCCTCTGCTGTAACAGGGACCCTTGTTTGTGGGGCTCCCCTCTGTGCCTGCCCATCACCTCCCCCAGGGTAGGGTCAGCCAGCGCCTGGCACGGAGCAGCGTGCGCTGCTGCGTCATGCTGGGGCCAGACCTGCCTCTCACACCCTCCAGAAGGCAGTGTGTTTCTGAGGACTTGGACCTCAGCCATGCCTAGGGCAGGGGCCATTTTGCCACTCTGAACTCGGGAATTCTCTCCCTCCTTCCGCTCACTCTCTAAGTAACTCTGGGCAGGTCCTTCCTTGGGGTTGCCTCTGTAGGACTGAGCTAGATCAGCCCTGAACTCCCTCTCAAGGAGGCTGGGTTATGCCTTAAATTTCCCCTGGAGCTTTCTAGAGCCCCTGGATCCTGCCAGTCTCACCCCCAACAATGGCCAAAAAGCAGAATGAGAATCCTGCTGTTGTTCCTGGACCCAATATTTCAGGAGATCCTGGGCAACCCCCATAGCCCTCAGCTCATTCCTCTCAGCCCCACTGGGGCCTGAATCCTCCCAGCTGGCTCACAGAGCCATCAGCAGCTCAGATTCCTGAGCCAAGGAGGAATCCAGCAGCCACTTCCAGCCCCCAGGAGGATGGGGGGCAGGCTCATGGAAGGGTTGAAGGATGGAAGATGGGATGGGGGAGAAAGGAGGGAAGGGGAGCTGGGCTCTGGGACTTTTGGCTTCTGCAGCCACTTGGACAGAGGCGAGAAAACTCAGAGGAGAGCAGCGTGGGTGTAGAGTCAGTGGTCCACTTTTGGACACTGTATGGAGACTGTCAAATGTGTACCCCAATCCTCAGTCCCCTTCTTCAGCCACAGAGATGGCCGCATGCCACACCCAGGAACTACTCTGCCAGCTCCCCTTTCAGAGGGTGGCAGCTGTAGAGAAATCAGCAGAGCCATGGGTGGGGTAGGGGCGTCTGGGCAAAGCCCTCTAGGGATTGACCAGGCAGGACCAGCCCCCTCTGCCTTCCGGTCTGGCTTTCTTCCTGCTGCAGCTGCTGACCAGAGGTGGCATGGACAATGACGTTGGAACAGAAAAGATGGACGCAGCCTGGTCCTGGTGACCATAGGGTGACCAAACCAGTCTCTGACGGCCAGTCCCAGACTTTTCTACAAAAAAAATAAACCTCTCTGCAATTTAAGCCCTTGCATTGCAACCCAATCTAGCTGTACCTGACATAGACCTGTTCCTGTGCAGGGCCACAGGACACACAGAGGGGGTCCATGGCAAACAGGACCACCGAGAGGTTTGGGAGGGGGGCTAAGATGCTAGCCAAGTGCAGGCCTGCAAGAGAGAGCCCTGGAGGGTGGGTGACAGCAAAGCCGACAGAGGAGGTGTTTTAGGAAAAGCCATGGGATGCTGCGTGTCACAGGGAGCAGATGCCCTGTTGGATTTGGAGACACCGAGGGCAGAGCCTGACCTAGGACAACTCTGGGCTGTGAGGTAGGGACAGTACTTGGTTACCAAGAGGAGAGAAGGAGGGCCGAGCCTGCAGTCCCTGTGAAAACGCTTTTGAGAGCGGGGAGGGAGCTGGGAGGCTCTGCTGTGAAGCTGCCGGAGAGCAGCCGTGGACACCCACAGAAGGGGCGAGCCTTGGGAAGGCAGGCTGGTGCGGAGGGCAGGTCCGGGCCCCACGGTGGGACTGGCCTCTGGCTGGCGGGAGCTCGAGATGGGGGAGGCGGAGGCGGAGGGGTGTGGGTGGGTTTGCACATGCACTGCTGCGAGGTGACGGGGTTTGCACCAGGCAGGGCTCTGCGGAGAAACGGAGCCAAGGGGAGAAAGCGCACGGGAGGAGGGTGGCAGGGAGGTCCTCCATGCCATTCCGGAGGCTGAGAAGCTCCACGATCTGCAGTCGGCAAGCCGGACACCCAGGAATGCAGGAGGCGCAAGCTCCAAGACGCGAGGGCCGGGATCCGGCAGTGTGGACTCGGGTCAGAGTCGGGAGGCCTGAGAACCAGGAGGGCGCAGGGCGGGAAAGAGCGGACGTCTGCCCTGGGCCAGGCAGCGAAGCCAAACGTCCTGCACCTGTTTGTCCTATTCAGGCTTCCGTGGATGGGACGGGGCCCGCCCACCTTGGGGGCGGGGCTGTGTTCAGCCCACCAATGCAAAGCTTAGCTCTTCCGGAAACGCCCTCGCAGACACCCGGAAGTCACGTGCCCCGCGGCACAGCCACGCTGGAGAGCGGGTTGCCGCTCGGAGCTCCTGCTGCCTCGCCTGCCTTCGCTCGGGAACGGGCCGTGTGGCCTCAGCTGAAAGTGAGGTGAGCGTGTGAACCTGCGTCCGCGTGCGCGTGCATGGGGGCAGTGTGTGTGCCTTGGACGACGGTGACGGGGCCCGGGGACCCATCGTCCCTGGGGTGTCGGAGCCTCCCGGGACGGCCACCCTGCAGGTGCGGAAGGAGGCTGCTGCCCCAGCGTCAGGCGTTTGCAGCGGCCGCGGCAGTGAGCCGGCGGCCGGTGGGTGGTTGTGATGTGTTTCTTTCAGAACAGCCCTGTAGCTCCTTCTCCCTCACAGTCTCCGGCGCCGCCAAATGGCTCCACTGGAAGGAGGAGGCGTGTGTGTTGTTTGTTTGCTTACAGAGGGCGTGCAGCAGCCGCAGCCCGGGGCGGGTTTCAGAGCACTGAGGAGGTTTTGGGGGCTAAGCCAAGGGATTTCACGGTGGGCTTACATTTAGAAAAAATGCTTCTGGTGGCGAGGACGGGGACAGACTAAGTTCGGGGTAAGTGACAAAACCAGAGAAAGGAAACCTTCCTGGAGGTCTGATCCCACGAAAACGGCCGTCAGGATCCGAACTGTGGACGTCGTCCTGGAGGTGGAGGCATCAGGCCCAGCTGGAGAGACTGTGAGGGCCAAGAACCTACAGGACCCATTGTGAAAGGGAACAAGCTCAGTTTTGAGTATTTTGCCTTCTTCACTTGGTGGGGGGTAAAGGAGCTATAAAACTTGGAGGCAGGTGTGCATCATGCCTTGGTAATTTCCAAAGGATTGCTTTTAATATGATAGGCACATAAAAGATTTTAAAAGCGACTGCTTTACATATACATTATGGGCTGCTCACGGAGCCTTATGGCGCCGAGGGAGAGCTTTGCCTTTAACCACACAGCTCCACGGCAGCAGGGTTACGCCGGCAGGTAGCTGAGGGAACGTGAGGACATCCAGAACTGGGGTTCACAGGAGGAAAAACCCTGCAGCTGCTTATAGGAGGCCTTGGGCTTCCTGCACCCGCCTCTGTTATCCTGTGGATAGTGGCAGCCAGCACAGCAAAAGAGCTGGCCCCTGGAGCCCACAGCCTGCGGGGAGACAGACAGGAAAACAGATGATGAGACGCCCTCTCATCCTAGCAGGCACTATTTTACTGCGGCAGGAAAAGTACCTAGATTTGCTGGGTCATCTGTTGAAATGAGGTGGTTAAGTTTCCTTCTGCACAATCTCCTGAATTCTTTCCAGGGGACGTGATGAAGGGGTGGTGCTGTTTGTTCTGGAAAGTTTCTTTACAGCCTCTGCTTGGTGCAGAATGTGGGGATCTGAAGGGTACAGGTGTGAGCGGAATTCTTGATGGATTCTTACGTGAGATGATGGGAAAGGTACTCACTCATCTTTCTGGAGGGAGGGGGAGATGTGGGGGCAGGGGGGAAGCCAGAGGTGGCGGAGGGTGACACATGCCCCAGACACACCCCTTCCATCACGCCCATTGTCTGGGAGGCTGCTGAATTTCCAGGTTGCTTGGCTGTAAGTGGGTCTGTGGAGAAACAAGTGGGGCTCGGGCCTTCGGTTATAGCTGGGGGCATGAATGTCTCACCCTGCCCACGAGCATAAGTGCAGAGAGGCAGTCAGGAAAATGGGGGCTTGGACAATGTCTCCGAAATTCAGAGAGGCAGAAGGACCTTGGCTGACACCTGAGTTTCTCGTGTTACTGCATGATGTTGCAAGAATCCAAAACTTCTCCAGACAACAAATCGGTAGAACTGTTAAGAGATCACTGGTTAGATTTTTCATTCACTGAAGTTCCATTTCATTCTTCTTTGACTCTATGCATTTTATTGGAGGCAAGTCTTTGATCCCATCATGTTTTTGAAATATTTGCTATACATATTGTGCGTGACAGCCCACAGATCTGAAATCTGACTTTGTTCTTTTCTCCTTATTTCCTGTTTTGGCTGAGTTTTGCTCTGGCTGGCTGGCTAGTTTATTTCCACAACTGTGTGATTTTTAGTTATGAACTCATATGGATTTGACATCTATGGTAGGTCTCTGGGGAAGCAAGCTTTTTCAGGACATGAAAGGACCTCAAATATTTGGGGAGAATTTTCTCCTTGTGCCAAATCCAGGGCTGAGAACGACACTTTTCGTGGCTTTCTGCTTCTGTAGGACTGTTCCTCCAGCCCCTGCTCATCTTTTCCTTCTCTCTAACCCTTCCTGACTCCTGGTTTCATGAGGGGTAACTTCCAGTCCAGCTGTCAATGACTGGAAAAGGAATACTAACATTTCTCCAGTTGATTTCAGATGTACTATCTTCTTCTTGCTTAACGTTGGTGATTGCTTTATATATTTTTGAGCTAGATTATTATGAGCATACAAATTGATCATCTTATATCTCTCTGGTAAAATACTCTTTTCATTCTTTCATTTTGTAAAAACTTAAAAACAGTATTGTAAATTCAGAAATAATTTTATATGTTTATGAGGCACGATGGGATGTTTTGATATGTGTATACACTGGAGAAAGGTTAACTCAAACTAATCAACATGCCCATCACCTTACCTGCTCATCATTTCTTCACTCTGCATCCAGCTAGGTGGCATAGGGTACCACAGGTTGATTTCATCCTAGCTCCTCTGGGGAAATGAAGAACACAAGAGACATTATTCTCAGGACACTGCTGGGTCCGAGCCCTTGCTCTTGCCTCCAGGGTCCACTGGCATTCCTTTCCCTTGCAAAAGGGGAGCAGCCATCAAAAAGGATGAATTCATGTCCTTTGCAGGGACATGGATGAAGCTGGAAGCCATCATTCTCAGCAAACTGACACAAGAGCAGAAAACCACACACCGCATGTTCTCATTCATAAGCTGGTGTTGAACAATAAGAACACACGGACACAGGGAGAGGAACATCACACACTGGGGCCTGTTGGGAGGCAGCGGGACGTGGCTAGGGGTGGGACAGCAGGAGTTGGGGGGATTGGGGAAGGATAACATTAGGAGAAATACCTAACGTAGATGACAGGGGGATGGATGCAGCAAACCACCATGGCATGTGTATACCTATGTAACAATCCTGCACGATCTGCACATGTACCCCAGAACTTAAAGTATAATAATAATAACAACAACAACAACAAAAAGGCAGAGGCCCTTGTGGGCTCACGACCCACGCAGCCGCACCTGTGAGTTGCATGTTTACAAACGGCCTGTCTCCTGGAAATAAATCTTAGCACTTTTCTTGGGAAATATAGTCTATAAATCACTGTGACATTTAAGATGAGACTTGCCTCCTCCCGCTCCTCTGCCTCTAAGTATAGGCCCCCCACGCTTGCTGCAGAGCCTGGGAGGTGGCCAGCCCGGCTCTGTCTGGCTGGGGTAGGGACAGTCACTTAGAAATGAAATCACTGACATCTTCAAATGCCAGCTTTGTCACCACCAAAATGACCTTGCATCGCAATGAGGAGAAAGACGACTTTGTGAAACGTTAAGCAGGTGAGTTGTCCCTACTTCATATTCGTCCTGGTCTTAGGATGCCACTGTGGTCACTTTGCATTCACTTTTTAATGCTGTGATGATTAATTTTACATGTCACCTTGGCTGGGCTAGGGTGCCCAGTTGGCTGGCCAAACACCAGTCCAGATGTTGCTATAAAGGTAATTTTCAGATTCGATCACCATTTTAACAAGTAGACTTTAAGTAAAGCACATTACTCACCATCCTACGGGTGGGCCTCATCCAATCAGTTGAATTCTTCAAGAGAAAAAAACTGAAGTGCCTTAGAAGGAAAGAATTCTGCCTCCAGACTGTCTCTGAACTTAAGACGGTAGCATCAACTCCTGCTGGAAATCCCAACCTGCTGGCCAGCTCTGCGGATTCACACTTAAGCCTCCACAATCGTGTGGGCCAGTTCCTTCACTTCTCTTTCTCCATGTGTCCCATTGGTGCTGCCTCTCTGGAGAACGCTGACTAGTACACATGCAGATGAGAGGATGCGCAGCGTTTTGAATACATGAACTAAACCTACCACTTTCCCCCATTTATAGGTTTGGATTAACACACTAACTTACTCATGTTTTCAAGTATAAATAAATAAAAAATTGCTGGTGCCAATTTCAAAGTTTTGCCATGAGGTAGCTTGAAGGAATAACGTTTTATGTTATTCGCTCAAGGCCGTAGGACATGCGATCAGGATGTAATGCGAAGTAACTCTTAGGGTGCCCTCTGCTCTGATGCCCTTCACATCTACCACCTCAATGGATTAGCGCTCTCCCTGCAGACACCCGAGCCCCAGCTCCTGCCTATTGTTTCTTTAATGTGCTCATCACGTTCCAACATGTCATGTATTTACTGGCTAAATTGCCTTTATGTATTTCTCTGAGATAAATGTCAACTCTCAGAAACCAGCGCCTGGCACATAGTAGATGCTTAATTCAATTTCTTTTGGAATTGATGCAAATAAATGAATTATTGCTGAGAAAGAGAGGAGAGAAAGGAGAGAGAGAGAGAAAGAGAGAGAGAGAGAAGAGAGGCGTAGCTCAGGGAGCCAAAGTGTAACAGCAAATCAGTGACTGAGTTTGGGGCTCTGTCAGACCAACTTCAAGTCCCAGCTCAGTCACATGCAAGGTCATTTAGTCACTGCATCTTGTTCTTCACATCTGGAGTGATTAGTATGACTTGGAGCTCAGTACTCACCTGGATAATGAAGAAAAGCACAGAGCACAAGCTTGGTGCATGAATAATTGTGTGTGAAGGGTGTGTATTATTTTTCTGGAATTCCACAGCAATCTGCTGGCACCCTGTTGAAAGCACCTTCCCCAAGTGTCTATAAGTGTCTTATAGACACTTTCGTATTTTGTTAATATTTACAATCATATTGTAAGCTTCTCTTTTCCCCCGTTGCACCTGCTGTGGTGCTGACTGAAGGCTGGTGCCTATGGAGTGCTCTGTGGATGCTTGCTGAGCACCTGTGTAAGAGGATGGACAGATGGGTCTAGTGGGTTGCATGGCCTGGCTTTCTCCATCCATTTATTTAGATGTGCATTGCCCTGTGTGGCAGTACTCTCATAGCAGATCTTAGGCAAAACTCAATTTACAGAGGGCCCAGGGGTCAAAATCCAAGTCACATCTGTACTTTGGCACCAGAGATAAGTGACTTAGAGCAGCATACTATAGTTTTCACAATTTTCAAAGTCATCATTCCATTTAGTCCCCATGAGCTAGATCCGATCATTGTTTCCAGGTCGTGAAGCAGTGATCTAAGGCTATTTGGCAGTGAATTAGGGTCCCAGGTCAGCTTGAGTGTGGCTATGGGAGGAGCTGTGGCTCTGGGTGGCATGTTCCCCTGCCCTCTGGACTTCATGCTCCTGGGACAGAGGTATGAATAAGGAAGGTGGACTTTCCTCACTAGCCCAGAGCTAAGAATGGCTCAGCTATAGGGAAACTGCTAGGAGGATGCTTGTTCTGAAGGCTTGTGTCCCTTGAAATCCGCATATTGAAACTATAACCCCAAAGTGATCGTATTAGCTGGTGGGGTGTCTGGGAGGTGATTAAGTCATAAGGGTACAGCCCTCAGGAATGGATTTGGTCCCCTTGTAAAATAGACCCCAGAGAGCTCTCTCGCCCTTTCTCTGCTAAGTGGAGACACGGCGAGAAGATGGCCATCTATCAACCAGGAAGTGGGCCCTCTTTAGACACTGAATCTTCTGGCACATTAATCCTAGGCTTCCCAGCTTCCACAACTGTCAGAAATAAATGGTTGTTGTTGAAGCCACCAGTCTATGCTATTTTGTTATAGCATCCAGAACTGACTAAGACAGAGAGGAACGTAAATTGATCAGGAAAGGGAATTGCTATGAACTGACCGTGAGTGTCTCCCCCAAAATTCATATGCTGAAGCTCTAATTCTCAAGGTGACAGTATTCAGAGGAGGGGCCACAGGGAGGTAAATAGATTTAGATGAGGTCTTGAGGGTGGAGTCCTCATGATGGGTCCCCATAATGGGATTAGTGTCCTTATGAAGAGATGACAGGACCCTTTCTCTCTCCTTCATGTGAGGACATAGCAGGAAGGCGGCCGTCTGCGAGCCAGAAAGTGAGACCTCACCTGATGGCCAAGCCTGCTGATGCCTTGGTCCAGAATGGTGAGAAATGGATTTCCATTGTTTAAACTCCCCAGTTTGTGTTGTCTTATTGTAGCAGCCTCAACTAAGACAGGTCTCTAGCAGAGACGAAGAAAGATGGCCCAGATAAAAGTGAGGGAAGGAAGAAGGGAAAGCAGATCTTCAGAAGGATAGGGCCGTATTTTTGGACACTGGATGTTAATATCAGAAGAGCCAGCATGGAGCTGTGAAGTCACAAAAGCTACTTTGACCCACTCTTTCTTCCTATAATACTGGAAAATCATCTCACTTAAACTAGTAATAAAAAATTGTGGTTAAATGCAAAGTTAGTAAAAAAAAAAAAAAAAAAGGACAGAAAAAAAAAAAATGTCCCTACAGACACTAAGGTACAACAGAAAAATATGGTCACAGTAAATCAAAAACTTTAGTCTTTCAAAAACAATCTATTGCTTGTTTACGAATAACAGAATTTGTGAAAGAATAGCATATATCAGAATTAAAATAACACAGAAATGAAATGACTGGATAAGAAGATGACAGAGCTCACAGACCTTAGTAAACGATTGGAAGTAAAAGAAACATCATTTTAGAGCAAGAGAGATGAAATCAGAGGGAATACAAGAGCAAATAGCCATCACATATAATGTCATCAGAGAAATATAAAATGTAATAAAGGAAGTATTTTAAAGGAAAGAAAATTAAGAAAGACATTAAAAATATTTGAAAGTAAAAACATAGAAGACTAGAAGATTCAACATACTTATAATTGGAGATGCTGAGGCAGAAGCCAAAACATGGGACAGAATAAATACTAAAGCCAATACTTCAAACAAAACAAAGGTTCCTTAAATGAAAATAAACAAACAAACAAAAACAAAAAACTTAAATATTGAGAAAGAACACACTCCATTTGGGAAAGTCCACCTGAATGGTCAGTACAAAAGCATATTCTGGTAAATTATTGGGCTTTAGATTGAAATCCAATTATTTGGGCATTCATGTAAAAAGACCCAGAATCTTACAGAGGAAAGAAAATCACACTACCTCAGACTTTTAGACAGCAAGTCTTTATACCAGAAGAAAATGGAGAAACATATTTAAGATATTCAAGGAAAGACAGTGTGAGCCAACCATCCAGACTAACTTTCAGGCATACATCCATATAAAAACTAGAGAATATTATTCCTATGAAGCCCTCCTGAAATGTCTAGTACCCCACACTAACTATCCATACTTCCACCACCACCTTACCCTCATTTTTGTTGTATGGAGCTGGTTCTTAGTTTGTGTGGGATGCCAGCACCCAGAGATGCTAGTTAGCATGGTGTACTAGCACTCTTAGATACTAGTTGGCATGGTGTACCAGCACCCAGAGAACTACCTAGCATGGTGTAACAGTACCCAGAGAACTACTTAGCATGGTGCACTAGTACCCAGAGAACTACTTTGCATGGTGTGCTAGCACCCAGAGAACTACTTAGCATGATGTAACAGCACCCAGAGAACTAGTAACTAGTACTGAATTGTGCCTATAAGGAAGGCAGTGCAGTATGTAATGGCTATATGCTTTAACAATGTAATATCTGAAAAATTACCAAAATTGGGGGTGAAAGGAAGAGGGGAATATGTAAAAAGTAATCTGACTGATTATAAGTACTAACTGAGAAAATGAGAAGTAACTTCAAATTAGTTATTTTGGGAGAAGGAGACTGGAAAGACAGCAGAGAACCAGGAGCCATTCTTCAATAAAAGAAAGGATGGATGATGAAAATACAAAGTTACTAGAGTAAAAGTGTCCCTTAGAACAAAAATTCATGCCTTTCTAGATGCTGAAAGACATGTGAAAGAAAAAGCAAGTAGAAAAAGCAAGTTGAGTGTAGCACACAGTGAATGAGTATCAGCGTATGTGTGTGCCATGCCATATGTATGCATGTGTCACATGTCTGGCAGTTTGAACACAAAGCCATTGATTACAGTGATAAATAATACATAAAACGGGCTTAATATAAATGGAAGAAATATTACTTTCAGATTGATGAACAAAGTGAAATTCAACACCATTCTGTATACATGAGCCGTGCCTAAAATAAAGAAATTAAAAAAAACAAAGTACAGACTAAGATGTCCAGGAAAAATGCAAATAATAAGAAAGCAGGAATAACAGCCATGCTGTCTATCAAAGTTGATGTTAGGGCACACAGCATTGGAAGAGATTTAAAAGGAGATGTTTCCATAACACTGAAGCTACCATTCGCCATGAAGGTATCACAATTATCAATATACGTGTGCCTAATAACAGTTACTTTCAAAGAGTAAAAGGAACCAGAGATACAAGGAGGCACGGATAAAAATACACTCAGAATGGGGCAGTTCACCACACCACTGCCTATCCAAGACAAACCGTTAGTAAGAAGATGGAAGACTTCACTGACATGGCCAGTGAGGCGGATCCTGTGGAACTGTGTTGAACTCTGAACTCTGATAATTGAGAATACATCTTCCTTTTAAAAGTACATGCAACGTCTCCCAGATTGACCATATCTTATGCTACAAAGAGAATCTCATTAAATCCAAAGCATAGAAATAATACAATCAGTATTCTTCTACCACAAGCAATAGAACTGGAAGCTAATTATAGCATTAACAAAGCAAAAAGATTCGCCCAGTAAACATGTTATTAAACAACTCTTGGAACAATGAAACAAAATGGACACAAAATAAAGAACAAAAAAATAATAAATAGTAAAATTACAGAATTTCATAAAATAGAATTTATAGAATATAGCTAAAGCAGTTATAAAAGAATAAATTTGGACAAAAATTAATATTATTAAAAATGTAGAAAGGAAAATAAATGAATTAATGTCCAACACAAAAAGCTAGAAAAGAAACAACATAGTAAACACAAAGCAGCAAAAAGATGTAACAAAAGTACTAATGAGTCCAAAGGAGTTGGTGCAAATGCAGTAGGACCAGCAAATACATCCAAAGTCTGCTCGCAGGCAAACTGTGAGGCCACCTAAAAAAAAAGTTTTGGTGAGGTTTAGGAGAAAGAAGGTACAAATATAAAAACTGTCTGACAAATGCATCAAATCTAGAAGAATTTATTTTTTAATCATAAGATTACTTTCTAGAATTGTATGTAAATAAAGCTGATAGCAAAATAGGATAATTTTCTAGAAAATTGCCAAGTACCAAAATTGACCCCATTAAAGAGAGAATCTAAACAGACCAGTTACCGCTAAAGAAATAGAGGAGGTATTTAAAGAGCACCAACTCCTTTCAAACCCTATTTCCACAGGGGAAACATACTAAGTTTTAATCAGATCAATTAATAGCAATGTTACTTAAATAATTCCAGAGTATAGGGAAAATGGAAAACATCCAAATTCTTTCTATGAAGCAAGTAAAACCTCTATAACATGATGGAACTTTTACTATAAAACAGTACTAACCAAATTCACTTACGAACAAAGATGCACAGAAATCATAGCTAAGATATAATTAAATAAAAGCAAACAGCATGTAACAAAATAATGCATCAAGGCCAAGTGGTTGTTTTACCAGGAACAGGGAGATGGTTCAATACAAGAAAATACATTAATATAATCCATCAAATGAATATAGCTAAGCAGAAATGTCATCTGGTCACTCAAAAATAGAAGAGGCATTTTACATAATCAAGCATATTCATGTTAAAAACACTTGATAAAAATAGCAATTGATGTATTCAGAAGTTATCCTACTACTCAATGGCAAACAAAAATGTCCTTCTGGCTAAAGACAGGAGGAAAACAAGAATGCCTGAATCTCTCTGCCATCTAGAATTGTGTTTAAAATATTAGACAATGCAATTGGGCAAGAGAAAGGAATCAGAGGCATAGACACTGGAAAAGTGAGGAAAAAATAAAACTATCTCTGTTTGCAGATGAGAAAATTATATATCTCAAACCCACACCTGCACTCAAAGAAAAACTGTTACCACCTCCAAAGAGAGAGAGAGAGAGAGTGAGAGAGAGAGCGAGAGAGAGAGAGAGAATTGCTAAAAATGGCATAATATAAAATCAACATTTACAAGTCAGTACGAACTTATGCGTCCAGGAAGATGGACCATTTTGCTATCCCTTCTACTAAGTTCAACTAGCTACTGTGGACATTATACACAGAACAAACCTGGGAAGGCTCTCAAGGTGCAGAGGGAGAACCGGCTGACCTCAGCACTCAAGATACAGCTTGGTGGTGAGTTTCCTGGGTTTTCTTTTGGCTTCATAGTTCCCATATTTGAAACTGAAGAAGCAAGCAACCTGGAAATGCCAGTGGATGCAAACAAACAATCTCAAAAGCCTGCTCTTTCTCTAGCCAAAGGACAAGAAAAGGGGCAGTCCATCGCAATGGAATCCTTTTAGAAAATAACCACTCTACTCCAGCAATACCACAGAAGAATCTGGCTATACCCCAGTTAGGCTGTATCCCAGTTAGGCTATGGGCTCTTCCCTAGCAGTAAAGAGGTCTCCCTCACACTGGGAAGCCTAGTGAAGAGCAAGGACTTTCACCCACACCTAGCAGTGATAGGACCCCACCCACCACAGTGCTGGCAGAGACCATATGTGAGTCAGAATCCTCATCCCTACCCAACAGTAACAAGGAGCCCTGTTCACTTTGGGCATGGAGGGAGGGTGAGCGCAAAACCTGGGTGTCACTCGGAGGGAAGAATATGGTGCTGACATCCCCTGCCAGAGTAGTGTCACTAGGAAAAAGAAAATAATTTATCACCAGAAAATCTACCCTATAGCTAAAATAGAGGGCTTAAGTAAGACCCAGCATCTCGTGACACAATACAAAAATGTCCAGGATTCAATAGAAAATCACCTATCATACTAAAAGTGGAGAGGATCACACAATGGATGAAAAAGACAACCACTGCGTGCCAATACTGAGATGATGGAGATGCTGGAATTACGTGACAAGGGTTTTAAAACAGCAGTGATGAAAATGCTTCGATAAACAATTATGAACACACTTAAATGAATGACAACAAAGAAATAGTCTCAGCAAGGCAATAGAGATGTAAAGAACAACAACAACAAAAAAACGAATAGACCTGTTTATTTATTTATTTGAGATGGAATCTCCCCCTTTCGCCCAGGCTGCAATGCAGTGGCGTGATCTTGGCTCACTGAAACCTCTGCGTCCCAGGTGCAAGCGATTCCCCTGCCTCAGCCTACTGAGTAACTGAGATTACAGGCATGCACCACCACACCCAGCTAATTTTTGTGTTTTTCGTAGAGATGGGGTTTCACTATGTTGGCCCGGCTGGTCTTGAACTCCTGGTCTCAGGTGATATGCCTGCCTTGGCCTCCCAAAATGTTGGGTTTACAGGCATCAGCCACCAGGCATGGCCTCAAATAGACATTTTAGAAATGAAAAATATAGTTGAATTTTAAAAGCACGGTGAATGAGCTCAGCAGCAGAATGGAATGAAGACAGGAAAGAATCATGAAATGAAAGATGGACCAATTGAAGTAACCCAATCAAAACAACATGGAGAAAGTAGGATAATAATCATAGAACAACAGCAACAAAAAGTGAACAGAGCCTCTGGGACTTCTGGGATTGTAACAGAAGTCTAAGTTTTGTGTTATTTTGTTCCTGCAGGAGAGCTGAAAGAGGGAGAAGCTGAAAGGTACATGAAGAAACAATGGCTGAAAATGACCCAAATTGTTAAAATACATAAAGCTGCAGATTCAAGAAGCTGAAAGAAGCTCAAACAGGATAAAGCTAAAGAAATCTATGTCAATATGCATCATAATTAAACTTCTGAAAGGCCAAAACAAAACCCAGAAATAAAGAATTAAAATGGCAGAGTTAAGCCCTAAAACATCAATCTAAATACACTAAAATACAGAAAGTGACAGGATAGATTAAAAAACATGACCCAACTGTATGCTGTCTACAGGAAACTCACTTTAAATGCGGTAATACAGGCAGGCTGAAAATAGGCAGTTTACAAGATAGAATGTGTCCTTCATCATAAAACAAATCTCAACAATTAAAAAAAAGATTAAAGCAGCCAGGGGAAAAGAAGACTCAAGCTAGAAAGGAAAAGCAATTCGAATGACAGTGGATTAGTCATCAGAAACCATGGAAGCCAGGAGGAAATGACACAGTATTTTTCGGCTACTAAAAGTGAAGAACTGTCATCTCCAAATTCTATACCCATAAAAATATCTTTCAAGAATGAAGGAGAAATTAAGACTTTCTCAGATGAAGGAAAACTGAGAGAATTTATCACCAGCAGACCTAGCCTAATAGAATAGCTAAAAATAGTTCTCTAAACATAAAGAAAATGATGAAAAAGGAACCTTAAAACATCAAGAAAAAAAAATACTGAGCAAAGTAAGTAAAGATATGAATAAATATAATAGGCTTTCTTTTTCCTCTTGAGTCTTATAAATTACATTTGATGGTTGAAGCAAAAATTATGACACCATTTGATATGGTACTAAATATATGAAGAGGAAATATTTAAGACAATTATTGCAAGTAATGGTAAAAACCACAATTATTTTGCACCAACCAACCTAATATAAACTGGGGAAATGAAAGGTCTTAAAGATAGGTACGATTTCTATATTTTACTCCACCTAATAAAAGGACAACACCAATAGTCTGTGATATAGCATAGTACCTATATCAAGTACTGAAAATGCTGTAGAGAGGGGCACATTTTAAAACACTGCAGATAAGTGGAAATGGAATTGTAAAAATGTTCAAGTTACTCATAGGAAGGCAGAAAAATGCAAATGATCCCACAAAGAGTGAGAAAATGAGAGAAAAATAAAGAATTTAAATGGCAGAGTTAAACCCTAAGATATCAGTAATTGCATCAATGTGTAAATAATCTAAATACATTAAAATATAGAAAGAGATAGGATCGATAAAAAGCATGATCCAATTATATGCTGTCTACAGGAAACTCACTGCAAATGCTGTAATATGGGCAGGTTGAATTATATAGGCAGGTTACACGATGGAATGTATTCTTCACCATAAAACAAATCTCAACAATTTTAAAAAGAATTAAAGTTGGCCAGGCACAGTGGCTCATGCCTGTAATTCCAGCACTTTGAAAGTCCTAGGTGGGTGGATCATGAGGTTAGGAGTTCAATACCAGACTGACCAACATGGTGAAACCCCATCTCTACCAAAAATACAAAAATTGGCCAAGTATGGTGCCATACACCTGTAATCTCAGCTACTCAGGAGGCTGGGGCAGGAGAATCACTTGAACCTGGAAGGCGGAGGTTGCAGTGAGCCAAGATTGCACCCCTGC
>NW_016107644.1:749438-776856 GCF_001604975.1 Cebus imitator
TCCAAACACTGGGAAACAAAACAACATACTTCTAAATAATCCCTGGGTGAAAGAAGAAGTCTCAGAGGGAAATAAAAATACTTTGAACTGAAGAAAAATGAAAATATAATCATTGGGATACAGCTAAAGCAATTATGAGAGAGAAATTTATAACACTAAATGTATATGTTAAAAGAGATGAAACGTCTCCAGTCAGTAACCTAAGCTCCCAGCTCAAGAACTGAAAAATAGAATAGCAAAATAAAACCACAGAAAGAAATAATAAAGATAAGAGCAGGAATTTTTAAAAAGTGGAATGTAGTAAGGACATCAGTTTTACTCAAATGGATATATGGGTTTAATGCAGTGCCTATCAATCTCAGCAATACATTTTGTAGATATAGATAAGATTATTCTAAAATGTATATGGAAAGGCAAAGGCACTAAAATTGCTAAAACAATTTTAGAAAGGAGAACAAAGTGAGGAATCAGTCTACTCAATTTTCTTTTCATTTAATTGTGATAAAATACATAGAACATGGAATGTGCCATCTCAGCCGCTTTCCAGTGTGTAGTAGTGCTGGGTATATTCACCTTGCTGCACAGCCAGCCTCCAGAACTCTTTTTATCTTGAAAAGCTGAAACTCTATACCTGTTAAGCAACAACTCTTGAATCCTCCCTGCCCCCAACCCCTAGCAACCACCCTTCTATTTCTCTGTCTATAAATTTGACTACCGTAGTCCACCCTTATCTGAAGGACATACATTCCAAGATCCAAGATACTGTGTTTTTTCTATCTGATAACTGAGACAGATATGAAGTGACTAGCAGGTGGGTAGCCTATATAGCATGGATGTGCTGGTCAAAGGGATGATTCACATCTCAGGTGGGACAACATGAGATCATCACATTACTCAGAATGGTGCACATAATTTATAAGTTGTCTGTTTCTGGAACTTTTCACTTAGTAGTTTTGAACTGTGTTTCACTGATCGTAACTGAAAGTGTGCAAAGCAAAACAGCAGATAAATGGGACCACTGTACTCTGTGGACCTCATATAAGTGGAATCATGCAGTATTTGTCTTTTCATGACTGGCTCATTTCACTTAACATAATGTTCACAAGGTTCATGCATGTTGTAGCAGGTGTCGAAATTTCCTTCCTTTTCAAAGGCTGAATCCTATTCCATTGTCTGTATATATTATTGTGTTTATCTACTTATCTAGTGAGGGGCACTTGGGTTGCTTCCATTTTTTAGCTATTGGGAGTAGTGCTGCCATAAATATGGCTGTACAAATATCTATTTGAGCCCCCGTTCCCCAGTTTTTGGAGTATATGCTCAGAAGTGGAATCCCTGGATCATATGGTAACAAGTCTGTACTTATTTTTAAAGGAACTGCCATACTGTTTCCCATAGGTGCTGCACCATTTTGCTTTCCTACCAACAATGCACAGGGGTGCCAACTTCTCCACATCCTTGTCAACCCTTGTTGTTTTCTGCATTTTTGATAATAGTCATAGTAATGGATATGCTTTATTCATCATAGTTCAAATCTAGAAACAACCGTTGTGACCTTCTGTGGATGGATTATTAAATAGCTGTGCACATGCAAACCCATGCCATGGTACACTTACTCCTCAGCAATAAAAGAACAAACTATTGGTACATGCAATCACCTGGTTGGATCTCCAGAGGACTTTGTAAGTGAAAAACGTCAGTCCCCAAAGGTTACATACTGTATGATTCCATTTCTATAACACTGAATCAACACAGTTACAAAAATGGAGAGAAGGCTCCTAGTTGCCTGTGATTAAGGATGTGGCCATGACAGGCAACAGGAAGAACCCTTGTAGTGATGGAGCTAGCCTGCATTTTGCATATATTGTCATCAATATCCTGATCGTTAGATTTTACTGTATGCTGGTTGCATTGTGTGTAGTGTATACATGTATTTTGCAAGATGTTACCATTGAGGGGAACTTAGTAAAGAATACGTGAGGTCACTGTGTATTATTTCTTACAACTTCATGTAAATCTGTACTTATCTCAGAATTAAAAGCCCAGTTACACACAGAAAGGGTTGGAATCAATAATTACCATGGATATAAGCCAAAACCTGTTAGAGCATCTGTCACTCTGTAACAAATTAGCTTCAAACTTACCAAATTACAACAACAAAACATTTGCTAACTCACATTTTTAAGGGTCTAGAATTTGGCCATGGCAGAGCCAGACACCCTGGCTCAAGGCAGAGCCCTCACAGGCTCTGGCCAGGCTGGCACTTCAAGGCTTGCCTTGGGCTGTGGAACCCACCCTTAGGTTCAGTCACATGGTTATGGGCAGCCTCAGGTCCTCTCTGCCTGCTGGAGAGTCATAGATCAGTCCCTCCCCAGGGCAGCTTACGGCAGGAGAGCTGGCTTCCATTAGAGCAGTTGAGGGGGAGAGGCAAGAGTGCTCAAGACAAAGCATTGTCTTTTTGTGACCTCATCTTGGAAGTGATATCCACCAACTTTTTCTATATTGTATTCGTTGGAAGCAAGTCACTGGGTTCAACATGAATTCAGGAGAGGGGCATTCTCCAAGGAGGCAGGGATCACTGGCATCATCTTAGAGGCTGCCCACCAGTGTCCAAACACACATCCCCTATACGCATCCCATGCACACACACCTGCCTCCCCCACATAAACACCCCCTACATGTTCACCTACACACACACAAACACACTCACATTCACATCACACATAGTACACCCATGTGCCACACACAGACTCACACCATGCATACAGGCACATACAATATACACACATATGTTCACATACATACCTGCACACACACATTCACAGCACACATACCACACCTATATAACACATACAGGCTCACACCATGCATACAGGCACAATACACACAATACACAGTACACACACATGCTCACATGCACACACATTCACAACACACACACCACACCCATGCAACACACAGACTCACACTATGCATATAGGCATGTACAGTACACACACATGTTCACATACACACACTCACATTCACAACACACATACCACACATGCACCACACACAGACTCACATCACACATATAGGCATGTACAATATGCACATACATATGTTCACATACATACATGCATACACACATTCACAGCACACATACCACACCCATACAATACACACAGACTCACACACGCATGCATGAATGTATAATACACACACATCACAGACACACATCACACACATGCACACACACATGCTCACATACACACATTCACACCACACTCACTCCATGCATGCACACATGTACAACAGGCACACCACTCACATTCGTCTCACACATTCACACCACATGTACCACATCCACACAAAATACACAAATTCATACAGTGCATACATGCATCTATAATACACACACCACCGATACATCACATACACTTGCACACACATGTTCACACACATGCAAACACAGACACATTCATGCCACAGACTCAATGCATACATGCATGTACAGTACACATCACACACAAATGCTCACATTCAGGTATGCGCACACACATTCACACCACACAAGTCCCACCCATGCACCACACACAGACTCACACCAGGCATACCTGCATGTACAATACATACACACCACAGAAACATACACCACACTCACACCACACACACCCACTCACACTGTATACACAACACACATCACAAATGCACCCTGCACACACTCATATGACACTTATACACATGTACACATACACACACCACACACACAGCATACATATGCATATACACATGCTTACATTCATGCACACATGCTTACCTACACTCGCACAGATGCACATGTACAGACACTCACATCATAGACGCACTCCCCACACCACACAGACTCACATCACATGTACCCCCATACACACACACACCACTCACACATCCCACACAAAACAACACATACACAGACTGCACACACTCACACCACACACACATTTTCTATGAATACAATTTTTTTAATTGACCAAAAATTATATGCAGTAAACTGTAAAACTTGAACAAAGGAAAAGACATGCTGTGTTCCTAGATGGGAAGGCTTCAGCCAAGCCTCCTTAAGTTATTCCGCAGTATAAAAGCATCTCAGTCAAAATACATTTTCCCTGCATCTAAATCACTTGGTTACATATTTCATTAGGAAGAAGACAGTGGCAATAGTAAGTACAAATCGCCAGCTAACCCTTGAAAAAGAACAGTGGGAGGGTGCCAGTCACTCAAAGCATTAAAACACGTCTTCTGTAGATACAGCCCAAAATACAACAATCAACAGGAAAATGAGTAAATGGGCAAAACGAATAAATGAATAATCCAATGAAAAAGTAATAAAAACAGCCATTGAACCTCCCCACCTACAACAAAGACAAATGTCCAAGGCCATTCCCAGACCTAAAGACAGAATGAACAAGTGAAGTTAGCTGTGCATCCAGTGGACGGGGAGGTCACACACAGAGATGTTTTTCCCAGTGATTTTAGGGAACCCTGATCTGACGGTGCACTCCTAGGGTTAGTGTACCAGAAACGCAAACTAAGCTTCACGAGTTATCTCAAGCTGCGTTCAGCCATCAGGGTGTCGGTGGTGGTAGTGACGCTATTACTTTGAGATGCGTGTGTGTGTGTGTGTGTGTGTGTGTGTGTGTGTGAGAGAGAGAGAGAGAGAGAGAGAGAGACAGAGACAGGGAGGGAGATGGGGTAAAGCATATAGGTCTAGTAGTCATCATACAACTACTCAAAAATGAGTAGTTGTATGGGCCGTGAGACCTAGGGTATCTAATACGATGTTGGGGATTCATGATGTGACAGCAATAAGGATAAGAAAAAAAATACTTTCTTCAAAAGCAAGGAGGCAAATGACCACTCAGCATGAAGGAACAATGCTGATCCTCAGGCTGTGATTGCTAAATCCAGTATACCGCTGAAAGTAAGCAGGACTTCTTAGAGAAACGATTAGTTCTGGGTATTTGTTAGAAAATGTACAGTACAAGACCCAGATATCCTGCACCAGAAAAGAAGGAAGCTGCTGTGGCTCTTGGGGCCATGCCAGAAAGGTTCAGAAAACACATGTCCTTCTGTGTCTGGTTCTTTCTCTTAGTATGTTTTCAAAGTTCACCCATGTTGTAGCATGAGCCAGGACTGCATTCTTCTTTTTTTCCTTTTCTTCTTTTTTTTTTTTTTGAGATGGAGTCTCGCTCTGTTGCCCAGGCTGGAGTGCAGTGGTGCGGTCTCAGTTCACTACAACCTCTGCCTCCTGGGTTCAAGTGATTCTCCCACCTCAGCCTCCCAAGTAGCTGAAATTACAGGCATCTGCCACCACGCCTGGCTATTTTTTTGTATTTTTAGTAGAGACAGGGTTTCACCATGTTGGCCAGGCTGGTCTTGAACTCCTGACCTTGTGATCTGCCTGCCTTGGCTTCCCAAAGTGCTTGGATTGCAGGCGTGAGCCCCCCACTCGCAGCCCTGCCTTCTTCTTAAAGATGAATATGCCACATTTTATTTCTCCATTCATCCCCTGATGGACACTTGGGCTGCTTCCAGCTTTTGGCTACCGGGAACAACGCTGCTAGGAACAGGTGTGTATGAATTTTTGTCTGGAGCCGTGAAAAACGCTGGAATTAGATAATAGTGATAGATGCATAGCATAGTGCATTTGCTCAGTGCCACTGAATTGTAAATGATTACAATGGTAAATTTTTACATTATGTGTATTTCACTGCAATTTTTAAGAACCTAAGAAAAAGAAAAAAAAAAAAAAGAATGAATGAAAAAAAAAAGAACTCAGCCAGGCTTGAAGAGATTCTCCCAACCAAAGATAGGCCAATGTTAGCATCATTAACCTGATTAACTTCAATGGATACAATGCATTAAATGTGATTTAATCCTTGAGTTTATTAAAATGAATAGTAAAAAACTGATCACTATTGGAGTATGTAAGGGAAACTACTCATTATTGTAAAAACTTGGAAAGAAGTAAGGATTTCTCCCTGTTTTCCATATAAGAACTTTATTTCTAGGTAAGCAGATAATTGAAATGGGAGGTTTCTTTTTACATAAATATTCCAGCTGTCGCATGAAGAATTAATGTTGGAATTAGGGTGTCATCCTTTCCACTCTTGCTGTATTAATGACTTGTGATACTCCTCAGTGATTGCTGAGCTTACAAAAGCAGAAGCTCTGCAGACGTTCCAAATCCCCCGTGGAGGCCCAGCGCAGCTTAGGAAGTCATCTGGCCAAAACCCAAAACCTGAATCTACTCAAGCCCTCAAACCTAACTTCCAGTTAACAGGAGCCCTGGGACCAGTGAAACACAAAGTCCAGACTACAGGAGGCTCCACAGGAAAAGGAACCCCACTTTGTCGCCCAGTGTAGCACAAAGGGAAGAAGGGACGTGAGTACGAGACCTCGGGACTGAAGAAAGAAAGGCTTGTGGAGACTTACTGACAAGTTTCCAAATGTGGGTCTCATTTGGATTCAGATTTGAATGAGCAAAATTAAAATGTGAACAGTTGGGAACACGTAAGCATTTGTTGGATGTGGATGATACTGTGGATATGCTTTTAAAAGACTTTTCTTTTGGAGGTGCACAGTAGGATATCTGCAGGTAAAATCTAAACATGATAGTAAATGTTTACTTTAGAAAAAAAAAGAAAAGGAAGGAAAGAAAAGGAGAGAGGCTACCTTCTCCAGGGGAGAGACCCATCCAGGTTCTGCCCTGCACAGAGCCTTCTCTCCTGAGTCCGGAGCCCTTACCAGCCACGCCTCCCTGACCTCTGCCTGGGAATCTTTACCTGGCCATAAAGGAAACACAGTTCTGTGCTAGGGGCAGGAGGCCCACATTCTGGCTGCTCTGGAAGGTGGATTGCAAGCATAGCGGAGGGGTGTGGCTGTGCAGTGGTGGAGATGCTGCATTTCTGTGTCAGGGGCACCTGTGGTGGAGGGATCAGACCTCCCCTTTCCATCCGCCCATTTGTAGCCCAGTCAGCAGGTGCTGCAAGAGTTAAGACACAGGCTCTCCAGGCAAGCCCGCCCCAGCCCTTGCGTGCTGTGTGATCTAGGGCCACACGTGTAACCTCTCTGAGCCTCAGCCTCCTCCTCTATAAAATGAAAATTCTAACAGTACTTGATGGATAGAGGTGTTGGGAAAGATTTCTCAGTGCCGCCTACACAGGTGGTTCAGTGCGAACTGCTGCTAATGCACCCCCCGCCCCCCACTCCCTCATGTAAGCGGTTCCTTCTGTTTCTGCAAACATCCCATAACTGATTTTCTGTGCAGCTTTGTCTAAAGTCCTTCTTTTCTTGCCAGATTGTCAATTTTATTTTTCAGTGGTGATACAGGTTTTCATATTTTTACATCTTTCCAGGACTTTTAATAAGAAATTGGAAAAACACTGGACATCTTAAAGGGGTGCTGCTGAAGTCCAGCATTGGATTTCAGGAGGCAGTACAGAGCAGCTGGGGAAGGAGACGGAGGTGGGGAGGGGCCAGTGGGCGGGGCCGTCCCTCCGGACTTGCCCCCAGAGGCCACGCATGTGAGTACTTGAAAAGAACCCTGGGATTTGCAACTTAGCGGCCACAGGAGCCACGGTGATGGTGAGTTCTCTGGAGCAATAGGCCAGGAGCCAGTGTGAGCTGGGGGAGAAATATGCAGATGGGAAATGGATCCCAGGAGGCCAGGGCAAGAACAGGGTGGCAGGGTGGCCAAAGGGAACAGGGCCAAGAGCTGACTGGCCTGGCTACTGGCATATGGATGTGTGGATTGTTCTGTCTGTCTATCTCTATCTCTGTATCTATGTATTTATCTCTCTATCTATCATCTATCTGTCTAATCGATCTGCCTACCTACCTGCCTATCATCTATCTGCCACCATCTCAGCTGTCATTTATCTATCATCTAATCTACCTGTCATCTCTGTTATCTATGTACCTGTCACTACCCACCTATCATTTCTATCATCTCTATCTACCTAGGATCTATCACCTGTCTACATATTATCTCTATCACCTATCTACCTGTCCTCGCTATCATCTCTAGTCTTTCTATAAATTATATATTTGTTTTCTGTCTGCCTATCATCTCTATGTATCTATCGTCTACCAATTATCTATATATCTATTATCTATCTACCTGTCATCTCTATCTATCCATCTATCATCTATCATAATTATCTATTTATCATCTATTGACCTATTATCTATGTATCATCTATCATCTCTATTATTTATCTATATATCTTCTATAATAATCTCTCTATCAGTCATCTTTCTATTGATTTAAATGGAGAAACTAGAAAGGTTTAAAGAGAAGAACTTGCTTCCTTCTTCTACCAAGAGAACAATGTGTCCGGTCACAGTGGAAAGCCTGAACTCACACCCCACCAGGGGGAAGGTGAGCATTTCATGGGAGCACCTGCTGCTGGCAGGGAGGGCTGCAGTACGGGCACAGGACAGGCACTAGAGGAGGCCCATGGAGGTAGTTCCCTTAACCAGAGTCACGAATGTGCACCTGGATCTGGCATTGGGATGTGAGGCCTTATGTACCCCAAAGCCTGTCCCTGGGTGACCTGTGGATGACGCGACAGCTGGGACTGAAGATAACCAGCAGTGATGTCATCCTTCTCTGTGCAAGGCCAAGTGCAAGGCCAAATACAAGGCTGGTTGGTGCTGGACAGCAGCCTTTCTGCAGGTGGTGGCTTCCAGTCCAGTCCTGTCCTGTCCTGTCCTATCCAAGGGCGGGGCTTCCTGGTGGAGGCTGGTAGGAGGGGCCTTGGGGCCAACGTGCATAGATCAGAGGGAGCTTTGCAGGTTGTTAAGTGGGAGGGGAATCTTAGGGAACTCTCATGCAGCTGTAGTTGTTTCAGAGGAGGAGGAGCTGATGCTGGGGAAGGGCTGAACTCAGGGTTTGCGAGGTCACTGCTCCACCTCTACCCACCCTCAGCAAATGAGCATGGCAACACCTTTCCATAGTAGGTACCACGTTTCTACCACATGTTCCTATGGAAATACATTTTTATTCCATTTTCCCTAGTATGTTCTTCTGACATGACCATATTTTACATTTCCCAGCCTCTGATGAGACATGACCTTTATGAATGCTCTCAGGACATTGTCCCTTGGGTCTACAGTCAGAAGAGTTGAAGAAGTGGGGAGACAGCTCTCCAGGGAACCAGAGTTTAAATCCTGGCTCTGCAGCATTTCTGGACTTGGGCTCTGGGTGCATTTTTTTTTTTTCCAAGACGAAGTTTCACTCTGTTGCCCAGGCTAGAGTGCAGTGGCATGATCTTGGCTCACTGCAACCTCCACCTCCTGGATTCAAGTGATTCTCCTGCCTCAGCCTCCTATATAGCCGGGATTACAGGTGCACACTAACATGCCCGGCTAGTGTTTGTATTTTTAGTAGAGATGGGGTCTTGCCATGTTGGCCAGGGTGGTCTCGAACCCCTGACCTCAAGTGATCCACCCACCTCGACCTCCCAGAGTGCTGGGATTACAGACTCTGGGTATGTTTTAAACTTCTCTGTGACCCAGAGTCTTCGCCTTGGAACTGTTCATTGCCTACCTTGATCCAGCCCTCGCTGTGGGATCGGTCCTCTTTTAAGCGTTTTATTTGAATTATTTGTGCAGTGTCTGCAGCTTCCCTGTGAGGTAGGCACTGGCAGGGAAGTGCAATGCTGTTTTACATTGTAGGAGCAGAGCCCAGGGGCTGATGTCCTCAGAGTCATCATGGTCGCCATCATCATCTTTGTTCACGGTTGTACAGTGGGATTCCGCTCCCAGGATCACGCTCCAGAGCCTGACTTTTAGAATTAAAATGCCTGGGTGCCTTTGCCCGTCACAGCACGTGCATGATGCTGACACCCGTGGACGCCGTATAAATGTTTCTTCCTACAATGCAGTGTTAAGATGAAATCAGCTTCTGTATGCAAAGTTGCTGAGTAAAGTGCCCAACACGAAGGCCTCACAAAAGAGCGGGTTCTGCGTATCTACGCAGACCCCTCTAGCTGTCATTCTAAGTGAATGACAGGCTTCCCGAAATCCCCTTGGCTTAGTTCTCTGCACTCAGGGCTGCCTCTGTGGAGTGGGAGAGCATGGAACTGACAAGGCCTGTCCATCACCCACCCCCGGGGGCCTCTCGGGGACTGCTTGTCTCCCCGTCCTTCCAAGGGAGCCAGCCACACAGAAGAGCAGCCTGCCTGCAAACTGCCCTACACAGGGGTCCAAGGCCTGCCTCTGCTGGGGGTGCTGCCCCTTCAGAGCGGGAGTAGCGGCTCCAAGATGGAGCTAGTGGGAGGATGCTGGAAGTTTCTCAAGCAGAACCTATGAATTCCAGTGCTGCAGAGATGTGCAGTGAGCATGCTGGCCAAGGGCTGCCGTTGACGAGGAGGCTATAAGGGCACAGCGAGGTCTCAGTGAAGCACCTGCCAGTAGAAAGGGCAGCTAGGGCGGGGCTGTGCACAGCCTCTCTCCACGTGCCCATGCAGACAGTTTGGAAAGGAATAGATGTGCATCAAGGGAGGCCAAGGGAGGAGGGCAGCCTGGACTCCAGGCTGAACCCACTGTGAGTCCTGGTTCTTCATTTTCCTGCTGGATTGTACCCGGGGAAATGGCCACTTGAGGCTCAGTGTCTCATCCATGCATTGGTACCAACAAATACCATCTTGAATGCTGGCGAAGGCATGAATTAGGGGAACTGATGTGTGACGTGTGGTGTATTTTAGGTCCCTTTCTTTCTAGCCAGCCGGACAGATCTGTCCTCACATGGGTGCTGTTCTGGAGTTTGGCTCCTTGCCAGTTTAGAACCACACATTGCCCCGATGTGACAAACATCCCTGACATGAGCCTCAGAGAGGCCTGGAGAGACAGCAAGGCAGGGACTGTTTCCTTGTGTCACTGATCCATCCAACCAGCACATGTGCATTGAGTCCTGCTGGGTGCCAGGTTCTGTCATCAGGGCGGGGAACTTGGGGAGGAGCAAGGCCAGGCCTGGGCCCTGGGGAGCCTCCAGTCCAGGTCGGGGTGGCAGGAGATAGAGAAGTGAAAAGACAAGCAGATGTGCATTTACACATTCTGATGCATGTTGTGCCCACTGATGAGAAAGAACCTGATTTTAGCTTGGTAGGTTGGGATGCCCAGGGGAGAAAGCGATTTTCAAACTGAGACCCAGGGACAGTGGAGAGCCAGCCAGGCAAGGTGGGACGCGGGAGAGTCCCATGCTGTCATGGCTGCAGCAGTGAAGCTCCAAGCAGGGAAAGAATGGCTGCATGCTGCAGTCGTGTGTGGCATTTGCTGAAGGAAGGAAGTGGGGATAGCTGAAAAGAGCATGGGGAAAATGGAAAGGGCTGACCACTGAGAGCTTGGAGGCCGTACTTGCTGTTTTGGGACTGATATGATGTCAGTGGAAATCCATTCCAGCTTTTAAGCAGGAGAGTTACAAGCCAGGTGGAGGACAGACAGCAGAGATGGCAGAGATGTAGGGTGCACTACAACAGGCTGTCAGGAGTCTGCCGCTGCGGGCCAAGGGGCAGAGAGGTGCCTGGATGCCTCAGGGGAGAGAAGAGGGTATGAGAATTGGTAGCTTGGCTGTATAGTGAAGCTGCAGCTACTAGGGCTTGCTGGTTCTTGTGTACAGGGCTTGGGGAAAGAGTGGAGGAGCTGCTGGGCACAGTGGTTTATGCTTGAAATCCCAGCACTTTGAGAGGATCTGTTGAGCCCAGGAGTTTGAGAGCAGCCTGGGCAACATAGTGAGACACTGTCTCTACAAATTATTATTTTTTTTAATGGCTGAGTGTGATGGTGTATGCCTGCAGTCCCAGCCACTTGAGAGGCTGAGGTGGGAGGATCACTTGAGCCTGAGAGGTTGAGGCTGCATTGATGGCGCCACTGCACTCCAGTGTGCACTCCATCCTGGGCAACAGAGAAAGACCCATCTCAAAAGGAAGAAAAGTGGAGGCAGGAGTCAAGGGAAGTTGCAAGGTTTCATGTGTTTGTTTCCTGCGAAAAGTTGAGTCCAGAGTGAGGCTGTTTTCATAGATGGGGAACACCAAGTGAGGCACAGGTTTGTAGGTTGGCGTATGTATTTTGAAAAAGTGATGTCAAGGAAACCTGCAAAAGAAGAGTGAGTTTGAGAAATACTTTGGTGATAATGCCAGTAGGGTTTGCTGGGGGTGGGGGGGTCCAGTTGTACTCCCAGATGTCAAGGGCTCTGAGGCCTGTCTGAGCACCTGGACAGTTGGTGGTAGAGTATGGCTTTAGACATGGCCTCCCTGGCATAGAAGCTGCTATTTCCTCATACAAAGCATGTTCCATACTGAGATTAGGTCAATACAGGCCTATGCCAATAAATACTTGCTAAGCATCTGTAAGAGCCAGATGCCTACCCAGGAAGCTGGAAAGTCTTGGCCTGAGGCTGTCCACAGCCAGGAGACAGGTCCCAGACAACGCTTGGCTTTGCAGGGACACAAACGAGAGGCTGTGTTGTGAAGGGGAGACAGCGACATGGCTGGGAGAAGACCTCGATGCAGGAGCAAGTCACTCAACCATTCAAGACGGCAGTGAGCTGGCTGCTGTCATGCCTCATCACTGTGCAGTCCACGATTTTGAGGCAGTTAAGCACATTAGGGAATAAGCTGGTGTGATGGAAAGGGCGACGGAGTTTCACAGAACTGGGTTCAGTCCGACCACTTACAGCTACTTAGTTTAAAAAAAAAGTCACCCTATCTCCTGTAAGCCTTATTCAAAACATAAATAAATAAGAATGATCTAGTACTTAGGATGCAAGGTTTCTGTCAGGATTACAGATCATTTGTAGAACATACTAAGCACAGAACTGGGCATCCATTTACTGACTGCAGAGAGTAATGATGATATTACAATGATGGTGGTGATGGTCATAGTGATTGTCATTAGTGGTGAGGAGGAGGATGATAATGATGATGGTGATAAGGATGGTGGTGGTGATGATGGTGGTGGGGATGATGGGATAATTGATGGTGATGATAAAGATAGTGGTAGTGGTGGTGATGGTGATGATGGTGATGACGATGATGGTAATAGTGATGATTATTGTGGTGATGATGGTGTTGATAATAGTGATGGCGGTTGTGGAATGATGACGATGGTGGTGATGGTGATATGGTGATTATAGCAATGATGATGGTGATAGTGATGGTGATGATGGTGATAGTGATGATGATGGTGGTGATAGTGATGATGATGATGGTGATAGTGATGGTGATGATGATAGTGATGATGATGATGGTGACTGTGATGATGGTGGTGATGATGATGATGGTGATGGTGTTGATAATAGTGATGGTGATGATGATAATGGTGGTGATGATAATATGGTGATTATAACAATGATGATGGTGATAGTGATGGTGATGATGGTGATAGTGATGGTGATGATGGCGATAGTGATGATGATGATGGTGACTGTGATGATGATGGTGATGATAGTGATGGTGATGGTGTTGATAATAGTGATGGTCGTGGAATGATGATGATGGTGGTGATGATGACAATGGTGGTGGTGATGATGACAATAGTGTGATGATGATGGTGATGGTGTTGGTGATGTTGGTGTTAATGGTGATCATGGCTGATGGTGATGACAGTGAAGGTAACGGTGATGATGGTGATGATAGTGTTGATGGTGATGAAGGTAGTAAAGTTAACAAAAATGAACATTTGCCAGCAAGTGCATCCTATCCCTGGAAAAAAATTGTATTGGTTCCAACATTTGAAAAGTGCCAGTGCTTTTTACTTTATGATGTAAAGAGCTTTTGCACATCCCCATGTTAATGTTATTTTGGGTGTGAATATCTCACTTGATGCCAAGCATCTCAGCGAAAACTGAAAATGCAGTCAAACATCAAAATGCACTCAGACATCCAGATGTAGTGATATTCTGCCCACAAAGTTAAGTACACATGATGGTTACATGTTTTCAGTTTTGATTCTGTCATTTGGCATTGGACTGACTCCGGCACTGTAATAATAGCTATCAAGAGGTACAAACATATACCAGGCACTTGAATAGCATTCAAAGAGAATGGCATATTGTTGCTAGAATCTGATACACTAAGAAAAAATGCAGGCAGGCTGCTCCTTCTGCATCAGGCTAAGTGGTTGTTGGAGGAAGGGATAGCATGTCTGCTTGGCACAGTGTCTTTTCTGCACAGATTCTTAGGTGTGATACAGTCTAAAAATAGCCGTGCTCTGTGCTGGGTTGTCGGGGGAATAGCTGCTGTTGGACGCTCAGCTGCTGCAGCTACAAAAAGCAATATGCTTTTTGGAAAGGTATTAGGCCAGGGTTTTGTTCTGCCAGCATTGCTTCAAATTGTCTCTCCTGGAACAAATAGAAGCCTGCTATTCCTCCTTCCCAACTAAGCAGAGGAAAAGAAAAGGGAATAGAGGGAGGCCTTTCAGGCAGATCGGACTTGGTGCCACACACCTGCAAGGGGCACAGGCACATGGACCAGAGTGCAGGTGTGCAGAAGAGTTGGCACCCACATGAGAGAAACTGCATAACACACACACACACACACACACACACACACACACACAGAAGAGAGAGACAGTTAAAGTACTGCTTTAATATCCTAACATATTTGTTCAAAACACTCAGGGAATTAGGACAAATCTCTGATGGGTCTAAGGTGATTTCCGCTTTTCAAAGAATATTTTAAATTGTCAGGAAAGTGGATTCATACTTTTTTAGTATAATTTTTTTTCAAAGAAAAACCCTTTAAACAAGTGAAAATCAAATTTATGTACTTCAATAAGATACTGAAAGTAGAGCTCTAAGCAGAGTCCCTGGAACATAATAATGGCTCATCATGCCAGCTATCACCATCACCATCACCATCATCATCACTGCCATCATCATCACCATCACCATCACCATCATCACCATCACCATCACCATCACCATCATCACCATCACCATCACCATCATCATCACCATCACCATCATCATCAGTCTAACAGAAACCACATTTGTTCAAAATGGTGAATGGATGCACTAACACAATCTGAGTGTGTAGACACAGACTACTTCAAGGAGGCTTGAAAGAAGAGCAACTTGTTTCTCTAGAGCTCAGAATACAGGAGGCCATGTGCATGAGCAGGGAGGAGGCTGGCAGAGCTGATGGTAGGCCCAGGGCGCTAGGAACCCGGCATGGCCTGCTGCCCTCCGGACTGAGAAAGTGTGACTAGTTGGCTGGCTGTGCTGGTCTAGGAGGCTGCTTCTGTGGATCATTTAGAGCTTTAATGTCTTCAATGCAAAACAAATTCTCTGATTGGTTTTTCTTGCTGAACTGATGAGGTGAGATGGGCCACTGTTTTCCTGTTGCACAGAGAGACATGGACAACGCTGGCGGTGGATGTCCACTCCCCTTGAATGTGAGCCTGAGCAGAAGCCACGGAGACTTCACGGTGGGACTGGTGAGGGAGGGGCACATTGCCACCTGTAAGTTGAGTCCTTTAGCTGATGGCTGGGTGAACAGACAGCCCTGCCAGGATGCCTGGGTTTGACTGGAGTGTCCTGGTTTGCCCTGGCTACCCCTTTGTCCTGAGAAGATCAGGATGGCTGTTTAGCCAAGAAGCCCCAGCCTCCGGCTGCCGGAGATGGCCCAGGACAGCTGGCCGCCATGTTCCAGTCAGTTGCCACTGCGGGGCCTTGTGGAGGGAGAGGTGGCCTTCAGCTGGAAGCCTGCATGGCAAGGTGCCTGGCTCAGCCTTGAGGCAGGAGACACTGAAGGAGAAGGGGTCCAGGCAGGGGGACTGCACAAGCTCATGTGGAAGCAGTTGCTTCCAGGCAGGTTGCGTGAGCACAGAGGCTGAGCAGTAGGAATTCGATTTTGCACACAAAGTGAAGATACGGTTCCTGGAACACAACTGGCTTTAAGATGTTTGCTGAATGACTGATTGAATGGACTGTCTCGTGTCATCATGAATGACTCCATGTGATCACAGCTGCCTCTTGCCCATCCACCTTCTCCAAGCATGTAACCACAACAGGGATGCACTTGTCTGTGTGTGTGCAGAGGTGCACGATTATCATCCTGCAGCGCACCTATCTGCGGCTCACCTGGATCTTCCAGAGCCCTTGGAAGTTTCATCCAAAGGTGTGACAGTGTGTCTTTATTTCTCTTTGAAAAGGCACAAGGGGTCCAGTGAAAACCCTGCCAAGTTCTCTGCACCTGTGATGAAGGTGCCTTCTCTGAGCCCATGTGACACTGAGTCTCCCCTGCCACTTTTTTCAGGTAGCACCTGGTTGTCTGTGAGGGGACTCAGAGCCTTCTCTTCCTCGGCAGCCCCTGGGGCCCCCACCCTGTGGCCTGTGGCTGGCACCAGGCCTGGGGCTCAAGACGGCAGGAAGGAGGAAGCAGGAGCCTCTGCCTGGGCCCGGGCCCCCCACCTCTCCTTCCCCACTGTTCTCACTGCTAGGTTTGAACCTTCCCTTTTGCTCTGAGGACCTAGACCCTGTTCTCAGATTCTTCCTACTTCCCCCTGCCCTCCAAGGGTGACTCCCAGCCCCACAGGGCCATGGAGGCCCAGGAGAAGCACCATGGGCTGGGAACTCCACGTGTGTGCAGCAGCCTCATCTGGGGGCCCTGGACCTCCAACCAGCAGGTTGAATTAACTGCTGGTGTCCCCTCCCAGGAACATCAAGGGGAGAGCTTCCGCTTGTAGGAGGAGGTGACATCCTGCTGCAGAGGGCCTCTTGGTGAATAGACCCTGACTACATGGGAGTGGCCGTGAAGCCACAGAAGTGTGCACCAGAGAAGGTGGGAGAGCCTGCTCCTGCTGAGACTCTGCAGCTGGAAGGTGATTCCAGGAGGAAGGGGACAATGTGGTGGCTCAGGAGGGACAAGCAGCCTTGCAAACATGAAGGAGTTTGAGCCCTGTGCTGGGGAGGCCGGCGTCAGGGTGCCCTGGCCCTATGGCTGGCTGCTGAGGCATGGAGCACCTGCCAGGATCTGGGTGTGGACCGTTAGGAGGAGGGGCGAGGCTGTGGGTAGGGTGGCCACGTGGAGGAAGATTGCAAGGAGGCCGGGTAGGGATGGGGGTGAAGGGCACCTGGCCAGGCGCCTGGAACATGGTTCCTGCTATTTCCCCATCCCTCACCATGGATGAGGTCTGAGCAGGAAGGAAATCGTCAGCTGATGCACACAGCACAGAAATGCCCAGAATGGCTGGAAAGGCGCCCTGTGGAGAACTGATGAATGCTTATTCTTGGCTAGCACTGGAGCAGGGTGTAATTTTCTGTGCATGCTGGACCACTCTCTCTGTCCTCTCTGTGAACATCCTGAAACTGAGGACAAAATGTGCAGTCATGACTCTGAGAAGGCTGAGCAAGTGAGGCCCCTGCGTGCTCACTTGGGAGGCCCATCTGGAGAACATGCCTGCCGAGAATTGTGAAGGTGGCCAAGCACACAGCTGATTCACCCGTGGCGGGAGATCAGGCTCCAGCTCAACTCAGCGGTGGATTGATGCAGTTACCCTTGCTGGGGAGTCTTGAATGTCACGGCAAGGGTGGGATTTGGGGTCTCCAGTTCCACTCCCCCCTTCTGCAGTGTCTGGGACTCAGGTGTGGGTGTGTCAGCCACAGAGGGGTGACAGAGCCAGGGCCAGGCTCCTGCCATTGTGTCTGGCTTTTACAGATAACAGCTGGACAGTATTGCCTTTTCTTCCCCAAAATAGACACTGGGCTCAGGAAACTGGGGTTCAGAAGGATTGAGTGCTTTTCTGGGCTCCCAGGAAAATGTGGGCTCCATGTTCCTCCTATCTGCCCAGTGCCTCCAGTCTGCCCACTGGAAGGGTCTGCCTCAGAAGTAGAAGGGTCTACACATGGGGAGAAGGTGTGTCAAGTTGCTGTAGGACAGGGTTAGGGCATGAGGGGGCCCATCCTGGGAAGAGGAAGGCGGCGAAAGATGCTGGAGCATGAGGGTCCCAACCAGGGGGACCCCCTCCCCTCCCTTTAACTTGGAAGGGAAGGTGGCTCAAACTCCTCTTGGGAGAGAAGATTCACCCCTTTGCTGCCCTCCTTTGCTGTCATAGGCCCCCAGGTTACCCCTACATGCTGCGGAGTTGCAAAGGACTCTATGCCAGGCAAAGGCAGAGTGAGGACAGGAGACATTTCTCAGAAATGTGTGTTCCTTTAATGCGTATGCATTGAATACTGTCTCCATGCCAGGCCCTGTGCAGAAAGGAGTGGCAGGGAATTCTCTTCCAGTGGAGTTTTATCTGGCCGCTGTTGATGGTTTGCCACTCACCCTACCCTGCACTGAGACCAGGTCGAGGGTCAGCAGGAGGCGCCTGGCCCTCAGGGAGTCTCCACTGAGGAAGTGGGGCTTCAGTGACTTATAAACAGGCTTCTGCCTGAGTGCATCAACCCTCTGCTAGTCTAGATTTACCTTTTCCCTCTTGTTGTCTCATGTTTTCCCTTTAATAAATAGGCTGTTAATAGCCATGGAGAACATCACATATATTTACTGGATTCTATTTAAGGAATGCTTCTACCAGTAGATGCATAATGACTTCTAAGTTAAGCACAGCGTTCTGGAAAGAAAACTAATTTATCCTCAGGAATCCCACTATAATCTCCTCTCAGCTCTACTAAGGATAATATATATTATTATTATGTACGAACTGATATTTGATAGAGAAGATGATGATATCGAGGGTGATCATCATCATAATGTTAACACAGATCTGTACCTATGTTCCTCTCTCAGCTTCCTGAAGATTAGTCAACGTCCCGATTGTTTTTCCGTCTCCTGGTTGGGTGGAAAACAATATTGCTGCATTGCTGGTTTATTGAGTGCCTGCCACCACTGGTTGTAGCCACTGATAGGTTTTTTTTATTTAAGACGGAATCTTGCTCTGTTGCCCAGGCTGCAGTGCAGTGGCATAATCTCCACTCACCACAACCTCCACCTCCTGGGTTCAAGCAATTCTCCTGCCTCAGCCTCCAGAGTAGCTGGGATTACAGGCGCCCACCACACCTGGCTAATTTTTTTTTTTTTTTTGTTTTTTTAGCAGAGATGGATTTTTACCATGTTGGCCAGGCTGTTCTCAAACTCCTGACCTTGTGATCCACCTGTCTCAGCCTCCTAAAATGCTGGAATTACAGGTGTGATCCACTGTGCCCGGCGATAGGTTCTTAATGGGCACTATTCCTACTCATTAATTTTTCTAGTAGATACAATGATTCCCATTTTATGGGGGAGAAAATGAAGCCTTGGGGATGGTGGAGATGCAGCTGGTGGTGGGCCTGAGCCAGGCCAGCTGGCCCTGAGCCGGGCAGTCCTCCTGCAGCATGTGATGGCTCAGGAAGGGCTTTGCCCTTGCACAGAGCCTAGATCTGGAGGTGAACTTATGGAGCCAAGAGTGGTGATCAGGCTGCATGGGCACTGTTCCACACCTTCAAGCCTTTGTGCAAGCTGCTCCTCCAATCCTGGAATGCCCTCGCCCCTTTGTGCGTGGTCAGGCCCATCTCAGACTCCTCATCCGCTGCATCTACTCCCTCGACTATGCCCCCATCGCACGATGAGCACCCTGCTGTCTCCATCACAGAATCTGCATCTTTCTCCTAGAGTGGCTAGGGACTGCCTGGGATGATGAGTGCCAGGTGCTGGCAGTAGCCTCTTGAGCACTGGTGCCAGCCCATGGTAGTACTGTGGGTAATTACGATCATGATGATGGATAAGCCTGTGGACGTCTGTATTAGTCTGTTCTCATGCAGCTGATGCAGACATACCTGAGACTGGCAATCTACAAAAGAAAGAGGCTTAACTGGACTTACAGTTCCACGTGGCTGGGGAAGCCACCCCACAGTCACGGTGGAAGGCACGGAAGGGCAAGTCACGTCTTATACGGATGGTGGCAGGCAAAAAAAAAAGAGCTTGTGCAGGGAGACTCCTGTTTTTCAAAACCATCAGATCTCCTGAGTCTGACTATCACAAGAACACCATGGGAAAGACTGCACCCATGACTCAGTTGCCTCCCACCAGGTCCCTCCCACAACATGTGGGAATTCAAGATGAGACTGGGGTGGGGACACAGCCAAACCATATCATTCCACCCCAACCCCTCCCAAATCTCATATCCTCATATTTCAAAAGCAGTCATGCCTTCCCAATAGTTCCCCAGAGTCTCAGCTCATTTCAGCATTAACCGAAAAGCCCACAGTCCAAAGTCTTGTCTGAGACAAGGCTAAGTCCCTTCCAGGTACAAGCCTGTAAAATCAAAAGCAAGCTGATACAATAGGGCTACAAGTAGTGGTTAAATACAGCCACTCCAAATGGGAGAAATTGGCCAAAACAAAGGGATCATAGGGCCCATGTGAGTCTGAAATCTAGTGGGGCAGTCACATTTTAAAGCTTCAAAATGATCTCCTGTGACTCCAGGTCTCACCTCCAGGTCACACTGATGCGAGAGGTGGGTTCCCATGATCTTGGGCAAGGTGGTTCCTCTGTGCCGCAGCTCCGAGTCCTCTACACCATGGCAAAGAAAAGTCACAGCTAAATAAATACTTGCGGCTCTCGGTCCGTATGGTCTTCCCTCTGCATCCCAAGAGTTGAATCCCCTTTCATCTGGTGATCCCCCAACCTCAGAGCTCCTGGGCTTTTGAGGGCCAGGCTGGCACACCCTGCTGTCTCCCTGGCATGGAGGAGAGATGATATCTGGAGCTCCACACAGCTGTGTGTCCTTGGATTCTCCTCCCAGGGAATTGAACTAGCAGCAGGCCAGCACTACAGGGGAGTGGATTATCAAATACTCCCTGGAGAGTATAAAAGGGCGTTGTTCCTTTAAAGAGCAACAATGCATCCAGAGAACACTATTATCCTCTCCTTTAGGACAGTAACTGCTCCAGTCAAGTGGCTACTAATTGACTGCTTTGATAAACAATGTTTGTGGTTGTTACTCAGGAGTTGGCTGCGCTTGAGCTTTGCATATGGGCTTCTTGGCTAAATAAATACTTAGCCTATCTTTTCCACATGTGTAGATAATGTGCATTTATTTAAAGAAGAAAGATCAACACAAGCTCATTTTCTTGCAGGCTCTACTGGCATGATGAGCCACCCTCTGGGGAGCAGCTAATCCTGCCCTGGGTGAGGAGCAGCTCAGGACTGCTTTGCTGGCGGTCGGGGGTGTGGGTCCAGTCGGCTGCAACTGCTCTTCTCTGAAGGGCTCACGTAGGCCTGGCTAGCAGAACTCCACTCTGCCTCTATTCAGGGATCGCTCGGGACATCCAGCGAGGGTGAGGCGACCCCCTAGTTAGGGTAGGCTGTAGGCAGTTGGAAGCTCTACAGAAGTAGTGGTTGGAAATGAACTCTTCTCTTAATCCTCCTCCTCCTTCATCACCTTCATCTCCTCCTCCTCCTTAATCTTCATCTTCGACTTTTCATCACCTTCATCTCCTCCTCCTTCATTTGCATCACTTTATCTCCTCCTTGTTGTCACCTTCATCACCTTCATCCACTCCTCCTCCTCTTTCTTCTTCCCGCTTCTTCATCTTTATCACCTTCATTTCCTTCTCCTCTTCCTCCATCTTCATCACTTTCATGTCCTCCTCCTTCATCGCCTTCATCTTCTCCTCTTCGTCACCTTCACTGTCATCTCCTCCTCTTCCTCCTTCACCTTCTTTATCACCATCTCCTCATCCTCTTCCTCCGCCTTCATCTTCATGACCTTTATCTCCTTCTCATCATCCTCTTCATCAGCTTAGTCTCCTCCTACTCTTCCTCCCTCTTCGTCTTTATCGCTCATCTCCCCCCTCCTTCTCAGTCCTCACCACCTTCAGCTCCTCCTCTGTCTCTTCTTCACCTTCATCACAATCATCTCCCCCTCCTCTTCTGCCTTCTTCATCCCCTTCAACTCCTCCTCCTCTTCCTCCTGCTTCCTCACCCTCATCTTCTTTATTGCCTTAATTTTCTACTTCTCCGTATCTTTCCCCTCCTCTCTCTGGCAGTACACACTGGAATATTTCAATAAGATAGTTTTTAATTCATTTGACTAAACTGGCAAAGTAAGTATTGTGAGGAAGACTGAGGTCTGTGGCAGTGGTTGAGGAGAGGTTAGAGGACAACAGAATAATGTTGGCTTGAGATGGCCTGTGACCCCAGAAATGTCGAGTTCTGAGACATAGGTCCTCAGGAGCTGTCTGTGGTCCTGCAGTATCTAGGCTTCACCTTAGCCAGAGATCCCTTCTTGATTTCAGCCTCTTCTGCCTCATCTGGAGCCAAACTTGGCGGCAAGGTCTGATTTTGACTCAAATGCTCTGACCTTAGTTTGTGCTCTCAGTCAGAGCCCTACACTCTCTCCTGTAAAGCCTCAGCCCCATCCTAGGAGCACCTCTGTTCCTGCAAGTTTCTCCACCCGGCCTGACCTGTGTCTTTCTGTTAAGAACAGAACAAATCTGTCAACTCCCATTCATCAGGGACAAGCTATTTTATGATAAATAGAAGCTAGATTAACAGGAAGAGGAAGGGGGAAGTGTCGAAGGGAGAAAGGGATGCCACCTTTGAAAGCATACAGAGCTGTCAGCGAATCTTGTGTGGCCTCAAGGAACAAAATCACCTCATGTGGAAAGGGAGGCTTTGGGCTAGGTCAGTGTCCCATCCCAGGGGCAGCGGAAGAAGACTGCTCAGCGAGGAGCTGGACAGCCATTTAGGAGGACGTTCAGTGGTTTATACTCGAATCTTGGATTTAGACCGTGTGACCTTCAGGTCCACATTAAAGCTGAAACTTTATGATTCTGAATTGGAATGGAAGACTGACTTGAGCCCAACTGTACCCTCAGAAATTCTGCAAGCACCTTCGTTACTGAATTACTCCATTTCTAATCTGACACTCATAATGCAAATGGGCTTACTAAAGCTGGTTATCAGGGAAATCTAATTTAATTTCACTGTCTGATGAAGATTATGTCTAGATGGCTCTATATTGTCGACTGGCTTTATTGAACGTACTTTAATGTTAAGTATCTTCGAATATTACATTTTCAGGTACTTTCATGGGCTGCTCTCAGCCAAGAGTTTCAGATCTGAATGTTAACTTTGGAGTCCACTTTTAGGTCACCAGTGGAGCTCTGATACCTCGGTAAAGTCACTTTAGCTTTCTCACATGCAGTTTCCTCACTTGAAAAAAATTAGACAAGTAAGACTTGGCTGCCTCACAGGCTTACTTCAAAGTCATATATAACTGAAAACTTCTAACATAAACAAGGGGGAGATTATCATCTAATTTTTATGTCTAAGGAAGTCACGCTCCATAACCCTGACATACCGATGTCAAAAGCATCACTGCACTGTGGTGACAAGTCAGTGCTTCTGTGGACAGAGACTCTTGTACAACAGAATTCTTACCTTGAAGGAATAACCAAAATTTATCTGGGGACTTAAAGCTATTTAAAAATATTCTCCATGTAAAAATAAACTTTAAGAATAATATTTGCATAGCCATTAATTTAATTAGTACACATCCACGTTGAAGCCAATGTACCTAAGTACTTTCATGCATCTCAGTGTTTTTTTCAACTTGAAAGTAGTCACTGTTTTCTAACTGACCAGTTTACAATAACCGCGGGAGGCACCTTGGCTCATCCATCGAATGAGTTTGTTGGTCTGGTCTTTCCTGCTGCCAGCATCTCCTTCTTCCGTAAAGTAGATGATCCCTCATTCCACCTCATAGAGAAAACTTGAAGGGCCCTGAAAAGTTATTTGCTTCTTTGAAGCGTTTTCCAACAGTATAGAGCTCAGGAATCAGAACCTTGATGCAGATGATGCTGTATTTACAAAGAGGTCCAGCAAATCAAAAAACTCTTTTTCGAGGCAGTTTGCTTCCCATTGATTTTGCCATAACCATGCCCATAGATCAGCTCATTTACTGACTGCATTTGGGACTCCCCATGCAAGACAGCATCTGAGCCCTCCCGCTTCAGCATAACTGAAGCCTTGCAGAGCTTAACAAAGGTTCTTTAAAGACACAGCAAAGGTAAAGAAGATAGGCCAGACGCAGTGGCTCATGCCTGTAATCCCAGCACTTTGGAAGGCTGAGGTGGGTGGCTCAGCTGAGCAGTTCAAGACCAGCATGGCCAACATGGTGAAACCCCATCTGTAATAAAAAATACAAAAATTAGCTGGGCATGGTGGCAGGTGCCTGTAACCCCAGCTACTTGGGAGGCTGAGGCAGGAGAATCACTTGAACCTGGGAGGCGGAGGTTGCCATAAGCTGAGATTGCACCGTTGCGCTCCAGCCTGGGAGACAGAGCAAGACTCCATTTCAAAAAAATATATATATATAAAGAAGCTGTAACATCTCCTCTTAGTCCTTCAGGTTCACACTCCTGACACCTCTAATCCTGACAACAAAGGCCCGCCTGGTTTCTGAGGCACCCACAAGGCTTTCCTTGCCATCCCAGCCATCGGGAGCCCAGTTCTGTGCGTCGCCTGTGTGCTTTGTGGTCGTCGCAGCGTTCTTTATAGACAAGCTTCCTCCTTACCCTTTGAAGCACTTCTTGGGCAAACTTCTTTCTCTGGCAGTGGATGTTCAGGTCGGTGAAATTCCTTCACTCTTTCTTAAGGGTTTCTATCGCAGCAGATACCTTCTTTTCTTCCTTTTTGAGACTCTGCATGGCTCCAGCTTGAAAAGAGCCTCTTCCATCTCAATTTTAGAAGAAGAAAGAAGTGGAGACAAAGAGGAACATCTGTCCTGCTGGACACCACTCGGGCGTGTTTGTTCCATGGCAGAGAATCCTGGGGTGAAACCAGGTCCTGTGTTGTGCTTGCAGAACAAGGGCTGGAGGGAAGGGGAAGTCCTGGTGTGTTCTCAGGGCCAGAACAGGGAGGTCGTGGGCTGGGAGGTGAAGCTCGGCTTTTGCCTCGGGTGCTGGGGAGCCAATGAGGGCGTCTCTCTGGGCACTGGCACACTCCTGTGTCCCAGAATGGTCACTTCGCTGCAGTGTGGCAGTCACATTGGAGAAGAGGTATCACCTGTGTCAAACTTGACCAGTGATTCGTATCGATGGGTCTTAAAGTCGTTTGAGGGGGCCGTGATCAGCATTTTCCAGATAAATTCATCCCATTGAATGGGATACGTAAGTGTAAACGTGTAGTAAAGGGAAGTATTTGTTCACGAACTTTTGTTTGTTTGTTTGTTTGTTTTGAGATGGAGTTTCGCTCTCGTTGCGCAGGCTGGAGTGCAAAGGCTCCATCTCAGCTCACTGCAACCTCTACCTCCCAGGTTCAGCCCATTCTCCTGCCTCAGCTTCCTGAGTAGCTGGGATTATGGGTTCCCACCACCACGCCCAGATAATTTTGTGTTTTTAGTAGAGATGAGGTTTCTCCATGTTGGCCAGGCTAGTCTGGAACTCCTAAACTCAGGTGATCCACCCGCCTCAACCTCCCAAAGTGGTGGGATTACAGGGGTGAGCCACTGCACCTGGCCCATGTATATATATATATTTACATACACACTTGATTTTACTGAGCTTTGCTTTATTGCACTTTGCAAATATTCTGATTTTTACAAAATGAAGTTTTGTGACAACCCTGCATCTAGCAAGTTTACCAGCGCCATTTCTTCACCAGTGTGCTCACTTCCTATCTCTCTTGCAGCATTTTTAGTAATAAAACATTTTTTAATCAAGTATGTACATTGCTTTTTAAGACATAATTGCACACTCAATAGACTACAGTATAGTGTAAACGTAACTTATGTATATTGGGAAACCAAATCTGTGTGTGACTTGCATTATTGCAATGTTTGCTTCATTATAGTGGTCTGGAACCAAACCTGCAATATTTCTGAGGCATGCCTGCATGTATATATAGAAATGTGTGTGTGTGGCCAGGCATGGTGGCTCACACCTGTAATCCTAGCACTTTGGGAGGCCAAGGCAGGTGGATCATGAGGTCAGGAGATTGAGACCATCCGGGCTAATACGGTGAAACCTCATCTCCACTAAAAAATACAAAAAATTGGCTGGGCACAGTGGCTCATGCCTGTAATCCTAGCACTTTGGGAGGCCGAGGCGAGTGGATCACCTGAGGTCAGGAGTTCCAGACCAGCAGCCTAACATGGTGAAACCCTGTCTCTACTAAAAATACAAAAATTAGCCAGGTGTAGTGGCAGGCACCTGCAATCCGAGCTACTCCGGAGGCTGAGGCAGGAGAATCTCTTGAACCCCGGAGGCAGAGGTTGCACTGAGCCAAGATCGCACCACTGCACTCCAGCCTGGGCAACAGAGCAAGACTTCATCTCAAAAAACACAAATTATATATATATACACAAAAAAAATTAGCCAGGCGTGGTGGCACACACCTGTAGTCCCAGCTACTTAGGAGGCTGAGGCCACAGAATCGCTTGAACCTGGGAGGTGGAGGTTGGAGTGAGCCAAGATTGTGCCACCACACTCCAGCCTGGGCAACAGAGGAAGACTGTATCTCAAAATAAAAGTGTGTGTGTGTGTGTGTGTGTGTGTGTGTGTGCGTGTGTGTGTTATGTATACATATGGTTTGTGTGTTTACTGACAAATATGGGATAGAAAATGTGTTTTGTGCACGATCAGGAAACCCGCTTGGCGACTCTGCCCTAGCCTGTGGACAGCTGCTCATGTCCCATGTGAGGTGATTAGCACCTGCAGGCGCCCAGTATGCTGGAGCCTTTCTAATTTGCATACATCCTATTTGCCTGATTTGGCCTCCAAGCCTTGCTTCCAAAGCTACCTGCCTGTCTCTGTCTTATCACGAAAATACACATTGCAATTCTATTTATTTGTCACCTCTTCCACCAGGCGGTGCGTTCCCAGGGCAGGGTTCTGATGGGTCCACCTTCCTTCTGCTCCATCCAAGCTCGCTGAATGGGCTTGCTTGGCATTTACATGGCCATTTCCCAGACATTACATCATTTGCTTTTACACTGTCATCTTACAGTTACAGGTGAGGAGAGTGAGGCTTTATATGGGGGAATGATTTAGCAAAGGTCGAATAGCTAATAAATGACAGTTTAGATTTCCTGCTTTAAGTTCCATACACTTTGATCGCCTCATAGTTACCTCTGTGGTAGAAAGTTTCACTCTGTTGCAGAGTATCTTGACCTTGGCAACAGTGATGGTGGGCACCAGATAAATCTTTGCTGTAGGTGGCTTCCGGGTTGTGCAGGATGTTGAGTGACATTCCTGACTTCCAGCACCTGGTGACCTCTACCCTCTACCCCCAAGTTGTGACAACTCAAAGTATCTCTAGACACTGCCAATGTCCCCGGAAGTGGAAGTCATTGCTCTAGAATAACAATTTTGTAAACTGCTTATATTTATAAAATACACTTATTAAAAGGTGTGCATTTTGAATATTTGAATAGAATACAGGGGAAAGTATTTCTTTTACCCTAT